>NW_024884253.1:19120161-19389679 GCF_019232065.1 Centrocercus urophasianus
TCCCTGGAGATCTTCAAGTGGCATCTGAATGTGGGCCTGAGCAACCTGTTCTGAGCGTCCCTGTTCAAGTGGGGATTGGCCCAGATGGACTCAGAGGTCTGTGCAAACCTCAGCCTTCCTGAGATTCACCTTGCCCTCCAAGCAACTTTTGAAATCACTGTCCAAATCCAGTCTGGCTGGCAGAAGCATGGAAAATTCAAGGAGACCAAGTTTCTCCATGTTTTGTGAAAAACAGTAGCTTTTTAAAGAAACCAAAATTAACAATCTTTCACCCAAGCATGCGCAGGGAGAGTTTAGAACTTCCTCTCTCAGTTTAATCAGCTTAATTACCACTCAACTGGCCACACTGTTTATAATGAAGTTCAGGGTTGCTACCAGCATAACTTCTGGTCCAGCTAGCATGACCCGAACTGCTGAGGTGGAGTAGAAGGGAAGCTGAAGCTAGAGTATAACTGGCTTAGATGCCCTGGGAATGACCTTGGGGCCATTTAGGAGCAGTTTGGAAATAGCAGGGAAAAACTGGAAGGGTTTTGGTGCTGTCTGCAGGTGTGAGAGAGACCTGGGAGCCCTGCTGTAGAAATTTGTAGGGGACATGGAGTGGGTTTAGAGTCACTACAGTGAGGAATGCAGGAGGCATAAGTTGTGACTCTAGCAGAAATCAGGTCTCACTCTTGGGTCACAATTTATTTTAAGTGAAGATTACTGTTTTTGAAATTGTAATGCAGGACAAGAAGATAGACAGAGCAGCACCATATAAACGGATCCATTTTGTCAGCAATGCTCAATCATCAGCATTGTTTTCATTTTGGTAATGGATTTCTAATAGCATGTCTGCTTTGCTGGCTGCTTTCAAAATTAAAGGCAAATGAACATAAGGCAAGACAATGACATTTTGCTTTTTCTTTTGTCCTTCTCCTCTTCTTTTGATCAACTACTCCCATCTCACTCTTGCTGTCAGTGTCAGGGTGGCACTGATTTTGCTGTGTAGATGCCATTTACTGTGTACCCTCAGTATGCTCTCTATGTTTATTGTTGCTAATCCTCCAAAGACTTGAAATCCAATAAAATTTGCCCCTTGGCAATGTGAAAATCTCCCTCATCCAATTCATTTTCCAACACAGAATTTCCAGGAGAGGAATCCAGGGTCATTTTATACTGTTTTTGTTTTTGCATTGCCTAGTTATGAAATGTTCCATGACAACATTTGAAAATGGTGAATAGTTACCAGCCTAATGGAACTTGCTTCTTTTGCCTTTTAGGAATAAATTCTCCTGCCTTTTTCCAGGACAAAAAAAAAAAAAAAAGAAAAAAAAAGAAAAAAAAAAAAGAAAAAAAGTTGTTCAAGAGAAACAACTCTGCAAGAAGTTAAGAGAAGTCAAATACTTGAGCCACTCCTCCCCTTTATAGCGAACTATAGTTTCAGGGAAGCAGTGCTCTTTGGCAAACATTCCAGTTACCTTGAGAAGTAAAATTTCAGATCTGAGTCTGATCAATTCAGCATAGGGTGCATGGGGAGATGCATTATCACCCATTTTTATGTCCACAGGAAAGAACCTGTGGGACAGGCAGCATGTGTTTGGGATTAGTAAGGACCTCTGCTCCGTGCACTTGTGCCTTTCCAGAAAACAATTTTTGGTTCAGACACTGTCCAGAGCTGAAGGAAACAGTATTAAGTAGCTAGGTGGTAAAAGTAAAGGTACAAACTTGTATTTTCTTCCTCTGTGTTTGTTCTTCTCTAAAAATTTTATGTTATGCATGCTGTGTTGATCAGATAAAGTGGCCCCTATTTGTGAGTATTATTTAGAATCTCTTTAGTACAGCCACCCTAATGTATCACGAAGTAGAAATATTAGTTAAAAATACTTGCTGTCAGATTTACTATTTCATTTGCCAGCTCCTCCATTGTTCTGTGATTCTAAAATATAAATCATCTGGTCCTTCAATTCAGGTTAAAATCCTCCAAATATTATTCCATTTCAGATTTGAAAATTTTCATCTCCATATTCTGAACCTAATTAGCTACCTTGTCTTTGTCTTTCTGTTCACTGTCATCTGCTCTTGTTGGAAGCAGAGATGAAGGATTTAATTAGTTTTGGGACCACAACAAGGTTATCTTTAATTTGAACACTACTCTGAGTAATAACTACCTTTCTTTCTCTCCTCATTCTTGTCTCACTGTGCTAGCTCACAGCATTTATCTACATGGGTGAATTTCTTTTGCAAAGTTAACCGTGTTTTGGGTCAATCCATTACTCAACCTGTTACTAAACTGCCTATTCCTCACAGGCAGAATTGGATTCTCAGCAGCTCAGAGATTTCAGCACTAATAAACTGTCAGACTTCTACTTGAATCCACCTTTCTAAAGGAAAACAAAAGTTAAAAAAAAAAAAAAAAAGAAAAAGAAAAAGAAGAAGATGATGACTTCATAGATACTCCAACTGCTACTGAGTCCAGCATGTGTCATGAAGGCTGCACAGGCCCGGGCTGGTCACCCTGGTCATCTGGTTCACTAAGGCCATGCCCCTTGCCTTACAGTGACAGCCTCAAGTTTGCTCCAGTTTGTTTTGTTTTGCTGCATTTGGTTGCTGGGATTTAGCACAGCTGAGTGACTTGCATTATCCCACTCAGAGATAATGTGGGAAAGCAGCCTTTGTCGTCACTCCCTGTGAAGAGACCAGGGACATCTGCTGTGACTGGACAGTGTCAGCAAGGACAGAAAGGTGCACCATGCAATGAGGCCTGTCACTTGAGGTTCAAGTATGATGTAATTTTAGTTCCTAACTAGAACAGATGAGAGCACTAAATGTAGCATGTATTAGGAAAAAATTAAAATAAAAAAGAAGAAGAATGACTGGACCTAATAGAATTTGGCTGTTCCTAGCTTGCTGCCTTTTATTCTTGGGGTATTTCTACATGATTTTGGCAAGCACTTGTTGGCTCTATTTTACTTGAGCGCTACAGCAACCAAATATTGTCTGAGTGTGCTTACCTTCCTAGTTTTCTTTTTGTGTGTGTGTTTGTTATTTTTTTTCCTTGTAAACAATTTTCATGCGGCTTCCAGTCAGTTCAACTTAGGGGCAGAGTGAGTTCGTAACTGTCTGCAAATTCTCTGCACATGTGCCCCCAGAGAAAACCAAAGCCAACAGAAAGCTTGTTGGCTTCTGCAAGCCCGCTTTATGTTCAGGCTCACATAAACAACCACAAGGTTCAGAGCCCAGCTGGGAGTCCCCACGGGTGGTCACGGCCATTGCTGCGTGCCCACCTCCCCTGGCAGAGTCAGACATGGCTGCAGGGTATGAGAGCAACCCTGCACCTACATTTATTGGAATCGTCACAGACCATCCTGTGTCGGAAGGGACCCAGAAGGATCGAGTCCAACTCCCAGCTCCGCACAGGCCCACCCCAAATCCAAACCCAGTGTCTGAGCGCTGCCCAAACGCTCCCTGAACTCCGGCTTGGGGCCGTGCCCACTGCCCCGTGCAGCCCGTTCCGTGCCCGCCGCCCTCCGCTGCAGCCCCTGTCCCTGACCGCCACCCGCCCCTCCCCTGACGCAGCTCCATGCCGTTCCCTCGGGCCCTGTCGCTGTCACACGGAGCAGAGCTCAGCGCTGCCCCTCCGCTCCCTGTGAGGAGCTGCAGCCGCCATCGGGCCTCCCCTCAGCTCCTCTGCTCCGGGCTGCACAAACACAGCAGCCTCAGCGCTCCTCGTACAATGCACAAGCAGTGTGGGCATGCACCACAGGTATTGGACCAACCGATGTCCTCATGTCTTACAGCAAGAGGAGGGAGACAAGCACATGCATGAGAAGTGCTGGTGCTGAGACCTGCAGAAGTAGCCAGGAGTGTTGGTGAAGGTAAAAATGAGGATTATCCAAGGGATGCAGTTGGTCAGTGCTGCTGGATCTGCTTCTGCAGAGGTGATGCTGAAGTAGCAGGCATCTTCCACATTCCAGAATGATACCCGTTCTGTCTCCTTCAACTGTCTTGAGGACATTTGTCACAAATTTATCACCACTTACCATGTGGGTATCAAATGGAGAAAGGGGAAGAGTGTGTTCTATCAAGGAAAAGGCAAAGACAACTCATGCAAGCCAGAAAACTGATGCCAAAAATGCTTTCATTACTATCTCTTTGCAGTGACAGACAATAGGAAACCTTTCTCCGTTATCTGTGGAGGACAAAGTTACTGAAGAGGCTGCCAGAAAAGCTGTGTAACAACAGTGCATGAAGGAGCAGAGTGTTCCCCTTCCTGAGAGTGAAACCCCAGGGATTCTGTCCTCATTTTTTCAATATGCTTGAAGATCTATCTGTCCACTATAAAGAAGTCAAGGGCATGACAAAGCCTGGCCATTTAGAAAACACCTTTCCAGAAGCAAGAAGCCTGGACCAGTTTCCAGAGGAGGCACTGAGCAATCTGGATGGGATGGATGCAGAGATGTCCTGATCAAGACTGGCAGGGGAACCAAGTAGAGGCAACTGTTCCCTACATCCATATTTGATCCAGATGAGATTTTCACTCATGTCCGGATAACGCTGCTTCCTTGAGATCCCTCTATTTTCTCTGTTTTCACATTTACCGTGGCCCTGTTATCTGATGAGTGCCTAACACAAACAGAACAACTAGTGTGTGTAGTGCTGGGTGAACAGCCACCAAAGCTGGGCTCTTCCCAGGTTTGGCATGCAGGGATGCTCAGGCAGGCACCAACTGAGCTCCTGGGGTTGATCTGCAAAGATACTATCATCCTGTACAAGAGAAAACAGGTTTCCCCACTGCTCATCTGCCTCTAAAATCCTCAGGGCAATGGGATGTGTTGTGACAGGGTACCAGTGTCTTCAGAAAGGTTAAGGTGACACCAGAATTCCTGAACGTGGGCACTGAGATGCTATATCAAAAGTGCTCTGAAATTAATCTTAAGAATCAGGCCATTTATATGTTGGTAAATTTAGCAAGGTTGTATAGTAGTGTTTCCATGCAAAGGTGCAGGTTGGTGGTTAGTTATGACAAATTAAATACCAGCAACTACTTAGTAAGTTATACAGCAGTAAATGGCAGTGGATCAAGGATAGGGGGAAGAAAACGTGGAGGAAGATGAGGGAGTGGAAGTACTGGCAAAGAAAAATAAGAAAAAATAAAAAACATACAACATTTGCCAACTGAGACAAATGTTGCAAAGATTTTATTTAAAGCTGGAAATGTTCCTTTTCAATATAGGTGGGACAAAAAATACAGATGACTGAATTCCTGTTACAGATTTCTGTTATTTTCTCCCTGCTGAAGAAAGATTTATTTGGGAGCAAAAGGATATTTCTACCCTGTATCTTTGTTTTTCTGCACTCACTATCGCTGTGTGCACCGTTGATTTCCACAAGGCTGTCAGGCAGTTGGGCTCTCCTCCAGCAAATACTTAAGCACACGTGTAACGCTCCGGTCGGCCTAAGGTTATCCATGTGCTTAGATGACTTTGGGTCAGGATCTTAATATCTCTGCTGCTCAGATGTGACTTCCACACAGCAAGGAAGAGACACTGAAGGGCTAGACAATCAGCAAATATTGTTGAGAGACCACAAAGGTCCTGGCAAGAGGGCTCAGGGATAACTCACTACATGAAATATTACTTTCAGCTGTAGGGAAAGAATTAAAAAATTTAAAAAAAAAAAAAAAAAAAGCATATCAGTTATTCTCCATTTGAGAATATGGGGCATTTGAACCAATCAGCAAATTGAAACAAAGTGAGCCTGGTATAGTTAAATGGGAGATGGGTGAGCTGTGTCAGGCCTGAGAGCAGAGGGAGCATGCTTCTCAGGAGCTCACACTGTCTGCACTGCATGCAAGGATGGCCTCCCCTGCCCACACAACCCTTTGCTGAATCCCACTTCAAATGAAGACCTTTGTCTCTAAATAACCTTGCTCAAAATGCTTTATTTGATCCAAAGTGATTTTCCCACCACATGTTGCCAAGTAATCCACTCTTCTCTGATCCAAATGGCTTTTCCCTGCTTTCTGTCAGTGTGGCCCTCACACAAGAAAGAAAACAAGTGCACACGACTGAAACAGATCAGTTAATGGAAAGCATTCTTGTTCAGCAGCAGTCAGCCTTCTGGATGGTCCCTTAGGAGGTGCTGATTGCAATTACTGGTTGATAGGCTGCTCTTTTTTTTTTTTTTTTTTTTTTTTTTTTTTTCAGTAATAAGTATTTATTTCACTTTTCATCTGCTCTCATGTGTTTGAACTTGCCTCCTGGTGCTTCACTGCCCATGAGCTGGAATCCCTGTGTGGATGCTTCTCATCCAGCACACTTGCTACTATTATTCATGGTGCAAGAGCCTTCCCTGTGCAGCACACACCCAAGGTGTTTGCAGAGGGAGGAATGATTGCTGCCCATCCGTACACCTCCAGATCTGCTCCAGGTTGTTGCATGGGAACCCAAAATTATTGCTCCTGGATGAGAAACTGCTTACAGTCCCTGGGAGCAGGAATTAATGCAAATAAGAGTCCTGGTACATATATGGAGAGCATAGGATTTTCTTACAGTGCTGCATTCCTGGGAAACCATCTTCCACCTGATTTGACTTGAACAATAATTCTTTCACTGGGCCACCTTCAATGAATGGGGTGGGCTGAGCCACTTGTGCTGACTGCTTTTCTTTCAAACCCCCCTTTGCCTGCAATGCCATGTCAGCTGTATGAAAACTAAAATGTCTTTTCCTGTGGGTTTTTTTTTTTTCCCACCCCATTTTTCTGCAAGAGCAAAAGTCAATATGACAACATTTTGCTGTCTCTTTTTTATCTGTTCTTCTGATGCCAATGGAAACATTACCCCCTTTCAAGCAGCAAGCTGCAGTCACCAGCAAAATACAGAGGTTTTTTTAAAGTAGTATATTAAAATCATGCCTGCTCGCTGGGTTGGGGTATTTTTTGTTTGTTTGTTTGTTTTTGTTTTGTTTTTTAATTTTCTTTTTAAAAACATTAGAAGCCATGGATATTTGAGGGAAGACTCCAAGATAAAGCACTTTTCCAAGTATTATTATTGTAAGAGAAACATCAAGTGAATTCCCAGCTGCTGAAACGATGGGGCTCCCTTCTGAGAGTGAGGCTGCCTCACTGGCTGACACCGGGGGAGATCTTCTGTGGGTTCAAAGACCACGTCAGATAGTATTTCTGCTCTCTGTGTGTCTTCTGGTTTATGGGCAAACAAATGTTATCTATTGTTAGCTCTGCAGATCCAAAACAAGAGTGGGAGGAAAAGCAGGATCTGGTCTCACTTAGCGATGCTGTGACTGTGTGTAAGCTATGTCATATATCCAGATGTCTGTCTGTTAGGGTGCTCCTACTAGTTGTAGGTGGCTATGTACATTTTCAGGAGTTATAGATTGCTATGTGTATATTGTGAGACACAGCACATAATGCAGAGAAGCTCCAGCGGCCCATCTATTGTGTGAAAGTCCATTTCCTGCAGCGAGATGAGGAACATGGTCCCACGTGGACAAAACACATTTGTTTCTCAGCAGTCTTCAGTCCCTGAATATCTTTTTTATGCATTTTTCCAGCCAGTGCCCATGTCTCATCACTTTCTGCTCACTTGGCTGATAGACACCTCCAAAGAGACAGATCTGGCATTGGGAGTTTAGTGTGGAAAAATGAAGCTAAGTCAGCAAATATCCACTTTTCTGCCACTTTCAGCTGGATTTTAGGGCCTGTGAGGAATGAGAGCTGTTGCTTTCATCTCTGTATGTCCAAGTGGCATCCCTGCTGAGCTTCCCCCTAGCATGAGTAAAACGCCATTGAAATGTTTTATGCTGTTAAAATGCATGTGTTATATCATCTAGCTTTGTGAAATAGAGTTTAAGAGCTAAAACATTTAAATTCTCCCCAACGTGCACACATTTTTGACAGAATTGCAGTTAGGTCACAATGCACCACATAACATTGTGGATTCCCAATCCCTGGGAACATTCGAGGCAAGGATGGATTGGGGCCCTGGGAAGCTCTGCCTGGTGGGTGGCGCGTGGCAGGGAAGTTGGAGCTCAATGGTCTTTCAGGTCCCTTCCAACCTAAATCATTTTATGCTGCTATGATTCTGATAGAGACTGGGCGATCTCTTTTTAACCTAAGATCCCAAACTTTCTGCTGTGTTGTACAAACAATGTGTGCAAGTGTTGTACAAGAGCTGCATTAAGTGAAGAAAGTGTATTACGGTGCAGCTTAACTTGTGTGAGCTGACATGCCTTCCATGGCGGCTTAATTATTATATGTGATACATGTAGTATATGCTGGGATTTAAAAAATTCATTCTATTATTCTTGTTCTTCTAGACTGTCAGTGGTATTCCAATTAATGTAGCATATTTTCTTTTTAAGGCACATATTTTAGACAGTTGGCTCCGCCCTTCTCTGTTGCAATAACTCCATGAGCCCTTATCACTGCTTTTCTCTATGGTATGACAGAAAGATGAACACCACATTTCCCTCTGTCTGTGCATCCTTCTGTCTACTCCAATTTTCCAAAAGTATTTCATGGTGGTTTGGGGCAAGCTAAAAGCTAGGAGCTGGGCTGGGGGCAGGCAGAGGTGGGCTGTGCTTCATCCCCATTCCCGGACATCCCAATGGCCGCACAAACAGAGGTGCCCCGTGTGGGGATTCCAGCCTGTATGCCCCTTTGCTTGAACAGAAAAGGGCTTATTCTGCTGCATGTGGGGATGTGGGAGGAAGAGGAAGAGATGTGCTTTCTCGAGGGTGAGCCTCACTTGGTCTGGGGGTCGTTGGGCTGCCGGGGCGCCCACGATGCTTCAGACGTGCCCCCCGTGTGACAGATGACCTATTGAAATAATTTCAGAGCAGTGCTATGGTTGCCACGACAACCAGTGCTCTCTTGGCTTTCATCTGGCCATGTGACAGCGCTTTGACGTCAGCTGGAGGCAGAGCCTGTGGTTTCAGCCGCGCAGCCAAAGCTGTGTGAGAACCCAGTGGATGCTGGATTTATCCCCGCCGCCGCCACTGCCGCTGCTGCTGTTTCTCAGGGGCTGCCAGAGCATGGACTATTAAAAACTTGCATTTCTGCAGTGTGAGGTAACTGTTTGCTTTATATTCTTGTCAGGTATTTTTAAGCAAAAAAGTAAAAGAAAAAAAAAAAGATGCAAAGCAGCTTATTGTGAGGATGTTTTTTCACTTGTTTGTTTTGGCTGAAGTTTGTCGTGATGAACGAGCCCGGTGCTATCAGATAGATGCAAAGCAGCTTCTAGTCACTAATTCTGCGTGCAGACTGCTAAGCAGAGTTAGATTTAGATTAACGATCCGTGAAAGCGGAATAAAACGATATTGTTCTCATTTGACACTTTCAGAACATAAATAAATGTGAGTGATTCTAGGTGAATCCGTTTGGGAGTTAAAAGAAATCACGCTTAGCTATGTCGTTGATCTGGGCATCACAGCTTTACACTTCTGTTAGAACTTGTGCATTTGTTAACACTGACCATCCAGCAGTTTGGTCCCCAGCTTGCAGGGAGTGGGAGGCCAGCAGTGGATGCATGGGGAGCAGCTCACTGCCTGGTCCCTGAGCTGGAGCTGTGAGCCGGCTCTGTCCACACAGGCTCTGGACACTGCTCCGGGTCCCTGTCCTTGGCTCAATGATGTTTACAGAGAGAAGGACCGACAGCTTCCTGAGAGTGTGTCTGAAAAATGTGCCAAGAAAGCAACGTGTTTGTAACACAGGCTTTTTGTCACATGCAAGGATTTTTATTTTTATTTTTATTTTTATAATTATTCCGTGGTGGGTTACGGGTGGTTGGGACAGCTAAAAAAAGAATAGCGGCTCGAACAGCACCGTGGTAATAGGAAAATAAATGCTATTTGGGCATTTTTTAAAAAGAAGAGATCTTGCTGTGTGTCTGTGTTACGCTGCTGGCTTGGAGGAGGCTGTTTGCAGAAGGAGATTCCAGGGCTGCTGAAGTTTGGTGCCACGGCCGGAGTTTGTGTGCAAGCACACATATTCGCCTTGAGGACAGATCACAGCTGAAACATCGTGTGCGTTATTTCCTGGAAAAGTATGTTAGACCGCTCTTATCTTCCCTAATTAAATACTCCAGCTCCCTTCCTCCCAAAGTTCAAAGAGTTTATTGATAATGGTAATGATTTGCTAAAGCGGCTGCCGCTCTGAAATGACCACAGAACTGCACAAATATTTAAAGCACGGCACAATAAAAGATAAGAAAAAACGGCTTAAAAAATACCCGAATATTACTAACTGCAGAAGAAGTAATTGTCTCAGAAAGGGAGCCAAGGCAGAGATTAACACTGAAAGCTCCTCTGTAAGGAAAGTTGTGGCTTAGTGCTCTGGATCTCACTGCATTTGGCACGCCTAACAGACCAACAGGGATAATTGCAGCTGAAGCCTCTAAGCCATTTTGCTTGGCACTATTTGTTCCTTACAAGATAGCTCATGTGTCCGAATTATCAATGTTTTGGTGACTGAAATATTTTAAATTGTGTTTAATAATTTTTTCTCATGCATCAGTGCATGCGAAGTCCCCCCTCCTTCCTCGCAGTGGGTTTAACAAGGAGTGACAGCAGCCACACAGCTCCACCACAATGGGACAGCCCCTGCCCTCTGGGCTGCCCTGGGTCACCACAGGGATGCTCCGTGCCCCCACCTGCCTGCAGACACTTCAAAAACATCTGCAAAAAAATGAAAAATAATGGAGGCAGCAGTCACTCAAGTGATATTCATTAGAAATATTTTAAAAATTTGTTCATCATCTCCAGCTTAACAGGCATATCTTTCTTTAGTTTCCCCAAGGATGATGAACTGCCACCCATGTCACCAGAGGGATGCATCCTGCCTGGCAGAGTAAGCAGCTCTATTCCCTCTCATTGGGTCCTGTGGGTGCTGGACATCCTGCCACTCTCTTTTAGCCTCAGGGCAAGCATGGAAGGGACAGCAAGGAGAAAGCTTGTGGCATGGGATCCTGCAGTGCATGCAGAGGGCATGGATCTCTGCTCAGAGGAGGGGAAGAGATCTGTGTGAGAGTGCTGCCTGGTCCATATATTTCTTCCTGATAATTTTGTGCTCTTGTTTTGTTGGTCAGCTTTGTACAAACCCTTTCATCAAAGGCTTGGGTTTTATCTCAGAAGGGTATGAAATTCCCAGCAAGCAGAACACTGAGCATCCCTTCAGCCCTTCACCCACTGTGAGAAAAGACCAAGCAGCCTTTGGGTCCCTGCCTCCTTCCCATCACTGAGGAGCAAGAAGGGGGCTGCAGCCCACCCCTTTTCTTCTGCCAAGTGCCATGGCCCTAGGATCACCAGCTTTCTTGGGCTTGAAATCCTCTAACACAAATGAAAAATAAATGGCATGTGCATGGGATTGGTGGCATCTCACCTGTTTCTGAGGACACCCAGTAGACTCCATAGCTCCTGTCAGCCTTGGCTCTTGCAGGTGTCACTCCCTTGCATGTAGAGGTGGAGGACAGCATCTCCTCCACAGTCCCTTCATCCACAAGAAGGGGTGAGCAGCCCACTAATTAATCAGGAGCTGGAGCCTTCACCTAGGTGAGACTGGCTGAAAGCAAGGCTAAGCTCTCCCTGAGTCACTTCTCTTGCAACTGAATGCAGTCAGGGGAATTAAAAACAGACTCAAGCTGTTGATGCCTCCAGCCTAGTAATAATAATGCACTCGAGCCTTTAGTGTGCTCTACCTTGATCTGGTTGAGCTGATGGTCAATGACAATCTAAATTTAGGCTAGAAGCATAAGAAAACCTACAAAAAATAATCCCTGCAGTGCACAGCACTGACTCCTTCCTCTGTTTCTCATACAGAAGGTGATTTCTGCTGTCACCTTAAAGGTCCCAGCTGCTACTCAAGGCAGCATTTCCTTGGGGAATTGAATTCCCCCTATGGGGGAACTGTCAAACAGTGGGAACTGCCGCAGCTGTATTGGGTTTCAGACTCTTAAGTTACATCTTGCAGAAGCTGGTTTCCACACTGCTAAAAATCATCACGTTCTGCTAATTTAATGTCCCGCATCAACTTTAACAACAACTGGTTTAAATGATAACTGAGCAGCAGTAGGGAGTTGACATTTTAATCAACAGTTGCTTTTCCAATTAAAGCCAGATGCCATGCGTGTGGTACTCCGAATGCAAAATAAAAGTTGACCTCATTGTTGGTTCCAAGCACAGAAATCCTCACTCCGGAATGTTGTTGGTAGCCATATTTTAGAAGCAATCTTCCATGGTGAGCCAAAGTCTACGCAGACAGTTAGAGTCAGATAACAGTTTGAAAAATTTAATATGTTTTGGCTGTACTTTTGCTGCTGTTAAATTTATCTTCTTAAACGGCAGGGAGTATAAGTTGAGGTTTGAGAAACAGTAATTTTGTAATTATTTTACATGGATCGAATTATTCTGTCATCAGATTTGCATTTCAGACAGCATTACAGTATGAAAATATAATTAGAAACTGTAATTCAGGAATTGCTGAATGCGATATTTCCCAGAGGGAGCGCTGTGAAGGAGCACTGCCCTTTTTACAGCTTCACCAAACACTGGAATCCCAGAGGTGGGCTCCAAGCTCTGAAGTCCTGCATTCTGCGGTCCCAACGCACTGCTGACTTTCTGCCAATCTTTGGGATTTTTTTCGTGTGTGAGATTCATTTCCACAGAAACATTCAATCACGGAGAACTGAAGTGCTCAGAGCCTGTTAACTGAATTTCAGTCTGGCTGTGCTGGGAGCTGATGAATTGCTTGCAGCCACAGAATGACACTGAGATAACGTAAGGATTTGATTTACACCCAGAAAAGCCAAGAAGCTTGTAGTTTGGGCTGAATGCTGTTTTGAATTTGTCCGAAGCCTGAAATTCTTAGCAGTACCTCCTCTCACTGGAAGGAGCAGAGGACAGGGCTTGGCTTAATTCTGCTTCTCTTCTTTTCAACATTTGGGACGTTTTGCTTAATTGTTCACAATGTTTTAGCTGCACTGGCAATTCTTAAGGGTTCATTGATTATGCTTATTATAATACTTGGTTTATAGGTAACTTGGCTAGAAACAAGCACAACCTCTCTTTTTAGTTGGGCTTATGTTGAGCAATCCCCTCCTATTCTTTAGGAAACAAACACTCTTAGGGAGAGAATCAACCATGGCAAGTTCTTCCCACCACCTTGCCAGTACATGGGATGCCGGTGTGTGGAGCAGAGCTCACGATGCACAGAGCAAAGCCAGTAGAAGGCAGTTTCTAAGTGTGAGATGTGTTTAGTGCTTCCTTCTCCTCATACATCCCTTGGAGTTTTGCTAAGACACTACCTGCGTTCCCTTCTGCCATGCTAAGGGCCACACAGTGCTGGTACAAAGGAGAATACCTGCCTCATCACTTGAATTGGGATGATGCACATCCTGTCACCTGCACCCGGTATGTGAGTGGAGGACAGGAGCTGCATGGCATCATCACAAAGTTGGAAAGCATTTTTGTTAGAGAGGATGTAATTAGGCCAATTTGATCCTTGCGGACAATGTGGCCTTGCCTGGGGACACCAGGAGGAAGGTGCACACCGGGGCTGCAAGGCTTGGAGCAGGAGAGACAGGGAGCATTCTGCCCAGCTTTTCTTCTTGCTGGTGTTGCCACAACAGACCCAGCTCATCCTAAACATGAGCTCCAGTCAGGCACCTCTTGGAGAGGCTGAAGCAATTCAGCCCTGCGCCCTCCAGGCAGAATGCTCTGCTCTGCTGTGTGACTGCTCCTTGAGGCAGCCTGAGATGCTGGGGGCAATGAGCACAAAGCTGCTGATTATTTCCCCAACTGCTGTGTGGTTTCTATCACAACACTATTCTTTTGTGCAGAATGGCAGCTTGATTGCAGAGTCCTCTTTAACTTCACAATTTTAGCAAGCCCAAGCCCAATTAGAGCAATTATATCTCAGCAGAAACACGGTCTGTTGTCCGCTGGACCCGTCTGTCAAGTGTCCTATTCATAGCTGTTTTTCTTGCATGGGGGTTTTTCATATGGAGTCACTTTGACCCTTCTAAAACAGCCTCATCTGAAGGACATTTCTGCATTCCTGTAGACTTTTTTTACAGGTTGATACGAACAAGAAGAGTGCAGGATTTTGGCTGGGCAAGGATGCATCATTCAGCTTAACCGCAGTCTTCTCTTGCTTGAACACCTCTGACAGAGCAAGCAGGATCCCTCACTTTTAATTATTTTACTTCCAAAGATTGAGAATGTGATCAGAATTGCTGTTCTCCCTTGCTGTGTTGAAAGATTTCCCTTATCAGAATCCCCAACCTGAGCTGCAAGAGGTGTTTGAGGGCTGGTGCTGAAAGATTCAGTCCCTTATGGCACCATTTGGCCATTGAGTGGTTCAGGAGCATGGGGCAGTGGGCACTGCTGCAGGAGGGCCATCTGCTGTCTATGTTACCAATGAAGCAAGAGATGAGAAGCAGAGCTATATAAAAGTAGAAGCGATGTACTCGGGAGGGTACCAGCCTCCTGCACAAACCAAAGGCTTTTTGTATCTCATACCTCTTCCTGAAGGGTGAATCTGAGGAATAGATTTTGTACATGCCTGAAATTGTCTTCCAGTTGTACTTGAGGACAGTCTTCAGGCAAGAAAGGAGTTAAAGCAAGTCACTGTTACACTTAGGGGCCTTGTCTAAAATAGCTACTTTTGTTTTGTTTGCTGAATTCCCCGTGCTTTTCCATGGCTGTTCCCATTATTCACTTCTTTCCCAAAATAACATTTTTAACCAGAGGAGCAGCCGGGACCGGGAGCAGAGTGGATCTGTAGCCAGAGCTGGACGGCTGCATGCCCACATGTGTCTGCATTGAGCCTGTGCTGACCTGTCACAGGAAGCTGAGGGCAGACCACAGTGCAGGTGGCAACTCCCCACAACTGGGGCAATTTTGTCTCATACCCCACTGAGCTGGGATGCAGCCCCATGGTGGCTTTGGGTTTCCATGCTTGAAAAATGACCCAGAGGAGCAGCTGCTCTGAGGTTTCCAGCCAGGCTGCTTGCGGGCATCTCCTTCTTGTCACCATGTCCTTTATGCTCAGGCACCAGAAATGAGTGCTGGCAGTGGGGACTTGGAGGGGAAACATGGGAGTCTAAAAAGAACCTAAAAATCAGATGTTCATGGTGGTAGCTTGCTGTGCTATATCTCAGCAGTTTGCCTTCACCGTGACCGTCCAAGCATGCAAATACTGCGTGGGGAGAGGGGAGCTTCCCATTCTTGCTGTCCCTGCACAAACCGGAGGGGGGGGGGTGCGGAGTGGAGAGCAGATTCCTTGGTGGGAGCTTTGGCATGCAGGACCCTGGCTCAGCCCCACTTGAAGCGGCCTCTATGGAAAGCCCCAGAATGTAGCAGACAAAGAGTGTCCAGATGAGTCACTGCGGCTCAGACAGGTGCTGCTGCTAAATCCAGGGTGCGGTGGGACTGGAGCAGCAGTGCCTCAAGCCATCTAGGTCACAATTCCCTTCCAACACCCCTTTACCAAGAGGCAACAGCTTGCTTCCCCAGATGTTAGCTTTTTTGTGTGTGTGTTTGTGTTTGTGTGTGTGTGTGTCTGCATTAATATTCAAGCACATGACAAGTTATCAGGTGTCCTGCAATAACAGCCATGCAGTGGCTGCTTTCCTACCAAACTCAATAGGGAACATCCCCAGCATTGGAGCTCAGGGACTGAAACTGCTCCCTATCCCTGGCACAGCTCTGCTCTTGGCCAAATCCCATCCTCCCTTGCGGGAGGGTTTAGTACCCTGTCTGAGCATCTGGGCCTGTCCTGCGTGCAGATGGCACAAGGTCTCTCCTAGGAAGGATGAGGATATTCAGCAGATGGAAGAGGGAATTTCCCTGCCTGTTGGCTTTTCAGTGCTAGGAATGCACTTGGAGGCATTTGCTTGTATTTATTTTAAATATCTGAAAATTGCAGATTTGGGTACCCTGTGCTACACTCCCCTCCAGTTTCTCCAGAATTAGTAAATTGCCTTTGTCTGTATTAAATCTATTAAACGCCCTTCCCCTCTTCAGTCAGACATCAGCACTACCCACTTCTGCAATGCTAGTAATGTGCCTAATACCTGGTATGGGGATCCTGCAAGAGGGAAGTGACGTCTCTGTGCTCTCACCGTAGCACCTGAGTGTCTGGAGAGACAAAAAAGCAAAGGACATGTCACAGTGCAGTTTTCCCCCAGTATGTTATTTGTGTTGTATTCAACAGCTACTTTTTTGTCCTTGAAGAATTGTGTCTGTGGGACTTTGAGAAAGTCAGGGGACCATTGACCTGTATCCTTCCCCACAGCTTTCCAAACACAGCCAGTTGGATTTTTACTTCCCCTGCTAGACCCCAAACATGTGCATGCAACAGCAAAGTTTTCCTCTTTTGTTTGCAAGCAGAAATTGCTGTGCTCATGTTGCCCAGAATAACAGAAGGATTTAGGAAGGCGAGCATTAAGGCATTTTTCAGAGTTGTTGAGTATGTTTTAATCCTTATTAGCCCTGAGCAATTTTCTCCCAGGGAAGGAGAGGTGTAGTTAAAAATGTGCCCTGCGCATCCTGCCCTGCATGCTCACGGCTGCTCCTCCAGTGAAACCAAAATGGCACTCTGAAAGACAATGGAAATATTTCTTTCACAAAACCACATCCAAGCTTTTCTTCCAGGCATCATCAAGGGGAAAAAAAAACTGAACCTTTCTTAAATTTCCAGTTCCACTGAGCATCTGGCTCTAATGTACAGTTCCTCAACTTTGCTGGGTTTTTAACCAAAATGTGCTCCTGTTTAAAAGCATAGGCTGTTTAAAAACACATCTTCCAACAAATGCCCATTCAACTGTCTGTGTGCCACAGCATCATTTGCATTCCTTGTTCTGTGCCATCATTTGCTTCAGTCTCTCCCCTGAAGATCACCACTCATATTCCTTACCAACCAAATTCAGCCATCTGATTTTGCTGATGGGTAATTTTGACCAAGGTTTCACAACATGCTAACTCTATCCATGCAGACAAGGTGTTTTTCACTTGGCCAGCCTTACGGCTGCTAACCTCCAGCCACCCAGCACAACAGGATCAGCACTGCTTGTGGACATGCTCATTGATACAGGCACTTGCCTGGAGGAGTGTGGGCTGTTCAGGTACTTTTTAAAGCACATTACTTCCAAAACTGCGCCTCCTCCAATCAATAAGGTATGTTTAAATATATTGGGAAAAATGCTATTTACTCTAGGAATCTTTATTGCATTTCATTATGAGATGCTGAATCTAATATAGAGCACAGATCACTTTAATTTTAAGTGGGCAAAAGGAAGATCTACGGCACACTCCCACTGAGCAGCTATCAGCAACATGCACCTTCTCCATCTAATGCAGTTACATAAACTAATTAGGTTTGGGGCATCTAATGGGAACAGTGCTTAACTACATTACATGTCCCCTGAGAGAAATCAGCGTCAGATGAATTTGTGAGGCACTGTGGTATCTGTTCTCAGCTATTTTTTCCTGCCCTGAGGATACTGGTGTGATACGAAATTGTGGGCAGAGCTCTGGCTGCTGATCTTCTCTCTGACTGGTTCCATTCCACTCGTGCTGCCCTCAGTGAGCTCAGCAGGTAGCATGGGACAGCAGTGCCCCTCTCCTTCTGCAGCCCTATGAGCATGGCCAGGTTCCATTTCACAAAGTGAAGTGCTTTGTCGCCATTCACCACTGTTTGTGCTTTATTGCTGTTTCACATCCGGAGCAGCAATTCCAGGGGAGGAAAAGAAAAACTCAACCCAAACTTGTGCCCTTTAGCAACAGCTCCCCTCCAACTCTGTGCTGCCCTGTTAGGCAGTTAGCTGACAGCTTTCATACAGGCTAGCTTCCTGGCTCTATGCACAGAAACACCTCATAGCTAAAAGCAGAATAAACCATCTCCCATACCCTGCACAGCATCCCAAAGACTGGTATTGCTCACTGTAGGGGCAGCGCTCCTTAAAGCACTCATTTATAATATTTGAGACATTCAGAGAAGTCACATGAAAGCATCACTGTTATGTCATTCTGCTGACATACCTGTCATGCTGCAGTGCCTAGAAAGTAGCTTCCAGCCATGTCCCTCCTGTGTCCCATCCCTTTGTGAGTCTCTCCAGATCCAGCCCCAGGAGCTGGTTAGCTCCTTGGGATCTTCAAAAACAGATCTCACGGAGTTTGGGAACACAGCATCAGCTGATGCAAAAAGTCTCAGGTGCTGTAGAAAATCCTTTCCTAACTCTTCTTCACTTCAGCCAACACTGCAATGCAGATGTGGCCCTGCAGCCTTTGTAGAGTGATCAGAGATGTTCAGATGAGAAAGCTGTGTGATATTAAAGTGCTTCTGTGTTGTCTGTAGGAGAGGAAGGGATCACATTAAGGAAAAAAAAGTTTTGTAGAAAGCCTGTTTTGACTTTAAAAATAAAATGGTTACCATCTGCCTTATCAATACTGAACCAAAACTGAGCAACTTGTTCCCTTTCTACAGAACACAAAAGCTTATTTCTCAAACCGGGATAACATATTACGTAAAGTCCCTTGATTCCAGTGTTAAGCCCAACTAGCTATGAGTTTTACTGGATTACTTCTAGAACTTAACTTCAAATAATCTCCCACAATAACTGTTTTACTACTTTTTATGTTCCTTAATGCCTGAACCAGCACAGCTCACTGCTCTCTTTGGGCTATCAGCTGTGCCCTGGCTGTCGCCCACCTGCTCACAGCCCTCTCCTCATATTCCTTCTGCACCGTGTTCGTGAGAATGCACGCTACAGGAGCAGGCAGAGGTATCACCAAGATCTTAAAATCATAGGATCATAGAATCATTAAGGTTAAAAAGACTAATAAGATCATCAAGTTCAACCATCAGCCCATGCCTGTGAGTGCTCTAGTGCCACATCTACGTATTTCCTGAACGCCTCCAAGGACAGTGACTGCACCACCTCCCTGAGCAGCCCGTGCCAGTGCCTCGCACACTTTCTGAGAAGAAATTTCTCCTAATGCCCAGTCTTTGGCTCTGCTCTTGGCCACCTGCTGTGCTGCCTGCAGTGAAAAGCACGTTTGGTTTTTAAGATATCCTTTCTCTTCCAGAGGAGAATATGGCAGAAACAGTTCTCCTGAGGCATTCAGCCTGGTGCAGCAAACACCGTCCTGAAAGCTCAGGTTGTGGATTTCTCAAACTTCTTTTTCACATGAGCTAGGCCTTCTGTCTTGTGATCTGAGGAGAAGGATGTTCCACAGACTTCTCCGTTCCAGTGGTTAGAGATTTGCTTCTCATTCTCAGCCAAACTTTATTCATGGCTAGTTTATACCCATTTGTTCTTGTGCCAGCATTGTCCCTCAGTTTAAATAGCTTTTCTCCTTCCTTAGTGTTTACCCCCTCAGATGTATTTATAGACTACAAACATATCCCCTCCTGGACTTTCTTTAGCTAGGCTAAACAGCCGAGTGCTCCTGGTCTCTTCTGCTTGCTCAGGCTTTCCTTTCCCTTATTTGGCCTAGCTGCCCTTCACTGCAACCCCAGTGATTTCAGATCCCTTTCCAAGACATGATTGTCATTCTGTTCTTCTTGTGTGATCGCCTGGCTCTCCAGCTGATGGTGTTTCCCACCGTGGTGCCATCAGCAAAGGCACTGCTCTGAGATTATGCGTTATGGTGATTAATGAAAATGTTAAATAAGATCTGTCCTGAGACTCCTCCTTGAAGAACTCTATTGTAAAACCATCTTCCATCTGAGAATTCCCCTTTCACTTCAGAACATTACCCTTAAAGGGGAAACATCTGTCTGGTTCTGTGCAGCACTTCTCCAGAAGGAATTATTTACTGTGATTTCACCCAAATGGTTTTGTATCAACCTTTATGTATACACATATATATCCATTAGAAACACAACCTTATGTGCTGGTTTGAAAGCCAGTGCAGCCAAGCTTTCTGTGAGGCTTCCATATAAGGTCAGTTCTGCCAAGAAATTTCAGTTCTAACCCCTAACATTTCTACAACTTCAGTCTGAGATCTCTCTTCAGCAGGACTTGCCAATTGTGGTGCTCCAGTCGGGGTGTTAGCAGACGTGTTTTGCTCTGCTTCAGTCTCCCAGCGTCTTATAAAGCCAAATTCATGATTCAAATGACTGAACTCATTATTCAGGCTTAGTACGTGGTTGTTTTTTTTTTTTTTATGGGAAATTGGAATGGGGTGAAAATTCTTTTGTGCTCTGGCCTGTGTTGCCTAGATATTGGCCTTTAGAGGAATAGCAAAAATGATGTTTGTACCCTTTATATTCAAAATGGGTGAGACTATAAATATCCTGTAGTCCTAAAACAACATTCCTGATAGTAAGACTGCAAGATTCTCCCCCAGCATCTCCCTGCATTTCCCCACAAAGATCTGACTGTCTTCTTTTCTTCTCTGTGCCAAAGGCTTTAGAGGCTTTTGGAGGACTTGGTGACATCCCACAAACCGAAGAACAGAGCTCCATTTCTTTTAGGATCAAATAAGAGAGGGAAGGCTATTGAATCTTTGGCTGCCCTTTTGATGGCAGCAAAAGAAATTCTTGCCCTCCTTCCTTCGAAAAACTCAGGTTTGGGGTATCTCTCTGTGCTATTAGCAAAGTCTTCTGAACGTTTTGTACAAATAAGGAGTATATGATTCTTCTTTTAAAAAAATAAGGAAACACCTTTAGAAAAATCAAATCCATCTTTATTTAAGGCTGTTCCCTGAGTGATAATTTTGCTATTTTATTAACATCAGAGTATTCTTGGATCTGAAGAACAGGCTTTCACCATTGCATGTGGAGGGCTGGCTCACAATCCTTCCCCTTGGGCCCCTACATCTAACCTAATCTAAAACTAAGGGCAGGAGCTCCCCTGGCACTCCGGGCTCCATTTAACTCTATTGGTGGGCAGTTGTCATAGCACAGCCCGAGGAACAATTTATTTAAGGATTTGCCTCCTTGAACAGAGCAATCAGGCAGAAAAGGCTTTAATTTGGCGTGAGGCTGCATTTTCCATCTCTTTCTGTTAAATTTAAGGAACTCCAAGACAACAAATGATATAATTTCATTTGACACTGGGTGTAAAACAAACTGAGTCTGTATTGTACCCAAGCCGTTTTGTGAAACTATCCTCCAATATTTCTGTTTTTGCCTATAATCAGACAATGAATTTGGGGTTTGCTCAATCACTCCCCAGACTCCAGTGATGGTCTTCCACAGCTTGTATGGAGACAGCTAAATTCAAGTTCCTGTAGCTGGAGTTGGATGCCTGCTGCTTTGTGTAGAAAAGTAATGTGGAGGACGTGATGCTAAAGTGGTCACCTCCTGAACTCCTGTCATGAGATTTAACTTGTTACAGTTGTTTCTAGGTTTGGAGCATCCGGTGTGTTTCTGTGCACATGCTCTGATCCAGCCTAGTCTCATTGCTCTGTTCAAGCAACACCAGAGGCTCTGAGTGTCAGTGTCCAGAGGAAGACTCCTTCAAGGAAGTTCCATGCTGAGTTCATCCCTGAGTTCAGCTGAGATGGGATACAGATAGACCCATTGCAGGGCTTTGGACATATTTGTGGTAAAGGGATGGCTGAATGTAACCTCTCCTCTCCTCTCCTCTCCTCTTCTCCTTAGCATCTCAAAGAAAGGGCTGAAATCCTTGTACCTGGCAATAAGATTCAGGCAGTCATTATATTGACAGAATTAGTTCATATTCCAGTCCATCATGTGCACAGATGATGTTCCCTGAGATTCAGCCACTGTAGAAACAAATCTGCTAACCTAATTTTGAAAGATAAAAGCTCCAGTGAAGTGAAGCCTTGAGGTGCACTCCATTCAATTTCCAATGCTTTGGAGGAACAGAAAAGAAAGCCCTCCCACAGGTGATCGCTCGTTCTCTGAATGTGAATCTTACAGGGAAGGAAATAGAGCAGCACAAAAACTCTCCTCCCTGTGGGTATGAGCATCTGCTGCCACTCTTAGCAGCTCATGTGAAAGGCCATGTGGAGTAGAGCTTGGAGAAGGGCTTTGAACAGAGTAACAAGAAACATCTCCCTCTCCCTCTGCTCTGGGGAGACCTATTCCTGGTCTAGGAAATGAGTACTGATGGCACAGGAGGTGCTCAATCCTGTGGGCTGAAGGTTGAAGAGCAAGCCAGAACCTGGCACAGGCTGTCCAGAGAAGCTGTGGATATGCCATCCCTGGAGGCATTCAAGGCCAGGTTGGATGGGCCCTGGGCAGCCTGCTCTGGTGGGTGGCAGCTCTGCCCAGGGTAGAGGGGGTTGGAATTGGGTAGGCTTCCAACCCAAACCATTCTATAATTCTATGATAGGAAGCAGAAGGAAGAGAGCAGCCCATGGCATGGTTGTAGCAGGCAGAGAGTTCACTGGGCTTGCAGAAGGTAAAGGGATGTGTGAAAACACAGCATGGCATGAGGTTGGATGGAAACCGGGTGTTGCTCAGTACCCATGGGTCTGCTGTGGGAGCAATTTAGGGAGAGATTTTGCAGCTGACAATGAAAAACCTTAAGGGCTGATCATTTCAAGTTGGATGACAGCTTGGATCTCAGGGAAGAAGCCTTTGACCTTGTCCATCTCTGCAGCCTCAGACGGTGACAGCTGCACTATGGTGTGGCTGGGACTTGGGGAAAGCAGTGGCTGTGTGTGCATGGGGCAGGTGTGCAAAGAGGCAGCCAGGTGTCCCCCCACAAAACATCACAGGTCTTAATGCGCCACTGATTTTCACTCAAGATGAAGCTGCCCTGTGTTGCTAGCAAGACGGAGTCTCTCATGCAGCTTAACTAACTGAATTAAGTTGTTCATCTGGCCATGCTACAGGGATGGCGTTGTTAAAAACCACAAGCATGAACTCCATGTACAGTTGGTAGCAGTAGATTTATTTCTTGGTCATGCTAGGGAAGTTTGCAGGCTGCTCCAGAATTTGCTTTTAGTTGTCTTCATATTTTAAAAAATAACATTTACATTCCAGGCTCTAACGTGTGTTCTGTGCATGCTGTTTTAACATCATTTGGAGGCTGTAATTGATCAGGTCAAAATAAATTATTGTGTTGATTAGGTTGTCTTCTTTTATGAAGATCTAAATGCGTGATACTCCAAATAGTTTGCTAAAAGCATCCGTAGTTAACTGATGGTAGAACCTTGTTATTGTGAAAACCCCTAGAAGCAAACGCACATTTCTTCTATACGACTTAAATCCAAATAAATTAGTTCTGTTTGTGCCTTCTGAGTGCTTACAGTGTACTGTAAAGGGAATCACACAAAAATATAACATTTTCAGGCCCTCCCATCCTGTATTTCTTATTTCTTGTACAGAAAGCAGCTACTACCTGTTCACAGCAGCTGGGGTTCACCTAGATGTAGGTGTAGCCCCAGATCAGGTTTTCAGGAAGCCTTCTGTTGGTGGTTTTAGCTGAGTTCACCATGACCAGCTCCCCAAGGTTTTGTCTATTTTCAGACATTTCTTCTGTACATTTCATCACGAGTGCATTTCAAAGAGGAGTGTCAGCGGTTTCCTTATGAACTGTGGCTGATACCAGGCAGTTGCATCTTGCCTGGACTCTTTGGTCAACACAAATGTTTTTTACAATTCCTCTTTGAAACAGCTGACCCACAACTGCACAAAACTTGCACATAACCTCTGCATTCAGAAAACCCTTTCCTTCACTGCTGGCTCTTGGTGAAAACAGTTTCAAACCTTTTAGTTAGCTCCTGAGGAAGAAGAGAGGAGTAAGCAACAATCTGGTTAAAAACTCTGGGTGCAGAACATTTGTGTCATCCTTTGCCACATCTGCCTCAGCTCATCCTGAGCTGTGGTTTTTATTTTGGGTTCAACCGGATGAGAGACCATTTTCCCCTCCATCTGTGTATGCCCAAGGAGCTCCCCAGCCCCAGGCAGGAGAGTGAAAAGGAGGTATTTGGGCACAGGAAGTATTCAGACAGTGAGCAGGTTTGGTTAAGGCAGGACTAGGATTATTTGGACTCTCATCAGTATCCATCAGTTCTTTCCTGGTTGAACCAAGATCTCCAGGCTTAGTTCTTTGGGATCCTGCAGAAAATCTGCTTCCAGCTGCTGGGATTCGCTCTGGTGTAAGCAGCTGTGACTGTTGACCTAAGAGAGCCAGTCAGCTCCATGATAGGGAAGACCTGGCCCATTTCCACCACAGCACTCTGTCATTGTCTACAAAAACATTTACCAGCAAATCCTCCAGTGCATTGCTAAAAAGCAGTAGTTTTTCCTCCTTCAAGTAAGACTGAATTTGGTACCTGAGCCACTTTATGCTCTTATAAATGATAGTGTCTCGCAATAAACATAAATATGAAGAAATTATAGCCGTAGCACCCACTGAGGTTCCAATTGCAAACTTCCAACTCTTGGAAGGAGATGAGCAATCTTCATGTTGAATTATAGCTGCAGATATTTCCTTTTCCTAAACTACTGTCTGTTGCCATGGCCACAACCTTCAGAATATTCTGGCTATTTAACAGTCACTAATGGGAGTGAAAGAGCAGATGTTTAATTATTTTTTTCTTATTCCATTCACTGAAGTACAGCTGAGTCAAAGTCTTCAGTAGAAAATCCATTTTTTATTGTTTATAGTTTTCCTAGAGAAAAATAACAAAAGGCAATTAATAGGTGCAGCATGCATGCCATACATCTACAGCTTGTAAGTAGGGGTGAGGAAACCAGTTTCTTTACATCCTGAAGACTGATATCAGCAGTAGGGGCAGGAGAAGATCATGCTCTAGGAATACTCATCCTGGCCATTCATAGAGTCATAGAATCACCAAAGTTAGAAAAGACCTACAAGATCATCTAGTCCAACCATCCATCTATCACCAATAGTCACTAGAGCATGCCCTTCAACACAACATCCAAACGTTCCTTGAACATCTCCGGGGTCGGTGACTCCACCCCCTCCCTGGGCAGCCCATTCCAGTGCCTGACCACTCTTTCAGAGAAGTAGTCCGATGGGAATTGTCATCTCCAAGGATGGAGCAAGTCCTTCAGACTTTCCTGGTAAGCTTCCTGATGCTGTGGGTGTAGGAGTACTTTGTGTGGATAAACCTTGACAATTTATCAAAATACGAGACCTCACAAGAAGCTTCTTCACCACCACTGCATCACAGCACTTCTGGTTTGTGAAGAAAAAAAGTGCCCAGGAGGCTGTTCAGGCAATGGGACTGCAGGGCATGTGGTCTGCTCAGTTGTTCTTGGGCTGTTTGATAAAGTTACCGTGGCCTTTGGAGCACCCAAATCTTTCCTTAAAACCTTCCTTGCCATTGATATTGCTCTTTGCCCAGGAGCACACAGTTCTGGGAAGTCCAAGGAAAAGTCTGTTGTTTGGATTTACCAAAACAGGCAATTTTACCATTTTAAGAGAAGAAATCTCTTTCCTCGAGCTTCACTGGAGACACAATGATGACTGTGACTGCCTTATGCGCAAGCACAAAAACTGCCTAAAAGGTTTGGCACAAGGCATCAAACCCCTATTTCAGATATAATATACAGAATGACTGGGCATATAGTGCTAGGCCATAAGGAGCCCAAATTCCTGGTCTCTGCTTTCTGCAAGGTTCATTTTATGAAATCAGAATTTCTTGTCCCACTGGATCGTTCTGCCCTCAGGGCAAATTAATGATTTATGCTTCTTTTGTCCTGCTAAGTACTTCTAAAAGCCAAAGCTGATGAGAAGAGAAATGTGAATGTGGAAAGTACCATGAGGTCTATGTATAACGCTCACTCTCTAAGTGATGGTGACTGCAGCATTTTGTGGGAAGCTTGTATTCTCCTTGTTCACACCTCCCCATTAGAGTCTCAAGCCAAGGGAACAACTTGTTCCCTCATCACCACAGTGGTCGTGTATGAGGTAGGTGATGAGCCCTATTGACACTGCTGTACAACTTGAATTCTACTGAAAAAAATGTGTTAAGAAGACAGCCTCTGATGTCTGTGCGCTTCCAAGGTCAAACAGCACTGGAGCAGGGACTTACAGCTGTTTGACTTGAGCAGGTTTCAGTGGAGAGACCTTACTTTTACTTTTTATCTTGCTTTTATTTTCAGTGCCAAAATGAATAGGGCCTGTCTCCTACTGACCTGTACCTGAGCTCTCTATCAAAAACTTCTTTGATGGACTGAAGATTTGGAAAGATGAATGCCTTAAAAGAGTGATTCCCTGTGTATTCAGGCTCTCTGTTGCCTTTTGAAGACAGTTGCTCCACTCAGAAGGCCCTCTTGTTGCCTTCTGAAGATGGCTGCTCTAGTTCAAAGCCACTTGCCTCCACCCTTTAGTACATATATTCTTGACTTGAAGCTGCCAGGTATCACTTTTTTGACAAGTGATGAGTTTTTGTTGTCTTGTTGTTGTAGCCTGACTCCTCTTAATGTTGGGATTTGCTCTAGCCAGTGCTGATGCTAATTTAAATTAAACCCTCAATAATCTCAGCAGTGAGCATCTTTTGATGAATACTGATGTAAAGCTTATGTAGAACAGGGCAACAGACAGCATTTCTTTTTCCACAAAAGCAGAATGCAGCCTACAGTGGGAAATCCAGGATGGGATTCTCACCAAAACTCCACATGGAGGTGGAGATGCTGACATAGGGTGTTTTGATCAGGATCAGTGTCTGCAGAGAGCCACACAGTGAGAAGTGCACTCTTTGTAGAGCCACTCCTCACAGTCTCTATGCAACAGAGACTTGTAGCATCCCCAGGCCTCTCTGCCTGAGGCAGCAGGGAACAGCTGAGGAGGACCCAGGGAGTGGGCTGCCTGTCCAGTGGGCTCTGCTACTTTCAGCAGGCACAGAATGAATGTCAGGACTTTCTTTTTATTTTTGACTGCACAATTGTTTAGCTAAGTTGCAATCCATTGTATTCCTGTAAAAGTTGCTTTGGTCCATACAGTCTATATAATTAAATGTGTCCCTTCCCACTATTTCATGCCTATAGCACACTACCCAAAATTCCATTTTCCTCATGCTTTCCCATTCACCTGTTTCTCAGAGGAAGTGTTGTTTCCCTGGTTCCTTAAATACAGAGAGAGCTTTTATTTACAAATCTATCGAACTTCCCTGTATCTCACCATGGCTCTCCTCCCTAAACAGTTTGAGAATGTGTGAGTGTACAGAAAGGCTTACACATATTAGTGTTCTGTAAGTTCATATTTACCTATTTACTCAACTATGGGTCTGTGAACATCTCAGGAAATATCTGGAAAACTTGCTATTTTGGGTAATCCCACCTGTGTATAATGCCTGGAAATGATAAGTTGCATCCAAGCATTCTTGTTCTGTGGTGATTACCACGCACTTTAAGTAGGATCTCAGTGTGTTTCTGAGGAGTCTTATTTTCTGCTATGAATATGATGATCTAGGTATTTTTCTAACTTTAGTTAATTTCACTTTTGTTATCAGCTAGCTTTGGAAATGAATGGTTTTAGAAAATACAAGAGATGCAGAATGCCTAGATAAAAAATGAGATTTCTCAAGTGGCCATAGAATGTAGAATACAATGGTCAGTATACCACTGAGATAGGCTTCTGCAGGAGAAAAGTCAACAGAACTATGCTTTTTGGAGTAGACTACTTTCAAAGTTAATGTGTTGCTTTGTTTTAGGAAACAACCTACTGCTGAGTTTGGTGCTGATATTTTTGTCCCTCTTTGCATCAGTTATTTGCTTTGCTTAAGTTTGAATATGAAGTCTGGAGACAATACTGGAAAAAACAGCCTGTACCTGGTGTGTAACATGTACATCTGTTATAGAGTAAGGTTATACAAATTTAAACACACTATTCTTTCATCACAATGACCATTAGTATGTTGGTAATTCAGAATATTACATATAGGATGTCTCAGAAATAAGAGACAGAATCATTCTATTAAGACATCATATCAAGATGTAGATACTTTAATTGTTTCCCTAGTCCATCTACTGCATACGAAGGCTGCCTTCTTTGAGCATCATTCTTATTCTGAAGAACGAATAATGCAGTCTTTATCCTGAGCTGCCTCATCTTTTCTGAATCTCCTTGTTTACGTTGAACTCACTTTAAACCTGTGTCTAAAAGTGCTGATGTTTATTTAACAAATAATAAAACTGGTTTCTAGGTGGAACGTGCAAAATACCAGCTGTCTGTGCTAGTGACTCCATGAGGAGCTGGACAGCCCATGCCGTGCTCAGAGTAAGGCCACATGTGTTGCCTGGTGCAGAGAGCATTTAGGGTTCGTCCCCGAGTCACGGTCAAGTGCTTGGCCTGGGCAGCCCAGCTCTGCCAACCTTCTGCTTTGGGGTAAAAGGAAAACAATGCCCTGGATGTGTGCATAGGGGAATAACTCGAGCCTCTTAACTGATAGTGCTTTGGAAAACTGGGGCTGTTCAGCCTGGAGAAGAGAAGGCCCTGAGAAACCCTGAGAGCAGCCTTTCAGTATCTAAAGCAGGGCTATAAGAAGGAAGGGGACAGACTCTTATCAGGATAGGTGTTCCTGTTCGTTGCAGGGGAGTTGGGCTAGATTGTCACCAGTCAAGAAACAGACAACAAAGACAGGAGTGCACGGATATCTCTGCCCTAAGAGATTTGTAAGGTAGCTAAAGGTTTTTCTAGATTAATTTATACCCTGGGAAAAAATCAAGTGCATCTTTCATGTTATACTGATGAGGTTACATGTCGAAATCTAGATGGAGAAAACATAACATTTCACTTGGGGCTCACTGCTTTTGTATGAATCTTTGAGATATCTGTGAAAGCCCATTCACTTTCACCTTATTAGGTATAGTCAAAAGATCTGGGAAAACCTCTTTCACAAATTTGGCTTGTTAGCAGTGTTTTAATGGCTTTTTATGCAGTGCTGCAGTATTGATCCCTTTCTATCCATTTAATTTGCAAAGGAAGGTGAAGACCCATATCTTTGTGCTGTTGAGAATTACCCAACAGCACTCTACTAAGGAGTAGCATAAGGATCCTTTCAGAAGTGCAAAAATAGACTTCCAGTCCAAAATTGAACCATGATTTCCAAATGCATATCTCAGCAATGGGTGTAGAAGTGCACACAGATCTTATTTGGAAAGACATTTATTTCCTTGCGTGATCAATAGGGAAAAAGTGGGGAGACTTGCATCGTTTCCTGGCAGCTCCACAGCTTCCAGCTCTGTGCTTGGGGTGGCTACTGCTGCTGTGCCAGTACACCAGCAGAGCATGCCATTGCCAGCATGGATACTCACATCTTGGCTAATACAGACTTTTTTTTACCACTCAGCAGCCATGTTCAGAACTTCATTATGGCTGAGCCAGCACCTGAGAACACAGGTCCTCTTGCACACACTCGTATTTCTTGCACCTGGTAATCCCCATTAGAGGTCCTGACATGCACATATTCCATGTTCACTTGAAAGAAAATACAGATACAAGTCCGAGACTGCTTCCAGGCCACTCTGAGTCATGTCAGAATATATTCAGGGGCTGGGAACTGAGGGCTCACCATAGAATTTCCCCACCCACATAGCACTGATGCACATGTTTCTGCACACATATAAATCTCAGAGTAGAGAGATCCCATCGTTTAAGCGGAGTACATGCAGTTGAACTTTGGCCTCTATTGCTTTGACTACAGCAGAAAACAAGGGTTTAAAAATAAGGAAATGTTTGCCTCTTGGAAATTTTCTGAGCAATTAATCTAAGAATTATTGATGTTTCTAATTTTGTTAGCAGAGGGAGGATCATCAGTCACACTCAGAAATGCCAGCTCTGTGCTGATAAATCATAAAGTGGGAATGACTGTTTAATGAAGTTGCCAGAAGAAAGATTTGCTAAGATTTGCTGCCAAAATCAAAGATATTGCTCTATCTCACTCCTACTCCTTCATCAAGGAAATTTCCAAGAAAATTCTGGCACTTCTCCAAGGTTGTCGTGTGTGGGGTTTTTTTTCTTTCCTTTTTCTTTTTTTTTTTTTTTTTTTTTTTTTTTTTTTTTTGAATGCTTGGAGACCAACTGCACAGCCAACCTTCAAAAAATCAGAGGAATGACAAGCTCTGGTGATAAAAGGTTTCACAAAGCGTTATGAGATCACTGCAACCAGTTCCCATCTGATCACAAATGAATGAACGATGTGTGGGCTTGAATTGTGCTCCTGATATGATGATAGTTACATCTTTCATTTAGATTGAGATCAAATGAATCTAATGAAGTGCTGGGTGGTAAACTAGTGATAAGTGACTGTTTTATCATTCTGTGGAGACTAATGTGAAAACATCCCTATTTGAATTTAACAAAGTGACAGATTGTAGAGCACCTTGCATGACATGACATATATACTGTTTCTTCATGAATGTCTCATTTTCCTAGGGCGGTCATGAAAAAGCAGTAAGTCTCATGGGGAGCACCCTTCATTTAAAACAGAAAAAGCAAGTCAAAAATCTGAAGTTCTATATACGCTTTCATAGTTAACAAATTTCTTAATCTTTTTTGGAGGATTCTTTTGGCAATTCACAGGAGGATCACTGCCTTGCTCGCTGATTTAAGTGACTTTCCAGTGAAGTCATTAGAACATTAAGATATGAGACATGTTTGGTGGAACAGGATGTGCTGTTATCGAATAAGTAATTTGTATGGTGATTTTATATGGCACTTTGCAAACAGTGGGCTGATTCTTCAGCGTTTAGGCTGTTTCTGAGCAGTGGATCTTCACTGATTTTCATAACATTGGTAGTAGAGAAGAGAATTAGGAAATATTCTCTGCCTGAAACGAGTGGAAGTGGGGAGTGTTTGGGGAGAGGGTTGGTGAGGAGAGAATTGTCAAGTAAAGATGCTTTCGGGACATCTTGAAAGCTATGTGTAGCACACTGCAAGAGGCAGACATTTCAAGTATGAGGCCTCTTGTTTTTCCTAAGGCACGATACAAAGAATGCAAGAACTTAAGGTAACTGTAGAAAGAAGATTGTTCGGGGTGCACCACAAGAAAAGAAATTTAGAACCAATAAGGTCAGAGACTGAGATCTCTATTTTTGAGATTATGATTGTGTAAATGCACAGACCGCATGAATGCATCTGTATTGTTGACCATCATGTAACAGATGAAATTTCCATTAGCTACAGGCTAGTGGAATCTAATCAGAATCAGAATCTCTCCCACTCACATGTGCTTCCACATCTTTCCATGTCTGAGAAGTCTTGTTTCCCAAGAAAACAAATCAGATCACCAATATGTCAATCAATGCTGGTGGTGGTGCTGTAAGGAGTTCGGAAACGGCTCCTAGCAGTGGCATTACTGGTAGTGCACCATTAAGACAAAAAGAGCAAGATGAAATTATGGTGGATGAAGTGGTAATAGTTTGCTGGGAATCAGATGCTTGTTTCCTTTGGGTTATTTCAGTAGAGAGAGATGCAGAATTTGTGCTATAAATGTCCTCCTTCCAAGGTTTCCAAATCCTATTGTTTTGGTCGTGACATGCTTCATTTTTAGTATACTGTTTCTGCACACTACATGATGGGGGAAACATCAATGCCAAGAAACATTAGTAGCAGAAAGAGAATAAAGTAGAAAGAAATTATACGGCATGGATGTTTTCAAAGATAATAGAAAATGTAAGAATGATGCGGGGTTTTTTTCTGAGGAGCTAAGAAATAGCGGAGTAAAGTAAGAAATAAGAGAAAAGAGAAAACGTCAAAGAAAGAACAGAGCTCTATACAGTGACACAGTAAACTGAATTTTTGAGAGAAGAAAAATGGGTAGAGGTGCTGAAAGTCAAGTACAAGAAAAGAGAATTGCAAAATGAAATCTCAGAGAACTGAAATCATGAGGACAGCAGAGGCAAAAGCAAGCAGACCCAAAGATGTAGTAGGAACCGGATTTTTGTTTATTTGCAGTCGCTAGGAAGTGACAGTTTTTTTTCATGTTGCGTAAAATCTGTTTTCCTGAGGTTAAACTTTAGAAAGAAGCTGTCTCATTTTTACTTTGGCTATTCAAAAGTAATACAAATTGTTTGTTGTTCACGTGATGAAGCAAAAATTCATTTGTCCAAACCCAGTTATCTGATATCTGTTTATGTCCTCAGAGGATGTAAATAATGAAGGCAGAAATGCTGTTAACCCATTCATTTTTGGAGGAGTTCATCTCGGTTTTATGGAAAAGGATTTTCAGTGGTAACACAAAGACATTCAAACAGATAATTCAGATTTTTCAGTCTAGTTTCAGTTCCAGTTTTTATACAGTGTTCCCCACTGTACCTTATGTAAGGATATGGACGTCTTCATTTTTTACATACACAATTATTTTTATTTTACTGCAGGAAAATTAAATCGTCTATATTGTGACTGCATGACAGAAATCACTACAAGGCTTCCTTCCCAAAACAGTATTGTTTATATGAGCAGCCACTGCTTATACTTAATATGAAGAACTGCTAGCGTTTTGCCTGCTGATAAAAGCAAATAGTAAGAAGATGCAGATTATACAACATGTCCATACGTGTGTGAGAGAGATGGACACAGAACACAGGAAATTATTTTTGCACTTAATTTGTAAGATGTTTTTCTATGCCTCTTAAGGCAGTTTGCTTACCGACCTTTACCATGTTGTTCAAGCTTCAAATTCATTCCTGTTGAGTAATTTCTAAAATCGGGCAACACACTACGTTTTACAAGAAACAGCAGTCGGGTATGACATGGGCCTGTTTTTCACAGCATGCTGTCAGGACTGGACATCATTCTTACTTACAAAATGAGCACAAATCTTCTAGCAGCTGTTGCATCGTACCCAAACTAAGCATTCCAAAGAGATAGTACACAAATTGTGCTTTAGCTGCCAGAGAAAGCAGTGTGTCCACATGAAATGCTAGTTGTTTGTCCCAGAACCTTGGGGTGTCCATCCAGGCCACTTGCCTTATAGAGTGAAGAGAAGCTGGTACTCCAAGGACATGTCATGAGGATCCCAGCTCTGCTCAGTTTTACCTCTTCCCTCTTTCCATTGCTTGTGTGAGAAATGAGGTGCTTGGAGAGTTCAAACGAGTACAGCTCAGTGAAGAGTTCCCCTCTCCCATGGAGAGCACTGGGAAAGTTGGCTATCTTCTAAAAATGGGCATAGAGCTTCTCTAGAACTTGTCAGCAATAGCAGTGCAGGCCTCATATATACGACAGTTTTCTTTATGCTGAAATGGCTGTGAGGGATAAACCTTATGCTTACAGGTTCAAAGAAACAGAATAGTTTGAGTAGGAAGAGATCTTTACAGATTATCTGGTCCAACTCCCCTGCAATATGCAGGGACACCTACAGCCAGATCAGAATGCTCAGAGCCCCTCCAGCCTGACCTTGAAAGTCTCCAGAGATGGGCATCTGTCTTCTCTCTGGGCTACTTGTTCCAGTTCCTCACTGCCCTGATGGTAAAAAACTTTTTAATTATATCCATTTTCTCCCCTCTTTTAGTGGAAAACATTTCCTCCAGGAATGATATTTTAATTCTGGGTGGGTTGAGTAGAGTCACATCCACCATCTGCCTGGTGAGCGGCATGAGTGTCATCAAGAATAAGAGAGGATATCATCATGGCTAAAGCTAATTGCATTCCTGTTGACAAGAAACTTTTCAGGTGAGGCAGCAAATTTTATGAGTTAGGGTTATGGCTGAGCAAGTAGTCTGGATTTTTGGACCACTTTAGGGGCAACTGTTTTTTCCATACCTTGCCTGCAGCATGAAGAATTTAGTTGGGAATACAGGGAAGAGTTTTTAGGAAAAAATAGCATAGATGTTGCCTTAAACTAGAATCAAAAGGTTATTTTATTTTGCTAGCACTGAAGTTCATCATGTCAACGTAACTTCTCAAATAGAAATCAAGCTATGACTCATCTGAATGAAGCTGTGAGACACAAAGGTTTGTCTTCCTACTAATTTTCAAAAAATAAGAAATTATTATGAAACGTTTTATTTAAATTATCTGTTTAAAATCTTTGCAAAATAAAAGTAACTTTCTGTACTGTGGTTTGGAAAGGATCTAGCTGCTTAAGCAAGATCCCTTCAGAGGTAGGGGCTGTAGGTTGTGCCATATGTCACTGGGAGGATATTTGTTCATACATTCACAGGAAAATCTTGGGTTTCAATGACAAATTCCTTTAATGTAGCAATATAGAATGAAGAATAGAAGTGGCCTCAAACTTCCCTAAGCAACAGGGAGCTAAAACCATGCCATATGTCATTGACTTCCACAAGCAATGCTGAGCAACAGAAAATCACCCTGTTCTGCAGTATTACATGCTGCCCCAAGTCATTAACACGAAGCAGATGGCTTTGTTGTTGATTAGAGCTGGTTAGAATTTGAAATTCCCGATCCACATGAAATTCTGACATTTACATTTATTTTCACTACAAATTGGAACAAAACATCAAAATTTCCCAGTGAGATGGAATTTAAAAATTATTTGGAAACACCGAGTTATTTCACTGCACTGGTAATACATTGTGTTATCAGTAATGTCGAAACTATGGTAGTACAAAATTTAACATCTAATATAAAAGTCAAAACAAAATTAATAATAATGGGCACCCTGAGACTTTTAGCTTTGTTGAAATGAAATGATAAAGATAAAATGATTAATTCTGACATTTTTCTAGACTTTTTTTCAGAATGCAACACATTTCCACAAAGCATTTTGACATCAACTCAGCTGCACTGTTGGATGGAAATGAAAAAAAAACGTTCACCCAGTGCTGCTCACAAGCTCATCTTGCAGATACAAGGATGTAAGAATTCTTGGAAGCAATGTGCACAGTGAAAAAATCAGTGCTTTCTCTGCAGTTAAAAAAGTTCTTTGAAAGCCGTTCTCAGAAATTCTTACAATCTCTATGAAATTACTTCAGTCTTGACTGTCGTCTCTTCCTTAGGTCCCTCATGTTCAGGCACACTGACAGTGCTAGGTGCCGTCATGGCCATTCGTATTCATGAAGTGGGAAACTCCAGCATTAACTCTGTGCATCATGTTTCCACCTCCTTAACAAGGTTCTGGTCCTGGCTGCCAAGACCTCCCACTCCCATTCTCCTGTTGCTTACTTTCCCTGAGAAAGTTCCATGAAATTTCTTCAGTATGGAACAAAAACCCTCAGTTGCTTTCCAGGTGGAACATCATTCCTTTTTCCATCTTTAAACACATCGCGTTTGGCAGTTAATGGCTCAGGATTTTTCAGTATCATGCTTTCATTTTATCTGTCAACACCGAGTCTCTGCTGTGGGGTAGGAGACCATCTGTTAGCAATTTTTTTAGGGTAGAGTAAGCACAAATGTCACTCTTCGGGAGTCACATGCTATTTATTTACCAAGATAAAAAAATCAAGATCATGAATTCACATCAGCTTCTCCCGTTACTTTGTGCAACAGTAGCTTTCTGCTTCAGTTTCCACTCCCTCCCACCCAGGTACTGCATATATAGTTACATAAAGGGACTGCGTGAGATGTAGGACAGATTAGAAACCCGATAAAGTTGCTGCTAGGTGAATTTGATGATGGTTCTGCTTGGGTGCACTGGGGAGGGTTATGTTACTGCTGGTGAGTGCCTTACACAAAGGGAAGGAGCACTTCAGAAGAGAGAAGAAACCGCGTTCGATGTAGCTGAGATGTGAGAATCAGGATAAAGGCAAATTGCAGCGAGGCAGGCGAGGAGGAAAGCTCTTCTACAGTGCCCAGGCTCTTGTTAGGCTTCAAAATAAATGGTGTTATTTTCTGAGAGATCTCAGCTTGCTGATTACAGACGCTTTTTGAGAAGCTGCCTATTACACTGGTGTCCAAATAGAAGATGAGCTTCTGCTGAGAAGGCTGAGGTAAACCGTGGTTAAAAAATGTGACCTCGAGCATTTCAGAAAACATGGTCCTGAACAGAGATGTTAAACAAAGAAACTTCAGGCTCTAAGTTGGTCTCGTAAAAGAAGACAAAATCGCTGTACAAAATGTGTGTCATTCAAATCTTGATATATGGTCTCCTTTGGAAGGAACACCCTGAAATAAAGCCACTCCAGCTGGAACAGACTGAGACATTCTGCCAGCTCCCCTGCAGAGAGCTCAGCACCGGTGTTTATAAATGCTGCAAGTGTTCCGTGTTTACTGAAACTGCTGAATGCAGCAAAGTCTGGAAAAACATCCTCCTAAGGATGGTCATCCTAATGTACTGTGTTTGCAAGGTCTCTGTTGTCCTTGGTCTTGAAATATTGGGCAAAGGCAAGCACACTTCTGCAATAATACTCCTCAAGTTTGAAGAAATCAAATCTATATAAATATATATCTAATGCACAAAAGGGTCGTCTCAAGTCTCCAAGGCAAAGAGTTAGTCATGGTAAAGACCTGAGGTGGCTCTATCCAGGATTAATGAAAAAAATCAGTATTTTATTTCTTACAAAGCCTATGGTGAACTGCCATTCCTCAGTTCTACATAAAAGAATAATTATGAACCAAAAAGTACATGCATGTCATCATGATTTTTATTGCAGTGGGTCCTTAAACAATGAGGGAAAGAATGAAATGAAATAGGGAGACTTTGTGAGCCTTTGCTGGGCAGCCCTGTAGGATGACTAATCAGCACATACTGTGTTATTTTTCACACAGCTCATAGGGTGATGGGTCTCTTCTCACTTACCAAAGTACTTTGGATAAGTCCCAGGCACACAGCCGTGGTCCCCTCACATGCATAGGGAACCATAGGGTTCAGGCTCGCTATGTACCCCTTGGAAGGTCATTGTAGCTCTTGGGAAGGTGGACTTCTTTATGCACAGTTCCAGTAGTCACTTCTCTGGAAGTCTTCACTACTCGTCTAGGCCTATATGAAAACAGAGGTTATACCTAACTGAGTAGAAAACCTTCCTAAAGAGCTCTTGTTGAGCTGCTCTTTGAAGCAGTAGAGATTGAAAGGTATGGAGCACAAGTCTTATGAGGAATGGCTGAGGCAACTGGAATTGTTCAGTCCAGACAAGAGGTGGCTCACGGAGACCTTATTGCTCTCTACAGCTGCCCGAAAAGCAAGGTGGCAAGGTGGGGGTCAGCCTCTTCTCCCAAGTAACAGTGATAGGACGAGAGGTGATGGCCTCAAGTTGTGCCAGGGGAGATTCAGTTTGGGTATTAGGAGACAGTTCTTCTCAGAGTGAGGTAGTGCATTGGAAAAGGCTGCCCAGGTAGGATGTAGAGTCACCGTCCCTGGAGATTTTAAATAGAAGCGTGGATGTGGCACTGAGAAGCATTGTCAGTGGGTTGGTAGTTGGACTGGATGACCTTAGAGATCTTTTCCAGCCTTAATGATTCTGTGACCTCACCATCTGTGTGGATTGACTGCTCCCCAGGCAGCAGCAAGCAGCTGACTGCCAGCAGCTGGAGAGCAAATCTGGTTGATGCTCCTGTGCAACCCAAACCTGATGGGTTGAGATGGCGAGACAGAGCCCGTTACATGAGCAAGAGCAGGAATAGTTCTCTTCAGCAGATAAGTTTATATGAGCAGGGCTTTAAAATGGAAAGTGTTACCGACCATGAACACGAGTGCAGTTACTGCACAACGCTTTGCATATCTGCATAATGCAATCTTTCCCCTCAGCTCCTAATAGCGGAAATACACCTAGTCATATCTTCCTGTACCACACGCTCAGACTTGCAGGAAGCAGTTTGGACTCAGACATTTGCTCTGTGCAAGGGGGCACAAGGGCATTAACTCTCTGAGCGCTTGTGTCTACAGCACTGCATTGCTGAGAGTAACATGATGAGCTCCTATCTAGCATCTGCCACTGATTCTGAAGATCCTGATAGTAGTGCATTAGCATTTGTTGACAGGGGCAGTGCCTTTCTGCTCCTTGTCCTTTCCCACTCCCCTCTCCAGCTCTTATTGCTAAAATGCATGAAGGAATTATGATAAAAAGAAACAGGAGATGATGTGGAGCAGCTGTAACATTTCTCTGCAAGGGTAAATCTGCAGGGATAAAAGCCTGGGCTTTTGATGTTCAATATCCATAAGCGTCTCCAAGTTTGCAACTCATGAACACTGTGCAGCTGCTCCTCCTTGGGCTGCCCACCCTGCTTCAAGAAGAGCCGCAAAGGTTTTGCTGTCACTTCTTGTCCTTGGTTTCTCTTGGGGGCTGTAGCAGGAAACCCAGGAGCGAGTGCTGTTCAAAGGGCTATTTCTGCAGGGGAAGGTCCCCTTGAGGGGCTGAAGGACAATAAAGTTCTACTCTGTGCTGGGTGTTTTAGGCATGGTGTACTTGTTATGCTGCACTGCAAATCTGTTTACTGCTCTTCCTTGTGAATATTCATAACAGAATGTCAGATTTTTTTAATGAATCTTGCTTGTGAATTTTATCCATTTTCTTGCTGTTTGCCAATATCATCAGATAAACTGAGAGCAGCAAGGCTGAGAATTTTAATCTGCACGAATATTTTTTGAGGTCCCTGTGTGATTTGTAGTAAGTTGTATTTTCTTTCAAAAATATGTTCTGAGGTACTGCTCCAAAAGAAAATAAAATGGAATAAAAGCAGCAGAAGGGTTTGTTGCCCAGTCAGGGCTGTGCTTGGGAAGGCTGGATCAGCGCCGATGTCCATCCGTGCAGTGTGCTGCGCTGCACAGAAAGGTGATCCTGCAGAAACCCATCACTACTTTTGTTTGTTCTCTTGGAATTGCCATAGCATTCTGATGGTCGAAGAGCTCTGTCTTCGGTCTCGTGAAAAATTTCACAGCCAGGCCTGATTAGACCTAGCTCTAAATACTTGATGTATGGAGCATTCTCTATGCATTTCCTACAGTAACCAGCAAACAGATTCTTCTCATAGCAGTCACCCAGCAGTGGCATTTTCCTTTCTGATCTTCTGTGGGCTGAAATGAGATTGACCTTTCCAGCCATAAATCATCACCAATACCAAATAATTTGCCAAATAAAATTGTGATGCCTCAGAAATAAGGCATCACAATATTATTGTGTAGTGTTGTCCCACACAGCAGTCATTCACATCCATTAAATCCAGCATTGTTGTATCAGAGGGAGAAACTGCAAGTAAACGTCATCATTAAAAAACAAATCTCTTTGTTTTGTATACCTCCAGTATTTATTTTTCAGGATTGTCAGTGCTTTACTTTGCCATTGATTGCCATTCACTACTCTCTTGCTTTAATTATTTGCACCTCACAATTTATTAGAACTTTGAGAGATCTTCAAGAGTTGATAAAATATGGGTAAAATGCCTGAGCAGATTCAGATTTATTTCATTCTTTGCATTTATTGCTGCCATTGCTGACTGGAAGTCTCTTAGCTCACTGTGCTCTGCCCATAATGCAATCTATCCTGAAGAGGCAGGCAGCAGTTTACAAAGTGATTATGAGGATCTTTGAGTGTCTTCAAGGATTTTCTGTACTTGGTTGCAAAGGCATTTTGATCTGCTGTTGATGGAATGGGCACAATAAATCCCATATTTGTGGTTCCTAGAACAGGACCTATTAATAACAAACAAATTGGAGGGCAAGGACCATGAAACACATTGATTGCAAGTGGGCTCCAGAATAATTCTGTAGCTTTTGACTGTGTTGCCTGGTATCACAGTGGCTATGAGCTTCTGCCCCTTGCTGAACCACATACTATTTGTTCTCCCTTCATGACTGGAGAACAGATTTCTTTCTGATGGCGATGTTTTGCAGCTACCAGTAAAATGCAGTGCATTCTGTTATCCTATTTTTTTCAGTTCCTTGATAAAAATGCATTATCAGCTATAAATGCATTGTTTTGTGGTCTGAAACTCAGTGTTGGGTATCCCATGAAGGCCAGAGACCGGATACTATATTCATAAGACTCCAGACTGGAAGTGTGCAGGCTGAGTTCTGCATTCTCAAATGTTTGAGGTATTAAAAAGCAGCAAGGGATTATGCTGCTAATGCCAGCTCACTCCCACTACAGCTGGCTTGTGCATGGTTCAGAGATCTTCCCTCCCTTCTCCAACGTCTGCAGAGCATGCAGCCCTGGGGCTGTGGGGCGGCTGCAGGCTGCAGGCACGGATAGATGCTAACTGCTGTGGGATTTTGCTGGATTGCTTTTGCTAAACTGATGCTGCTTTAAACTAAGACTTGCCGTTTCACTTGCCCAGGTGCTTTTCTATCCATACAGAAGATCCTGCTCCTGCCATTTTGCTTAGCACAAGTGTGTCTAATGTATACTCTGTGTATAATGTATAATCTGTATACTCTACTTGCTCCATGCTGTTTAGTGGGGATCCCAACCAAAGCCCACTGAAGGCTACACAACACTCAGCTGTTGGACTGGGTCTACAGAATAGGGACATTTCTGACATTTTCAGGGTATTAAAATCTTAGATGACTGAAGGACTATATGGTAGGTTTTCATCAGGAGGAAAAGTAATAGGAAAAAATTATCTTTGAGGTAGCATCTTCCACTTTCGAAGTGTTTTGGAGATCCTTTGAGAAGAAAAGACATCATTTGGATTGAGCTAGTTGTGCAGACCCTGGAGGTGGGCAGAAGATGGAGGAGCTCCCAGCAGGCAGGACTCCTCAGTGTGTCAGCCTCCTGTTCATGAGCAGGGAGCATCCTCTCTGTCAGCTCTAGGAGCTCAGACATGCAGCTGGTGGAGCCTGTGGAGGCATGGGCAGATCTAAGATGGATTCCGCCATCTCATCTCTGAGAAATAAAGCTTTTAGGTTGCTGTGGTTCAAGAACATAGGAGACAAAGGAGACACTCCTCCAGCTGCCTTGAGGAATTCAAATTCAATATCTTTCCACAGGAATTAATAAACATCAGTTAGGGGGAGCCCCTATTTCTCTTTCCTAGTGTCACATAGGAGAGGCAGGAGCTGAACGTCAAATAATAGTACATTTCTCACTAGCTGCTACTGTCACTTAATGATTCTGCTTTATTCTATGTTTTTTAAAAGTATTATCTTGATCTAGAAAGGACAATTTACTGAACATTCATTTGCCACTCCAGGCATCGTTCGTAAATCCATCTCAGCAGCTCAGAGATTCTGTTCTGACAACAGCGTGGGAGTCTTGTATAAATTATTTTGCAATTCTACTTAACTTGTCCACACATCAGATTTTAGTTGTGACTGTCATTCCCCTGATAAATTCTCATGCAGATTTCTGTAGACAAAGCGTATCTTCCCACAGTTCAGGTATAATGCTAACCTTCCAGGAAAAATGATGGTGCTGTCCTTTGGAGCCAACACACTCAGACTCTGAGACTTAAAATCCAAACACCTCCAATCATTAGTAAATCTGCTGCACAGTGCGATATGTAGCAACTTGCCTTAAATAAGATATAATTAAAGTGATTTAACTGAAATGGTGGAGATAAAAGATTTTTTCTTAATGGTTAATTTCAGTAAAATGAATTTCCAATTTTGTTGTCTGGATACTTCATTTTTTTCCTCTCCCTTTTTAAAAAAAGGTTCATTTTCAAAGAGTCATGACCACCCAGGCTACTATTACTCAGTAATAACTCCATTTTCTGGCTACAAGGAGAATTTCATACAAGCAAACCAAAAAAAAAAAAAAATACAAAAACAAAAACCCCTCATCGTTTGGGGCAGGGGAATCCACCACTCACAAAATCTTCCCAGATTTTATCTGCATTTGAAATCAAATGGGAATTGGTCCATGCCGAACAAGAGAGGCAAATTATGGGTGGTGCTGACTGACTCATGAAGATGTGTCGAGAAGTTCTTTGGATCTCCTGGTTTCTGTGCCCCTGGTAGGTGCACTCTGATCCCATTTTGGAGCAAGTAAAAACAATTATTTGCAGCAGCTTGCAAATAAACAAACAAAAAAATAAAATAAAATAAAAAGCAGCTTTTTGGGGTAAGGTCCGTGAGCCGTTTGGGTTGGCTGGATGTGCTGCAGCACACAGCTACCAGTCAGCATGCACCTCACATCATCCATTGCTTACATGGTGATTTGAAAGGGAAAGTAGGATGGCAATAAATTCAGTGCAACAACAGTTCTCCATGCTGTGAAAGTGCAAAATAAATAACATGTAGGAGAGGCTTGTTAGTTTTTTTCAGAGTGTGCTTGTAGTAGGAGACGCTGTAAAAATTTTCAGTTGATTCCCAAGTGCAAACCATCGTCAGAAAACTCCAACACACTGCTCTTTTGCAGCCTTCAAACTAATTGTTATTAATAATGTCAAATGTTAATAACTATTATAACTAAAATGAAGGGGTTTTTTTCCTCTGTAGGTAATATTTGGACACCAACATGGGAAAGCAAAACAGCAAGCTACGCCCCGAAGTCATGCAAGATTTGCTAGAAAGTACAGACTTTACAGAACACGAGATCCAGGAGTGGTACAAGGGCTTCTTGAGAGACTGCCCGAGTGGACACTTATCCATGGAGGAGTTTAAAAAAATCTATGGGAACTTTTTCCCTTATGGGGACGCTTCTAAGTTTGCGGAACACGTATTCCGCACTTTCGATGCCAATGGAGATGGGACAATAGATTTCAGAGAATTCATCATAGCCTTGAGCGTAACATCAAGAGGTAAACTGGAGCAGAAGCTGAAGTGGGCATTCAGCATGTACGATCTCGATGGGAACGGCTACATCAGTAAGTCAGAGATGCTGGAAATCGTACAGGTACGTGCTGCTCAACGGCACCCCTTCGCCTCCCTCATTCCAAAGAAACTATGGAGCGATGCCAGCATGAGAGCTGGGTGAAAACCTGTGGCAGCACTGGAGGCTGATGTTCTGGGTTCTCTGTGTAATGCTTGAGTGTAAAATGCTATTTCTTTTGGCAAAGGTTTGTCGCAATTCATCCTACAGCATTAGATATCCAAGCTAAGTTTTTCTGAGTGATACACTGCATGGGAAGCTCTCCTCCAGGAGCTGTGCTGAGCCAGAGCAGAGCAGTTAGCCTGCTGATCAGTGTGCTTCTGCCCTCTGGGAAATCACTGCCAACTAATTACAGTTAATTACAGTTGGGCCAAGTAGGTATCTTAGATTAACCAGCTAGCCTACTTTTAAGAAAGGCAGGCTCCCTCAATAAGAAATCTGCTTTGAAATCATGTTGTTATGAAAAAACAGCCCGTGTATTTTAAAACACATCTAGCTGTCTAATTCCAGCATGGTCTGCATACTTAATGCAGTACCAGATATATTCATATTAACTTGCCAGTAGAGATAAACCTTCTTTGGATAGATGAAGTTTCCATACACTACTTCTTTGGATGCACTTTTTTGTGCTGTTAATAGGAGTTGCACCTCATTCTGTCTTTCTCTAACATGTTTTTGCCCCTGAGGGACATCACTCCATCACTCTACTCAATGCTTTAAAACATTTTTGGTACAGTAGTGGATTTACACAGCTTGAGTCTGTGTAATGCAGCATTGCTCAAAAAAAAAAAAGAAAAATCATCAGATCCTTCATTTCATTGGGAATTTTGCAGTGCTCGCTATGTACTGTATTATTCAGATTTGTATTTGTACTAGAAATGAAGGGAAAAAAATACACACAAATTACAGCCTGTGATAGCAAGCTGTGTGTATGGAATCAGTGTAATGTGTGATGCCCCTGTCTTTCTGTCAGGATTTTCTGTGTCCTCCAAACTGTAAAAACACACTTCTTCAGTAAGAACAGATACGTGGCTCCGTTGCAAATATAGAATTGTTGTGTTGTATTCCACCAATTTTATTTTGTGTTCCAATTCCTGGGGTAAGAAGCAGGGCTGCCCCGAGTGAGCAGACATCACCCAGTCTTGGTGCAGTGGAATATTTGTGTTAGAAGAAACTCTATTCCTTTAAATCTTCCACCCCCACGGGCAGGGTAACAGGCTGCCAAATACATTTTTTCTAGCTATACTTCTCATACATGAAAAATAAAAAGAGAATCCCCAAAGAACTAAGAAAACACAAAGCAAAGACCAAGGGATCCCAGCCCTAGCCAGTGCCTTCTGCTTGGGAGGAGACAAACCAAAGGCTGCCAACAAGTGTTTACAGGAGGCCTAAGTGCCCAGTAGCAACATACATTGCCAAATAAGAAGGTTTACAGATACAGAGAACAAGGATACAAGTGTGTTCATGTCAAATTTGAAGTATGGATGGCTGGAAACTCTGTGGTGATCCAAGCAGGGACCAGCAGAAATAGCAGCTTTTCCCAGTGACCACAAACCTACTCACCAGCGAGCTTTGAGGCTGAAATGCTTGGCTTTCTTTATCATCATCTTGGTATCAAATTATAGCACTATCTTTTACAACCATGCTGCATGCATCTCAAAGTGAACCTGCAGTGTAGGAGGCAGTGGGAGCCCCTAGCTCCTCCCTGTTGGGTAGGATTAGCAAGAGAGTGGTGAGGTGCTGGAACAGGCTGCCCAGAGAGGTTGTGGATGCCCCATCCATCCTTGGAGGTGTTCAAGGCCAGGTTGGATGGGGTCCTGGGCAGCCTGGTCTAGTATTAAATGGGGAGGCTGGCAGCCCTGCCTGTGGCAGGGGGGGTTGGAGATTCATGATCCTTGAGGTCCCTTCCAACTCAAGCCATTCTATGATTCTATGATTCTATGATTTGTTGCATGGTTTCTGAAAGTACATTCAGCTGAGATCTGAAATCAGGCAGGAAGTGCCATTTCTTGCTTTATCAAGAGGCTCCGTTGATGTACACTGATCAGCTTTATAAAAAAGCAGCTAGTAACTATCACTTTCATTTATGAAAGATGATCATTTTTTTAATATGGAAAGACAGGATTCTGTATTGAATGTCTTTGTGGATGCCCTCAGCTGCTGACTGTGAAAAACACAACTCTGTAATATCTCTGCTGTATGTCTCAGAGGAACCTATTACAAGTCCCTTATCTAGCATATATTTGCACATTAATATAGCAGAGTTTACTATGTTTTCATCTAGATTCTTGTTTGAGACAATATATCAAAATGAATGGAAAAAAAATGCAACCAATTTAAATAGTAGTTTCCCTGAAAAGTGCTGCCCCTACTTACAGCTCCAGGGTGCCCTGGGATTACTGAATTTGAAATAATGTGGAAAAGAGGCATGGAAAGCTTCTCATCTTTTTCAGTCTGTTTTCTTTGTGCTTGGAAAGCTATTTCTCCACAGCCATTTTCTCTGTAATGCCGATGGTTACATACATTTTCCTTCTTAGTACCACTAACAGCACTATGAGCAGAACCTTTTGAAGCCTCTCTAATACTACTGCCAGTCACAGCACATCTGCAATGTACTGCAGGAAGAGGCTTCATAGCCTGCCCTCCTGATTGACCTTGCTACAGGTTCTACTGCTCTAGAAATGCTTTTCACATCTCTCATGTGTTTACCCATAATTCTAAATCTCAGAACATTCCAAAATAACAGCAATCCAGGTAGAAGCTTTGTTTTTATTCCCCTGGCTGAAACTGGATGTATTTGGCAAGAATCTATTGCAAATAAAATTCAAATAAAATACGGAAGCCCTGCATTGGGGGTGCATTTTATTCATAGTATGGAATCATGGGATTCACATTAAGAGTCCTAAGACAAGAGGCGAGAATAACACTTCCAGCTTCATACAAAATGAAGTACACCCATTTCACCTGCTGGGCCAGGAGGAAACAAAAGCTGATATGGGAAGAAGTAGAAGCTGATACAGCTTTCAGTAAACATAGTATCAAAAATCATAGAATCATAGAATCACAGAATGGCCTGGGTTGAAAAGGACCATAATGATTATCTAGTTTCAACATTCCTGCTATGTGCAGGGCTGCCAATCCCAGTGGGATTAATAGGAAAGCAATTTTTTCAGGTTCTTTATTCACTTTGTGAGATTTCTAGCTGTCAAATTAATTTTGATTGAGGAAAAAGGATTGCCTCAACATTTGTGCTGTCATCATGCCATCACTGTAAGGAGCACTTCAACACTTTGCCAGCTCCAGCAAGAAATCATAGACCTCACAGAGATTTCTGGACAGTGATTAGCAGTGCCACTGGCTCTACACTGAGCAGCAGCTGGGAGCAATGTGTAGTGAAGAGGTGAGACTTGCTCTAAAGCACCCACTGCAGATGATATAAATGCAGGTGGAACATGACAGGGAAGAGCTCAGGGAAGAACCAGACAGAGTGGATGAAAGTGGAGCCTGTGATTAGTGGCATGCAGGGGTGCATGGGAGCTGAAGAGGGCTTCCTGGCAGAAGTCCACCTGGGAACTGATAAATGACCAGCTCCAAACCTTGCACTGTGCACCAGGTACCAGTGGCTTTCTACTCCTGTGCCGTGAGGCTGAGCAATTGTTCTCCATGTGGATTGGAGCTCCCACAGCCTTTCAGTGCCAGATTATGCAGTCCAGGGTTGGCACAGCCAAGTTCCACAGGGTTATTGCATGAAACCCACTTCCTTCAAGACTCGCCTTTCAAATCAGTAATAAAAAGCTCTTTGTAGCTGCAATGAATTAATCTGGGGCAAATCTCTAGATTCTGAATCAGTTTTAGCTGGCTTTTACTTTGGGAAAACTTCCCACTGAACTTCTGAGTAAGGACAGAAGAATTTGTCCAGAGGAACCATTTTCAGCATGAAAGGAATGCTTACTATGTTATTCCCATCTGGCTTTCCTAGAATATCTCATCTGTTATTCCCTTCACACGCCTCTGTGAAAAGGACCCTGTGGGATGAAGTCATCTTGAAGAGGTTTTTTTTTGTCCTAAAAATCTGCAAATTCTTACTATGGTTACTTTGACCAAAGTAAACATGCCTGCACTGCTGCTCCAGGGCATTCCTCCCACACTTTCAATACAGACTCTTTGCTTTGCTGTCCTCTCACCCTGAGCAATGGAATGACCTCTCCACCTCTTCCTCCCTCAGACAAAAGCTAGACAGCCTAAGATGCTTACACATGGCAGCTTTATGAACCTCATCTCTGCTCTAACCCCTGAGAGGCTCACATGCTGATAGGGATGAAGCAAGTGCAGATTCTTACTGACCGCCTTCTCCTTTTTTTTTCTTTTCCTCTATTCCCTCCTTCCTGCATCTCCTTGCATGTCCACTGATGTCCACTTGCTCCCATGTTCATCCCTTCTACTATTGTCTTGGTCATCTGATAGTCAAGGCTGAGTGGAGAGCATCCCTGTCTGTTCTGCAGCTCGTACTATTGCACCCTGAATTCCTTGGGATCCTTTGGGCATTCCCGCAGCCTAATTTATGATGATTAAAAGAGTGTTCACCACCTTCCTATTCAGCCAGCAACTGACCATGCTGAATTGTTATTCTACCATGATCTGTAAGCAGCATTACAGTCTCAGGAGATGGCAGATGAGGAAATCTGCAGCCTTGGTTTTGGTGGCATAACTGAAAGAGCAGATGTTTGACTGCGCTGAGCATAAGTGATGAATATTTAATTAAACAGATAAATGCCTTTCTTGGGGTGTTTATGCTTCAAGTTATTTAAAAGCTAGGCAATTTGAAAGGTGAGCTGGCTCTGCCCTCAGAGAAGAAGCCAGTGAGATGGCTGAGGCAACGGGTGCTCGTTGGTCTGCATGTAGAACGTGCTGCTCAGCAGTGTCCTCCAGCTGGTGAACCTATGCAGAGACACTCCTGGGGCTGTTCCCTAGGGATCCTCGGCCAGAAGTTTGGAGTGTGGCAGGCAGAGTGCTTTCATGGATAGAAAGTGAGGCAGAGGAGCTTCAGTGAGCCTTCTGGGTCCTGCAACAATGATTCAGCCTGCAGGGCAAGAGGATGAGGTGAAGAGACCATCACTGCTTCTTGTTTTAAAATTAACATCACTTCTCTTCTAGGGGCAGCTAGGATCACATGTGACAGTCCATGCAAAGAACCACAGTGGGTGGGACCAAGACATCTGTTCTGTGTGGAACAAATTATGATTGGTGTTTTTCTAGCTCTGTAGGCACACAAGAAGGCCATCTCATTGCTGGCCAAGCCTTCCTTATTTTTAGAAAAGGTGGGGATGAGTCATTGCCCTCCCACAGGCAGGATGCTGACTGAGGGTGGGGAAGGCAGATGGGTACACAAAGTGGGGTGAGGGATAGGAGAGGTGAAGATGGAGCCAGAGTGGCTGAAGTGCTGAGAAAGGCCACGGCACTGAGATAGGCTGCAGGACTGAAATGGGCTGTAGCACTGGGCAGCCCACAGCATGAAGGTGGGCTGGAGCATGGGACAGACCCTCGTGGTCTTTCTGCTCCCAGGTCCCAGGAGCTGCCACTGCCTAAGTGCTCTCCAAGTGATAAATTCATCCAAAGGCTGTTTTCATAAGGCAAAATGTAATCTTGGTCCAAACTGAGATTGTGTTTAACTGTGACTAAATAAGGAACCACTTTAATTCCTAAATGAGTATCCCACTGAAGAGGGCAGCTGCCTAGATTTGTGTCTCCCTTCAGCGTCTACAGAATATGTCCCAGCTAATGTTTCCAGGGTATTTTCTGCCTGTTTCGGTCACCAGGTGGTAACCATACCACTACACTGACCTAATGTGCTTTTTACCAGCTCTTTGCTCGTGTCATATCACACAGGCAATCTATAAGATGGTTTCTTCTGTAATGAAGATGCCAGAAGATGAGTCAACACCAGAGAAAAGGACAGAGAAGATCTTCCGCCAGATGGACACCAACCGTGATGGTAAGCTCCCTGCAAGATGCCATCAGACCCCTCAACCTCACTGCTCCTGCTCTAGCCTTATGGGCAAAGCCATGGTGCCTAAGGATTTCTCCTCACCCCTTTGTAGGCAGGCTGCCCTGCTGTCTCTGGGACTTAGAGCTGTGTGATGCTCAGAAACACTGCTCAGAAACCCACATCCAGGTCTTTAATGTTTCACACGATTTTATTTTTCTTGTCAGTTCACTGATTTCACACTAGGAGATGATAGTCTCAGAATAAACACCTAAGTTTTTCCACTGAGGAGTTGAGCATTGATTTGCCTGTATTTCAGGTTTTTAAAAACCTTTGCCCTTGTTGTCTGCTCTCACCTGGTAGAGTGGTTGTTGAATCCAAAACAAGTGAAACTTCCCTACATTTCTGACATGCAACTCATCTTCTCACTGCTTTGTATGAAAGTAAGTTGTATTTCCTAAAAAAAAAAAAAAAAGAAAAGAAAAAAAAAAAGAAATTATTGAACTATGGGAAAAATCAGTGTGGCTGTGGCCTCTTTTCAAAAGGAGAGGTCTCTCCATGGCCTGTGGGAGGAAACACAAGCCTTGTGTGAGATTCTCAGGTGACTCAGTCTCACCTCTATCATAACCAGGGCTTGAATGTTTGGCCTTAGCTCAACCCTACCTCAGAGTAGGAGGATTTTGGCACACTCCTGCCTTTCTCTAAGGCATCAGGAACAAGATGTTGCTGGGGGAGATGTGACCCCATGTCTTTTCACCTGATCAGTGCTTCTGACTGCTCAGCACAGGCGCCCACAGAAAGTGCTCCTCTGCGGGTGCAGCCACCATCCTCTCTCCGTCCTTCCTCCAAACCAGCATTCTGAGAAAGCACCCACCTGCCGTGCACCCCCAGGGATTTCCCTTGCTCCCTGCCACTTTCCTTCCACCACTCTTCTCTGCAGGCTTGGCAGGTGTGCAGTGACCGTCCATGGATGCTAAGTCAACGTGTCTCTTTTCTAGGAAAACTCTCCCTAGAAGAGTTCATCCGAGGCGCCAAGAGTGACCCATCAATAGTGAGACTCCTGCAGTGTGATCCCAGCAGCGCCGGGCAATTCTGATCCCAGTCTTTGGATGAATTATGTATCCGCTTTTTTTTTTTCCTTGCCAAACAACATTCATGGTAGTGTTGCCTCTGTATGGCCAATTATGCCTTCTTTTGTGGCATCTTATAGCTTCTTTTGTTGTGGATTAATTATAAGAATGCTGAATTGCTCTTTACAATTTGTCCAGAGCACGAGCAGTACTGTTTTAAACAGATATTGTGGTGTTATCATTGTTTTAAAGATTTTTTTTTTAACGTGTCTGTTTTGGAAAGTACATTTGAGAAGGACAAAACCAACAACAAATCCTTGGCAACAAGACATAATGACAGGTTTTGGGTTGCTGCTTAGTAGCTGAGTATTCACCCAGAGGACCTGAAAGTGTAGCAGAGATTGAAGCAAGAGGGTTATGATGGGGTAGGACTCTCCTGGGATCTCCTCTCCTGCCCAGGAGGTACCAGTGAAGCTCAAAGACAGGATGATGAATGTGCACGACTGGTGAGGGCTGCACTGTCTGCACCCCTGCACCTACGCTTCATTGTTTCAATGCTGTGAACATTTTCAATGTTGTAAAGGAGAAGGAGGAGAAAAACAAATAATGCAATCAACAGTTTTTACTTGGTTTACAGTGGCTCATTTCACATGGCTTTATCTGAAAATCCAGCAATTTGCAGTCCTGATCCCAAAATCCACAACTGACGATACCTCTTGCCATTTGGGGTCAGCAAAGGCAGACATGGATATTAAAAACTGGGTATTGACAACGAATTTAAGGGAGAGACATGTTGAATGTGAAATGTTCAGGTTAGTAATAAAGTAGTTTCTGCTAAGGAGAGCGGGCATTCAGCCAAGGAACTGATGCACACCTGCGAGCGGCTAGAACCGAAGAAAACCAGCTATTTGGAATGTTCTCGTGTAGCACGACATTCTGGGGGTGTTTTTGTCTCTCTCCACATAGCTAATGCAGTTTCCAGGCCTGCTCCTTGGGGAAGGCTGTCATCAAAACTTGTTTTAAGCATAAAATTGTAGCATTTATATTTCCTTCATTGCAGTGAAGTTCAAAAGTCTGTACTAAAACAAGGAAATGGTACGCTTTATGGTATATTTATATATATAAAAATTAAAACAAAACAAAACAAAAAAAGAAAGATCAGCTCTGAGAGAAATGTTGAATGTTTATCTTTTCGCCTAGATGCAGGAGTTCTGAAATTTGCTGCTGCAAACCTTTATCCTTTGGTCAGAGTTGCTGCTTTCCAAGCTAGGACGCAGACATGGGATTTCTTGGTAACTGTACGAGTGCTGCTGCAACAGAAAGGCTTTAGTGACTGGAGGCATTACGCTGACTAAATTGGCGTTAATCTGTCATTAGCTGAAGGCTGTTCTGTGATCCTGCTGGCGAGGTGTCCATGTGGGCAACGCGCAGCCATGGGGAGCCGTGAGCTTGGCAGTGTGACCTTTGCCTGACAGGCAAGGTTGGCGTTTTGTCAAGTGACCTTGTAGATGCTAATCCCCAGTAGCCTTAATTTAAAATAAACTAAGTAAAATAAGTCTGCTCTGCAGATGATGATTCACTAACTAGAAGTCATGAAAAAGTAGCAGTGTGAATAATTTTTTGTTGAACACTAGGTAGCATATACAACTAAGAGAGAAGAAATTCCAAGGCTTAATTTCTCATGATCCTTTCCTTTGCCAGGTTGAATATGCAAAGCATATTAAAATAAAATGAAAATAAATTAAAAATGGCATTGCTAATCAGTTGTACCAAAACGATTGTGAGTGGCTAATTACATTCAGTAAATATGTTCAGGCACACACCTTTGTCTCAAAGGACTGCAGAAAGCCAACCGAAAGTTTATTGCCGTGGCACTAATTAAAATCCTGAGCAGAGGGGTGTGGGGAAAAGTGAGAAGGTAGAAGCACACAGGTGCACAGGCATGAACAGCTTGCAATACTTAGTGCTTCCAGCTGTTCTGAGCATCACAGGCACATTTTGCACTGATTCTTACAGTTGATGAAAATGTTCCTTAGCTCTTGCTCTCTGACCCTCATCAGATACCCTGTGAACAAATCTCACCCTGCAAAGGAGACCCTGAGCTTCCCTTTCCCTAGGAGAAACCTGTGTCTGTCACCTCCCCACTTGCTGCCACAAGCAGAGATTCTACAGAGCACCTCCAGGCTCAGTGCAGGCCTCCAGCTCCCCAGCAGCCCAGGCCCACAAAAGCTGGCATTTGCTGGGGATGAATCTGAAAATGTGATTGTAACTTTTAAAACTTTGCCTCTTATTTAAGTGTCTGCATTCCATCTCTTTTCAGTTTCCTGAGACATTTCTGGCCCAGAACCTCATCTCAGTTTGGTTTTCTTGGTAGTTTGGAAATTTCACGTGTTGGTGCTGTACAGAGTGTGTGTGAGAGCACAACCTGCAGTGTGACCGCAGACCAGTGGAGATGTAATGCTTTCCACAGCTCACGAGGTCTGGAAGAGTGAGGGGTAGCTTACAGCTGCAGAGAACTTAGCTGGAGATGAAAGTATTGTATAAACATTTACAGACCGAACTAAAGTTATTCTTTTACCTGACTACTGCTGATGATTGGTACTGTTTTAAACTATTTACTGTCCCTTTCTTTCCCTGCATCTGCGTGCACTTTCAAAGTGAGCAGTAGCTAAACTGGTTATGGGAGCATCTGCAGGCCTCAGAGCAGCAAAACTGTGGTGCTGCACACAGCATTGGGGCTTTCTGCTTTGCCGCCATTAACGTTTGCAGTCATTACTGCTTTTACAACCCTTTTGAAAACAAAATGACACACCCCATATAAGATAACACAGCAAGGTAGATGCTTTCAAGAGATCAGTTAAAAATACTTCTGGACAGGAAGGCTAGCAGACTGTATGTGCTATTGCATGTCACCTCTCAGTTTTGTAGACACATTGTCTAATAGTACTTGTGTGTGGAAAAGGTAACCTTCACTCGTGCATCATCCAAATGAGTTAATGAGTACTTTCAGCTTCTAGACTCTATCCACAGAAAACGCCAGTCCCATTTTTTCAGCATTCCCAACTTGCCAAGTTCTGGGCCAGAAGATGCCAAGCAAAGTTCATGGCTTGTGTTACTTGCAGCCCTTGTAAAACCAGCATGTGTGTGTTGTTGTGAGCTTGAGAGGGGCCAAGGAAAGATCTGTTCTGACATTATTTGGAGACCTTTGAGTTCGAAGCAGTAAATGTTTCTGAGATAATGGTGCTGTGCTGTTCCTCTTAGCAGCTTTTAGGATTTTTACGCTATTGCTGAGGCATTATGTCCTGTGTTGGTCTCTGCCAGAAAGCATGACGTCCCCATTTTCAGGACGCTGCAGCTTAAAACACTAAGCCAGAAGTGCATGGCTCCTGTGGCTGGAAGAGGTCTGTGTGCAGAAGCAGTGCCGGGGGGCACACAACGTGCTCACCCATCCCCAGCCCCCCTGAGCTGAGCTGTGCCCTTCTCACTGATGGAAAACGTGTAACGCTGGGGCTTAGCCTGGTTTTCTTGTACAGCAGACTAAGTTAAGTCGTATTACTTTGCATTTGCCATGGGCTGAAAGCACATGGATGGGCAGAAACCTGGGCTAAGCTGACTCATGGAAACTCGGTGAGCGGCGGTAACCTGATGTCGAGCCCTAATCCACAGACTGAGCTGAGCTGAGCATGTGGCTGCTGGCCACGCACTGCTCGGTACATGTGAGCAGGGCAGCACGGTGACAAGTGGCAGGTTCCCAAGGACACGTGGCTGTGAGAAGGGAACTCCCACATGCAGCCATGTAGCACAGCTGGGATAAAGGGAGCACCCTCCTAAAGTTTCCTTTTGAAACTTGGTGAAGGGATGTGAAGTAAAATGAGCTGACAGAGGGCTGGGTGAGACCTGTCCCCAGCACCGCCCTGCCAGCACCTCCTTGTGTTTCTCTCACAGTGCTGCTTAGGTTTCATTCAACCAGGTGGTTTTTGGGCTCAGGAATTTGTTGTCCAGGAACTGGTGCAAGGCCAGTGGAGAAGAACATTCTACCTGCCATTTGCACAACTACTCAGATGTGTGTCATACTGGGTGCGATCTCATGTAGGAGTGTTGAAGTTGAGGAAGGCAGTTTCCTTGGTATCACAGGCAGAACATGCGTTCAGAAACACAGAGAAACTTGGCAAGCTCCATGCAGCTGAGCAGTGCTCTGAGTTTTCCACTGACTGTGCAGCAGGCAGACAGGGTACAGAGCAGCAGCACGCCAGCCCCACAGCTCTGAGATAGGGCTACCACAGCATCTTCTAACTGAGCAGCTCTGTCGTGTGCATGCAGTTGGAGGTACTAGCAAAATACTCTTTGAGCACATCTAGCATGAATGTGCAGCTGCAGAAGCAGAGCAGCTCTGCTCTTCCTTGCATGGCAGCAGCCAAGCTGTTCACTGTGCCCCAGTTAGGAAACACCATATGCTCCTCCTGGGAGCTGTTGGTTCCATTTCTAAGTATAACTGCGGGCAAACCTTCCAGACAGGAGCTTTCCTCTTGGCCGTGGTGGACAAGGGGGAAACTCCATTTAACTCTCAGAGCTGGGGTTACAGTCTGCAGGCAAGTGAAGGTGAGAACAGCTGTTTCAGGTGCGTTGAAGAAAAAAAGGAGCTATAGATTGGTGTGGGAGGCACTGACATTAGGAATCAGGATCATCACTGGAGTGGTTATTAGATCCTTCTTGCACTGAGAACAGAAAAACAACGTCAGATGTGAAGGGACCTCCTTGTCCTTTGCAGAACTCATCCCTGGTTACACTGGGTGTCTCAGCTGGCTTAGGTGTCTCAGCTCACCTTGCTCCAGCCTCATTCTTGTTGCTGTTGGTTCTAAATTCTTCATACCAAGATAGGTATTGTTTCGGGGATAGGGATTTTCACAGCATGAGAAATGCTTTCCATACGTTAACCAGAACCAGCCAGGCAAGCCAGACGTGAGAGGCTTCTGGGAATACATAGGTCAGATCTCCTCATGGCTCCCACACGTTGCTATTTAATGCGTAGTTGGAATCAAGATATCATCTGTAAAATGTTGGCTAGTGCACAAGAAGCAAGGGAAAAAAAAATAGAACTAGGATTGTCGTGAGAAATGTGCAAAGACAAGAGCAGTGACAGTGAGTTGCATCACTACCTTTAAACTGGTCTGAAGGCCAGGGCGGAGCTCCCCATTAGCTACAGGCGGCACAGAAGAGCTCCTCTGTCCTTTCCAGCCCACAGGACCACCTGGGCCCCATGTCACCACAAGCTGAGGCTGGAGACTTGGAGTCTAGGCATAAGGATGCCATCTGGTACCCTTCCCATTGCATTCACTTGCTGCATGGCTCAGACACAGCTGAGGTCCTCCCCTCTTGCCCTGATCTAGAGGCAGAGATGCTCCCACCCTCCTGGGACAGGCACTCAGGCTCTGAGCCTTGCCCCATCTCTCAGCTGCCATTCCCACCCTCTCTCTACAAATGAATAACAAACATGTGCCTATGGCAGCCATAGGAGCCAGGCTTAACTCAGATAGAACGGCTTCTGTTTGTTTCCCAGCCTCTGGCCCTCCTGCACGCACCTTGCCAACTACACTGTTTATTTACTCTTATTAAGTAGTGGCGGTATTAAACATTTCAAGAACACGGCGCACCTCTGGAACAATGTGGTTCTCATTACCATTGATGTGTTTGCTGAGGCACTGCAGGCTGAACCTGACCAGCGATTGCCTTCTGCTCACATGGTTTATTCCACAGAGGGCTGATTTCTCCCGGCAGGAACAGTGTCTTCCCATGCATCACCGTTCAGCATGCGGTGCCCTGATGCTGCCTGGAGCATCCAGATGCTGTGGTCCAAGAGATAATTTTGGCAAAATAGAATAAGGTCAGGCAGAAACTCTTCCTGCCGCCTGTCCAAAGCATGTATTGAGGGTGCAACCTCTGCTCCTCTGCTTGCCAGGACTGGGTCTGAGCGGTATTCAGGGCTGGCCTCACATTCCCCCACTGAATGGGATGATGGTGATTAGTAAACCCACCTGAGAAAATCCTCTTAAATTCTTATCTTCGATGGTGTTATTAATTGGTGGCACTTAGAGGGAAGATTAATGGATCCCACACTGCTGCCTGGGGGAGAACTTGGAGTTCCTTGCCACCAGCACCACCTTTTCATTCCCTACCATGAACTCCCTCCTGTTTCCAGGACAACCAAGCAGTTTTTATTAGGATCTGAAAGAAAAGGCTAACAAACAAATAACCCCCCCCAAACCAAACCAAACCCCAGAGTTTCGATGTGATGAGGGTCTGTGGGAGCTGACTAATGCCATTGCGCAGCATGTCAGCCATCAGAGTGCCCTACAAGATCATGTTTCTTTGGCATTTTCTGGTTGATTTCCTTATTCATCTTTCAGTTGTTTTCTTGCTTTATTATTTATTTTGGAACCTCCTCGATTCAGCCTGCTATCACTCAGCCCCTACACTGGCAGAAATCTTGGTGCCAGAGCATTACGAGCAAGGTGGGCTTGCAGTGCCTACTAAAAATGAAGTGCTTAGTGAAGTTAGGGATTATTTTTGTTGGCACATTTCCTGCAAGCAGACTGAGTTGCATTTCAATATACTTATTTCTATCACTTGCTCACTCCAATTCCATCCACACACTCTGGTAGTTTCTATTTGTGTATTCAGTGCTATTTTGCACTTGAACCCAAGGTGACTGCTGTGAGTACGTTCTGACAGAAGCACTTGATCTCTTGATTTTTAAATATTGCTCACTGAATAACATAATAGATGGAAAACAAAATAGATGTAGATTTGACTGTGTACATTTGGACAAATAAGTCTGATGCTGCAGAGGTTAATGAGTGGCCAATAGCTCAATGAGTCCAAGTGTCCCATTCCCATTGAGTTCGTGGCCATTCCATAGGGAGAGCTCTCTCACCACTGCCCCCAGGCTGCTCCTGCACAGCAGCAGAGAGCAGAGGTACCAAACCCAACTTTAAATAGCTGCCACGGGCAGACTCACTGCAGCAGCACGGAGTTCAGCACATCCTGTGTCTTGGCAAAATCAAATACCTCTCTAGAATTCTTTGTAAGCAAACCTACATATCCTAAGAAAGACTTTTGCAACTCAGAAAGGAGAGGGACAGCTATGAGTGAAATGAATTTGATTCACATCATTTTCTTATGGCTGTCTCAAACTGTTTGTGCCCCACGTGTGGTTGCCTATAGCTATTGTGATGTTCTCACTTCTCTCTCCACTTCTGTCGTGTTTTCCTGCGGTGATGCTCTGAGACTCCAGCCGATGCTCACTGGGCAGCACCGCCGAAGGGACACCTGGCAGTGGTACCTGCAGGAAGAATGCAGGCAGCACTCGGGCTTTGTCTCTGTGCTGTTGCATGCTGTAGGAAGGTGTACTCGCAGTGACATGTGAACCCCACCCCCACAAGGAGAGCAGATGACCAAGTCATAGGAGGAGACTGTGTGGCAGAAGGCTGTGTCTGTGTTTGTGGCCCAGCACGCACCCTGTCCCCGCTGCTCGCTGCCAGCTAGGACTCGACTGAATTTTCAGTGTCACAGCAAAGTTTTCTTACGCTGAAACGTATCTGCATCATGCAACTTCCTCAGAAAAAGACCCAAAAGATGATCTCTCTCTGACTGCCCTCTCCTCTCGAGAAGCTCTTCTCTTCTGTACATATGATATGCAGAATGTATGGAAGTCTTTCCAGCGTTGGTTTGCATTTTTAAGACTGTACTAATTAATGTGTGATATTATTGTGTTTTTGTAGTGGCATCTTTGATGTAAGATGTAAAAAGTATTGAAAATGATTTTTTGTGTTCTCGTTTGGCTTTTAGAGCTAGACCAAGGACTGCATGCTCACTAGGAACAGCCCTTCCAAGGGCTGTAACTGCTCACAGCGCCGTTGTTTGACGTGTAGTACCACGTTCCCATTTTCACAGGGGTCAGTTCTGAGTGGAAACTTCCCGAAAAGTCTGAGCTTCTGGCTTTCTCTCTCTCTCAGACTCAAGCTTTTGATTCACAGGCAGATGTGAGACCCACACAGCAGTCCCCAGCCCTTGTCCCTCCCAGCAGCACCCAGCCCTGCTGCTGTCACCTCTAGTTGGGTTGACACGGTTGGCCGCATCGGGACAAGAGTTGGGACTAAAGTTGCAATGTAGTTAAATGTTAGCCTGAGCCGCAAGTGTGAGGTCAGAATCCCATTGGGGTGCTTACCATAGAGTTTGGGGTCAGTTCCTGTGGGATGGGGCCATCTGAGGGCTCCGATCCACATTTCTAGGCAGGCTCAGAGGGCCTTGTGCCCATCCTGCAGGTAGGGCTGGCTCTGAGAGAGATGCTTCTCCCGATTGTGTCCTGGGCCAAAAGGCAAGACATGCTGCAGCTTACTGACCCCTCTTCCTTTCTTTTTTAACTTTGTGAAGGAGAAAGCAGCTCAGACTGCACCTGACAAAGTGACTGACTTCCAAGCATGTTTTTCTTCATTAAATAGACACTCACAAAACAGCATTGTGTGGTTAAAAGGCGCATTTGTGATAGTTTCTTTTCCAGTGCCAAAATATATAAGCAGTATTGTTTGAAGGGAAATAATAAGAATTTTTTTACTGTATTGTTATTACTGTTGAACAAATATTGTTTTTAAATGTTAGATTTTGAAGAATTTTGTATTGTAAACTGTTCTGTGACATGGTGCTTTTTCATACTGGAACTATTGATTGCACCTAAATATGAATTATTTTGTTTTCTTATATAAATATGTAACCTTGAACAATCTCAATGACAACCAACGTACGGTGGATACTGAAGGGTCACGCAAATTCTCCTACTGAAATCCCCTAAGTGTTCTTTCCTACTAATAAATATTCTGCTGCAGCCAGCTACGTGGATGTGCTGTTCTTCTCCAGCCTGGAGCTCCACGGCCCCCTCCTGCCCACGGCTGGGCTGTGTCCAGCTAAGTCAATTTCCAGAGCTTAGTGAGGGCTTAAGCCATGCATGGGCACAGGCAGCACGTGGCAGTGGGAGGGCTGCTGGCTCCAAGGGCGGCTGTTTCCTGCTGCAGCCGCAGGCATTTGCTTTAAGCTCCTCACATTTTTACCTGGGTTAAATTTGGAGCTGGGATTAGCACCAGGATGCTAAAAGTAGTTTAAATACCATTGGGAGGTAATTGAAACCACTGCTTGTTTCCACCTCAGATCAATAAAACCCACCTTATTTGTGAAACAGTGTGTTAATATCAGCTTGAAAGGGACCAGAGGGTGCTGGCTGATGGAACATCTGCTCAATGGCCCACCCCAAATCCAAACCCAGTGTCTGAGCGCTGCCCAAACGCTCCCTGAACTCCGGCATGGGGCCGTGCCCGCCGCCCTCCGCTGCAGCCCCTGTCCCTGACCGCCACCCGCCCCTCCCCTGACGCAGCTCCATGCCGTTCCCTCGGGCCCTGTCGCTGTCACACGGAGCAGAGCTCAGCGCTGCCCCTCCGCTCCCTGTGAGGAGCTGCAGCCGCCATCGGGCCTCCCCTCAGCTCCTCTGCTCCGGGCTGCACAAACACAGCGGCCTCAGCACTTCATATATGAGACACAAGCTGTAGGCTGCCATCGAAAAATTCAGCCAAACCCTACACGAGGGAAGGGGTTTGCCCTCTCCCGGTGATGGGCAGCTGAAGCACACCCAGCTGCCTCAGAAACACGGGCACTGCTGAAGTTGTGGCGGTTCCCATCTGCGGCAGCACTTCCTGCTGCTCCTCTCACAGCCTCTGCAGGCAGGGCGCTTCCAGCCACTCAGCCCCTAAAGCATTCGCATCTCAAGAGCCACTCCGTAAAATGACTTCCTATAAAACACTATTAAACTTCTATCGCAGGCAGCACCCAGGAAATGGGATTACTTTGACAAGCCCAGTCAGTCTGTGAACTATGTAAGAAACGGGGCATCACACCCCTGCTGGTTGCTGCTGGAGGACAGGCGCTGGCTGCAGAGGAGCAGGGCTGTGCTGGGGCTGGCAGCAGGCAGAGTGGTTGCAGGAGGGGATGGGGTTCTGTGGTTTCCAGTGCATCTGGAAGAAAAACCTCTTTTGCTGTCATCTAGTCAGCCAGACGCACCGAGCTATGGAGCACCATGTGCCTCAGTGTGTGATACACCAAACAGTGACAAATACTTTTCACAATGATTAGGAAACACAACGTTTTCCAAGAGACAGCCCTTGTTTTAAATCTTTGGCAGCTGTGAGAACACTCCTCAACCCAGACGCAGGTGGATGAGTTCCCCTCTGGTGGGGATGGCGATGGGTGGGAGTAAGTTGACTCTTGGAGTCCCTGGGTCTACAACTCCATTCTGCACTGGCTGAGATTGCTGGCGAATTGATTTCTTCCCTCATCGCCTGGGAATCTTCTCTGGGAAGAAAGGAGATGTTGAGGTTGGCTCTTGCACGCCAGCTCATTCCAGCCAGGACTTGCCCTGAGCAGGAGGTATTGGCTCCGATCTCCGCCACCCTGCAACACAACACGGCTGCCCCATGCTGCTTTCACAACTGATGGGCTTTTGCCTCCTAGGCTCTCATTTGTTAAAAAAAAAAAAAAAAAAGAAGATAAATGGTGGGAATCAAAATGGTTTATGCAAGTGTTTTACTGAAAGAGGCATGGGCCAGTATGCATCAGTGCCTTGGGCACACGGGGCACAGTGGGAGCAGATTTGGGTGCCCCATGCTCACCAAGGTGCTACTATCAGAATTTCCTGGGTTCCCAGGACGCTCCAACATGCCAGGAGATCAGGATGGGAGAAAGTCAGCAGTTCACCTTTGCCTCCATTAAAGATGTCTACCTCTGTGTCTCTCCACTGACTGTAGGACATCAGTTCTCCTTAAACGAGGTGCTTCTGCTTGGTTACATGAACCCAGGCCGCTAAGTCCAGCCAACAGAGGAAGCAGGTGACCGCTTCTCTTTTGGTTGTACCTTGATGCAAAATCCTGCTGATATGAAGAAACCTATAAAGGAGAGGTGATCTGAGGGCTCCAGGCATGCTCAAGCCCAGCCTATGTCTTTTCTAGACTTGCTGCAGACTGCCAGGGAGGAAGGTTCTGCCCTAAATCCTCTCAGGAGTTCAACTCTTCTCCTGATTACTTTGCTTGAAGAGCCAGATCTGGTGCATCAAGAGGGATCCTCTTTCTCACCCACTTGTTTGAGATCAGATTCCTCCTTCCACTTGAGAGTTTTTGCATTTGAATAATTAAGATAAATCTGATAATCCTGTCCCAGCACTCTCGTGAATCCTTCCCACCAAGGTTGGGCAATTTCACATTGACACTTAAACATTCTGCAGAAAAGTGGTGAGGAAGAAAGAAAATGTGTACACCTAGGAAATGGAAGACTGAAATACTACTGAAGTGTACAACAGATTAATTTTCCTTCCTCTCCCTATTAATCTCAAAAAATCCACTGAAGTGTACTTCCTCTGTTGGGATTCCTCTGCCAAGTTTGTTTGGTTACAGATTGAAAATCTGGGGCAAACAAAGGAAGAGAGAGAATGATTAATAAACTCATATCCATTTTGCTGATGGAAAGCTGACCTGAACCTATCTATTCCAGGAGAGATGAACTGGGGCTGAAGTCTCCACTACTCTTGCACCACATCTGTGTCACCAGCAGGCACTACCCAGAAGTGTAAAAGCTGTATGCACTGTTTGCTGATTATTTTGTTCAGTCTCTGCACTTGTTTTCTTGTAGCACGGGTTCCTACTTTCTTCTTATTGGTACACTTTCTGGGCTCACTCATAGGAACTCCATCCCCACGCCACAACAACAGAGATATTATCTCATACATAGGAATATTTATTTTTTTCCTTCTTAAAAATGTACAAAAAAATAAAATAACTGTATTTACAGTTTATCAAACCCCTCTCCCAGTTGCAACACTATTAAGTTACATGAGCTATTCCTTAATATAAAAGCACACTATTTATACATAGTTTGTTGTTTGTCAGAGCGAGGGCTTGTTACAAACTTTGGCACAAACACTCGTTTGTATCTTGTCTCAATTCATAGGAAATGGAAGAGCATATAAACATTTCATAAGCTTTACATTTAAGGCCCTAAGATACTCCTTCCCAGTTTCATACCAATCAACATACAGCTTCTCTGACAGCTGGAGGGCTGAGTTTTTACCAATCATTTGAATTCATTTATAGCATTTAATCCGTCCACAGACTGAAAGAGGAAAATGTACAAGAAAGGCTCTTGATCTCTGAATTCCACTGACCAATGACTTAATGAGAACACACAGAAAAAAGAAAAAAGAAAAAAAAAAGGAAAAAAAAAAAGAAAAAAAAAGGAAAAAAGAAAAAAGAGGCTATTTTCTTTGTAGTTAACATTCAGTGATAAAAAGTCCTCCAAATACCCTGATGGGAACGCTGCCATACATCAACGAAGTTTCGCTGCAAGGAGGCACTACATTTTGGGGATATAAGCACCTGACTGTGTGAAAGGAAAGCAGAGTCTGAAATTTGGGTTTCTATAGCAAATGATCAAAAGGACAGACATAGTGCCAAATGTGCAGCAGGAACAAAGGCCAGAGCTTAGAAGGCTACTCTGCCTTTTGCACCAGTCATAGTCTTTCACAGGACATCTACAGACACTGCACTGCTCTCGCTCTTTGTATGGAAACGATGCTGAGCAGCCTCGAGGCTGCACTAGATTCCAGCCTGTCCTCTTGTAAAGGAAATCAGTTTTGTTCTCTTGAGTAAACAACCATAGCAGTGCCACAAAAGGAGGCAACAAAGACGTTCCTGTCTCGTGCTAAATGACAGCCAAATCTTACTTCCATTTAACTCTTCATATTTGGAAGACACAGCATTAATCAGACTTCCTCATGAAACAAAAGCAACACATACATTTTAAACAACAGACTGAGACTTTATGCTCCTTGTGGCCTTTGAATGGGTCCCTCCTTCAGAAGTCTGCATTTTTGGTGCTGGCCCTTCCCCAACAACGATGTCCTGATTTTGAGCAACAAACCCTCAGAGGTGGTGAACCCTTGTAGCTGCCATGACCAGCACCGAGGTTCAGTGCTACTGCGGCAGCTGATGCTGTAACTAAACTGACCCAGTGCAGGGTGATTTCCTCTTCATAATTATTTACATGCTTGTGATGCATTTGGCTTATGGAGCAGAAAAACAAAGTCCTCAGGCCCTGGCAGGTAAATGAACTTAATGATCATCCCTAACTAGCTCCAGTAGTTGTTCTAAAATATTCTTAGTGTCTGGATAAGTGCTATCCATCCTCCTCAGCCCTGCTCTCTACAGTGAGACTGTAAGATGGAGCTGAAGGCAGGGGGATCAGCTCTCTTGCTACTGACCAGGAATTTGTACACTTAGAGATATATTTAGAAAAGCTTTCAGTTAATCTTGGAAACAACTTTCCTTCCCTGGACAGTGCCTGACCTAAAGCTCCTAAAATGGCATTGGAAAGGCAGCTCTGCTCCTTAAGCTCCAGCATTTCCTGGAGCATTGCAGCTTTTGCTGATCCTATACTGTGGGTTCTGGTGAACAAATGTTTGACAAGCCAGCAGTGTGCCTTGCAGCCCAGAAGGCCAGCCAACTAGGCTGCACCAACAGAGGGGAGGCCAGCAGGGCGAGGGAGGGGATTGTCCCCTTCTGCTCTGCTTTCGTGAGGCCCCACCTGCAGTATTGGATCCATGCCTGGGGCCCCAGTACAAGAAGGATGCAGAGATGTTGGAATAGGTCTAGAGGAGACCATGAAGATGCTGGAGCACCTCTCCTATGAAGAAAGGCTGAGGGAGCTGGTGTTGTTCAGCACTGGCACAGCTGCCCAGTGAGCTGTGAGTGCCCCATCCCTGGAGGTGCTCAAGGTCAGATTGGATGGGGCCTGGGCAGCCTGAGCTAGGAGGTGGTAGCCCTGCCCATGGCAGGGGGTTGAGGATGGGTGTGCTCCAAGGACTCTTACAATGCAAGCCATTCTGTGATTCTACGACACTGCTCCTCAGAGCTGGACGTTGCAGTGTGTAGCAGAGCCTAGCTCTAATTACCAAAGGGAGTTCCACCTCTATGTAATACAAGGATAAAATACTAACAAGGGTGCTGGTGCTGCCAGGACAGTCCCATCCTTCTCTGTGAACCTCAAATTCTCACTGACATCCCCTAATGTGGCACACCACAACCCAGCCCCAGACACCACAGTCACTGATAGAGGCAGAACCTGGGCTCAAATCTTGCATGTGATTACTGCTGAGCTTAGCACACAGCCTCTGCTGGGACATCGTGACCAACTGAGAAATCTCAGTTAAATTCCTTGGAATCCCAAACACCATTAAATAAGAGATAAATACAAGAACCAACAGCATTGCTCACAAGTCTTGTGTACCGGCCCCAGTTCTTAATGCTGCCTGTCAAAACTGTCCTGTTTTTTGGGAGTGGAAAAGTACCTGGGCTATGTCAGCAAAGACTTTTTATCTGAGTCTGAGCCAAGCAAAAATAAATGAAATTACCCTAAATACACTGTATCCACTGTATCCACTGTATCCACTGTATCCAATCTAAGATGTCCATCCTTAAGCAATGTAGCAAAAGCATTTTACTGGGGTATGTATCCATAAAAAGACAATGAAATTACTACACAAGTCTGCATCAGGAGCAGAAAGAACACACAAAGGATGAGTAGAAAGAGAGAGAAGACAGACAAAACAGACGCTTTGCCTTCCAGATGTGTATGGATTCTGAATGTGATAGTCCTGACACATGTAGCAGAGAGCTTTCATAGGCTCTGAGAGTGCAGGAGCTGACTGAGGTACCTGACTTTTGTGTTTGAAGATCAAATTTTAATGGGATGCTATCACTAATGAAGTTAAGAAATTGCAAGAGCTTGCAAGACAATTGATGCAGAAATATGATAGAATCAGATTGATTAGGTTTTCCAACTACTTTGCTTGGATGTAAATAGCTCCCACAGCTCAAACCACGAGAGAAGGAGCCCCATTAAACTCAGCAGTGTTTCTTTACGTCATTAACTGCTAATGAAAAAATACTGTGACTAAGTGAAAAAGAGTCTTTAGAAGGAAGAACCAATAAAACTCTAAAGGTTGTTCGTAGGAAAGGCCTCACATTTCTGCCTGTCTCATGGGATCCCTGCACAGTGCATGGGAAATGAAATGCTTACAATTGAAAACCACAGGATTGTTCACTGTGTGAGGAGCAATCTAAGACAGGAAGAGGAACTGAAAAGTAGAGAGACAGGTGCCACGTTTGCATTTGCTGGGGACATCAAGGCCTTGGACTCCTTTCCTGGTATGATCAGGCTGTAGCCTTTCTCTCTCAGAATTCCTGTGACAGATGTGGAACTTGATGGTGTGACTGCATAGTTCACCCTGGGTTCAGATCCAGCCTGTAAAATATTTACATCAAACCCAACTTTTTACCTCACTGAACTGCACTAGGAGTCAAAACAGAATCATTCCATGGAGATACAAAAGCAAACTCCCTTAAGAAGATGTCTGAAGTTTCTTGCAGTGTAGAGGAATGCTTTAATGAGCAGTTTGTTGGGGTTTGAGACAGGCTCATTTTGAGAGCCCTCGCTTCACTAAGAGAACAGGCCTCTAGGCACACCAGACACAGGGGTGCTTCTATGATTTGGTGAAAGCTGGATGGAGTACTCAGGTGTCTATGTTTGAGACCTGGGCACCAAAGGTGGGTCCCACAGTGACAGTGCACTCCAAATGCTGTAGCACTGTCTGCTCCAATATTTCAGTATAAAACTGGGTGGGCAGGGATGGAGTGCACAAATGCAGACTCAGATTCTCAGTACACACTCCTTAACAGATTGCAGAAATCTAATCTTCTAGGAAATATTCTGTTAAACCCTAAGCCCAATACATACAAAAACATAGTGGCAATAAACGTGCCCACATACAGTAGTTAAAATATATTATTGCATATTATAAACATTATATACAAGGTTAAAATGGTTTCTTTACCATTTACTTACAAGTGACATTTGTAGCTGAATGCCTTACTTACAAGTCCTCATTGCTACATGCTGAGAACTACCAGAGGTATTTGGCAAGACTATACACTAGAGAGAGATATGGATTGGTCTGAGCAAGTGAACCCTGTCAGCCACTTTCCCCACCTTTAGCACTGTTTTTAGCGAGAGGAGAGAACTACTGGCAAAGAGATTTACATAAGATTTCTGAAACTGGACCAGCAAAGTTCCTCACTATATTTTAGAATGAACTTATCCACACTAAAGCATGGACTAAAAAGCTGCATTTCACATTTGCAGTGGGTCATCTGATTACAAATCTGGGAGCTGGTAACTGCTTGTACAATGGAGAGTGGGGAGCAATAAATAAGGGACCAGGTTAACATGAGTGGCCTTGTGCTTGACGAACCCAAGCCTGTATGCAGTAGGTGTGCATGTGCAGAACGGACAATATTTTCAAAGCAGTCTTGTAACAGTTTCTCTGATTAATGTCTGTCAACTTCCAGAGGCATCTTCTGCTTTCCAAGAAGAATGAAATGCTGTGGGTTCTTTACGAAAGGGCTCTGGTCTGAGGCTAGATCTCAGTCAGTGTGATCTTGAAGCCTTCAACCACGCTTTCCATGTGCAGGATGAATGTGTCCTCATTGGAGTAGTGCTCAATAATGTTGTCATCCATGTTTACCAGGATACTGGTGACAAAGGCAAAAATCAGTATTTTCACATACCAGAACAGCAAAAGGGAAAGCCATGCACTCCACTGCATGCACACACTCCACTGAGTTCAACATGAAACAATAAGAGACTCCAGCACGTGCCAGTACAGGGACAAGATGGGAAATTATCATCAAGGTCTGCCCCATAGTCCCTTCTAGCCTCTGGATTATAGGTTGCAACTTGTGAAAGTAGTTAGATATGTGTCAGGGCTGGGACTTTATGACTTTACCCACTTCTGGAATTGCCTGCAGATGCACACCAGATTTGGTGCAGACTCAGCCAGCATTTCCTATGTGCAGTGCCAGATCCCCCAAGTGCATCTCTTTTTCTACTCCCCAGCCATGCCACAAAAAAGCTGCTCCTCCTCCTCCATGATGTGAGTCACTGACATGGGAAAGCAGTGTAATTGGTGCTGTGCACACAGCTCACAGAACTCAGCTCGGGTGCAAGAGTACTAGTACAGGTGTATAGGAGTGTCATCCTCACTCTTTACCATAAAGGATTTCTTCCAACAAACACATCTCTTGGAAACAGTGTAAGAAAGAAGCAAAACATGACAAGTCTCACCTGTATTTTTAAAAGCAAAATAAATCATCAGACAAAACACTGCCCTAAGTTACAGTTAGAGCCAAAAATAAATGACTGACTTAAAATGATGTTGCTAGAATATTGATGTTATTTAGCAGTAACAAAAAGTTAAAATAGAGAGATTCAGATTTATGATAAAGCATAGTAGCCTAGCTATTATAAAACCACAGCTGTGATGCTCATGTCTAAATTTACTCAGTTGAAACCCTGCAGCAAACAGCGCTCTCCCTTGTGCTTGCCTGCCTTTCAGATTCAGGCAGCGGCCCATTTCTTCTTAATGCTGCAGGGAAACTCCATGCTGCATTCACAGCAAAGGCTGTGCCTTTCCCATACCACTCTCCACAATGTTGTTAAGTACATAGCCTGTAAAACAGGCTTTACGCAAATACATTTTCCAAACATAAATACTGCTCCTTCACAGTAAGCCTATGAATGCCAGTCAGAGAGAGGCTGGATGTTTCTTCTTTTGCCACCGTTTGCTTTTTCCATAGACAGTAAGATTTTAGGGCTGTGGGCAGGTCTCCTAGAAGAGTTTGTACTGTCTAGTATAATGATGCCCCAGGCATAGTTGGGATCCCTGACTGTCACAGTTAGTTTACTTATCGCTTACTTACCCCTTTTTGCTCTTCTTATAAAGTTTTGCAATCTTTTCCACTGGCAATCCATATTTCTCAGAGATCTGAAATCATCAAAACAAAGGAAATAAAGACTAATGAGGAATAGCACCTCACTTCTTCACTTTACATAAGGCAATTTAAACATCGTCTCTGCAAACTTTGACAGGATAACTATGAAGAAAAGTCTCAAGAGAAAAGTTACAACGACATTATATCTTTATTTAAGGATGATTCGGGGAGAAATAATCCTAAAAATCTTCATTAAAAATACTAACTTTTCTATCCAGAAACTTGGAGACTACAGTTTTCACAGATATGATTTATCATTGCCGCAGCATTTTCTACTGATCTGCTTGAGAATTAACACACTCCCCAGGTTCAGATGCTACCCAGGAATTTCAATCCCATCAGCAATCTTTCTGCCTTTCCTTACTCTGATTTTCTGGACTCATGGAAGCAAATACTCCTCATCCAAGGCAGAAGACAGGTGAGCAGCAACACAACAGGACACCTACTATTTCTCAATGGCATTTCAATATCTGTTAAGCTAACAGGACCCTTCATGGCACTCCTTTGGCCTGAAAAGTATCTTCTGGGTCCCTTTTCTGGTGGGAGGCCATGGTACTGCACAGACCACATTGCTGGGGAGGTGGCTCAATTACTAGGGTTGCAAAACGAGAATGCTGTATCACAGAGCATCACCTGAATGTACTCATAACGAGATGCCTCAGAGAAGTCTGTTAACATGGTAAAGGACTTTTAAAATCAACTCCTTTACATCCACTCACATGATAAAGTAAACAATACAGCAAAACTTTGAGTGAAGAATGTAGCCAATAAATTGCCAGCATCAGCAAGCATCCTTCACTGCAATGTTTTGGCCTTAGTTTGCATCAGTGTGTTGGCTCACTCTAAAACAAACCTATGGTGCATTCCTGGAGCTGATGTTCCTGAGAACTGAGAGCTTCCTTTCTAAATTATGACTTTTCTTTGAGGGAACGGGTCTCACCACTCACACTTTAGAATAGGATTGTCCCAAGAGGAAGAATAATTATGGAAAAAGGACCTTTTAGTCAGTGATTAATGAACTGTGGTATGCTACTGCCAACAAAAGTAAGCTTCTTGCTCTTCCCAGGTTAAATGAGGTTGCAGCTAAATAGCTGACTCTTTTCTTCTGCATCAGAGAACTGAAATGCACAATTAAAAATCCACTAAAACCTGTCAAACATCAATCACTGTGAAATCCTTTCCTTGTGTTTGTGCTCAGATTGCCATTGAGAAAAGTCATATTTTAGAAAAGTAAATGAAAGCAATTATGAAACAGAAAATGAAAAGCAAGCAATGAATAAAACTCAGCACCAGGGACAGACTCAAATATTCTCAGGTTAAATCTCAAACACGGCTCTCATCCAGACAGATAGAAAATTAACTAGCCTGTACCTGCCTACATCACCTATACTTGTGTAATTGCTATCTTGCCTAACACAGAATTTTCTATTTAGGAAGTACAGCATAACTCCAAGATATGACAAGCCAATGAAACTTTGACACCACCAACAGTTTCCTCTGCTTGCAGTTTCTATCTGTGGCTAACAGGGGATGATGTATTTAAGGAGCATCGGGTAGGGTTCACCAGACCCACCCACTCCATACCTCACTTTTACTTGTGCCAACATGTTTCACTGCCCTCTTGGATACTGTGCTGGAGATACGTGAAAATGTCACAATTCCTGTGTGAATATGAGGAAATGCTGTATCTTCTTGGGCACGTTAACTCTGAAGCTAAGGATATTGTAAAGATCAATGCTGAAGACTTGATACAAACATTCTTTTCTCAAAGAGGCTTACTAGCAGTTAATATACAGCATTCTGCACGTTCCAGCATCAAACTTTCCTTGGATACTTGCGATGCCTAACACTCTTGCATATCAAATGTTGCTCAAAGTGGTTTGGGACCCTGGGACACCACTTCCTACACAAGCTATGAATGGTGGGGCCAAGAAAGTCTTGCTTGTCACACTGTCTGTGACAGGTGTGGGATTTACATGATATGAAGGGATTAGTGAGCTTTGGGAAAGACTTCCAGCCAACTGACTAAGCACATTTCTCAGGAACCCCTAAGGATTCAACCAATTATACTAAATGGTGAGCTGTGGAAGCACGGCTTGAAGCAGGAGAATGGAAAAGCCTCCCACTCAGAGGCTCAGAAAGCAAGTCTCCAGTACAAATGTGCTAAGTCCTGCTGCAGAATCTGAGAAAGCAGAGAGCTAGCATCTGCTAGGGCATCTCACTTAACACCCTTTTCTGAAACAGGTTTGTTGCCAGCTCAGGGGGAAAAACACTACTGTCAGCCTCCACATAAAACAGGATTTTGTGTCTGATCACAAGCATGCTACAATACAGTAATAAAATATATCTTTATTTGGAGTATTTTCCCATATAATCTCTATTGTGAAATATTCTAAGCAGAGAATTCTCTGCTTCCCTTAGGATGCCTGAAGCTGTGGGACATCCTTCAGAGTGGTACTGAAATGACAGGCTGGTTATCCCTTTGGGCTGCAGCCTCCTGGCATGGCAACTCTGTCTGTAGCACACATCTGATTGCAGAAGCCACCATAAATGCTTTTTCTGCTCAAGTCAGGATGACACAAAAGACACAAAAATGACCTGGGCTGGTAAAGGAATGCAGGAAAATATCTCTGCCAATTTATTCCTATGGATTCCTCTGTTGCCCTAAATAGGTTGGAAGAACACATACATATAGACATGTACAATAAACTGTGGTCTAGCAAGCTCTGTTGAACTCAGCTGGTTTTAATTTTAGAAAGACATTGGAAGATGCTTGAATTTCCCAGTTTAGATCATCCTCTGTCATGTTAGACTGCAGCACCTACTGAGATCCAAAGAGTTAACCACTTTGGATGGAATTTGGATGAGTCTGAAAGCAGGATTTGGATCTGGTCAGTCACCAGATCTTCAGTTTCTTGAATCCTTGCACTGAACTTAGAATTGAGTATTTAGGATGTGCACAATTACAAAATTGCATTATGTGCTGAAAAGATTGCAGAGAAAGTAGTTTAGAGTATATAATTTGACAGCTTTTTGGCATTCACTTATCTACTATATCCTACCAAAGAGAATTAAAATTTTATGAATATATTCCTTCCAGTGATCTGGGACATTTTACAACAGATTAGATTTCTCTGGTGCTGAAAACATGCCACTGAGTTAGCAGCTGTGCTGACAGAATTATACAGAAACCTTTCCTGTTTCTGGACCAGCTTTATTTTTACGGTACAAAGTAGCTGGATACAGGCATTAAGAGGCACAGAATACCGAAGATAAAATGTTAACGTTAGCATGAAGTGTTATGGAAGAATTAAAACTTTCTTTTAACTTTCATATAAAGACAAGATAACATCACGTTCCAGTTTTACCATGAATCCGATTGCAGCCCCTTCAAGTGAAGCCTTCCTATTATTATACATGTGCATTCTGCACAGGTACAGCGTTAGCAGAAGAATCATTAGGCCATTTCTGTAACGCAGCTGACTCACCTCGGAGATACCCTGATCTGAGTAGGTGCTTGAGACAATCCCAAAATCCACAAGATCTTTTTGTCTTGTACTTCTGGCCAAGTAACTCAATCCCTACTGCACTATATTTGATACGTGCTACAAGACACTGATGATTTTATGCAAGCATGAATATATATACTTCTAGCACTCAGCTGAGCTCTCTAGAGGCATTTTCCTCCATTCCCATCTTCTCAGGCCAGGCAGTTTCTCTCTACAGGTCAGTCTCATATTAGTTCCCCACCTAAGCAATGAGACACACAATTGCTTCTTCACCCTTCCCCCACCAAATTCCACACAGATACTAGCCATCAGCTCATATAAACAGTATTAACTATAAAAATATCCACTCACAACCACAGATAACATGTAACAAAGAAAAACTCAAGAGAAAGATGCATCTTGACAAAGAGACAGGCTTGAGCAGGTCACAGTGGGAGCTAGGGATGGATAAGGCGTGTGAGACAGGAGTATGAATGACCTGCCTGCATTGGCTCATGACCTGTCCCTTGTGTGCTGAGACAGCACTGCACAAAAGCCAGATGAAATTCACATGGAAACAGTGCATCTTTGGTCCTCTTCTTTAAAAGATGGCTCTGAATGCACCAATGAGCACTGCAGAACATTCAACAGGTTCTGAATCAGCAGTTCAATAAGAAGTGTTTCAGAAAACGAAGCCTTTATTTCCCTGCTTTCTTGACATTGCTTAATTAATGCCATTCCTCAAGGGTTGGCTCTCCAATAAACCAGTTCTGTGAGTCTATTTTATCTCAGTAATTTGCTGACAGCATTCAGTTTAAAACATGTCAACATTTCAGAGATGTGCTCCGAAAAGCCCTTATTAAGCTTCTAATATATCTGAGAATAGCTTCATCTCTCTATTATATTTTATCTCAGCAACACATTGAGAGTCTCAAAATTTTCTTACTAAGAAAGATAAAGTAAGGACATTGGATACTTACCGCTTCCATTAGCCCCTTCACTGTGGGCGATTTCAGCATCAAGGCATCAAACACCTCATCTGTCTCCTTCCTCACATATAAAAGCACTGAAACAGAAAAAAGTCAAACTTGGAGCAAGTCCAGCCAACTAAACAGATGAAACACCTCACATTGAGTAGAAAAATGAAATGCTGAAAATGGTTTGCTCTTAAAAAGAAAAGAGGAATTTCCTATCAACAGTGATCCAAACACGGAAAACACACCACGGCTGCTCTGAAAACACACAAGGGAAACGCAATGAATTTAGTTCAATGTGGGAAATCTAGGCATTCAGGAATTCAAACCTCCATGTACGCAGAGAAAAGAAACCCCAACAGAAAATGTTTTGTCCTGTGACAAAACATGCAAGCAAGGACTTCCTTTTCTTGGCTTGCATCTTCTCCAAACTTCATCCAAAAGACTGGGAAAGACATTAAAAAAAAAAAAAAAAAGGCAAAACTACATGGCAAAAGCAAACAAAACAGGTACAAAAAAGGAGACCTGTAGCCAATCCTCACAGACAAGAAGCAATAAGAAGGAAAATAAATGCTAATCACTGATAGAGAGACTTGCTGGTTATCTGGCAAAAGCAAAGCAGATGTGTATAAAATAAACAGAAATAAACATAACTTAAGACTGTACCAGCATGAATTCAGGCATATTTGCAGCAAATTGTAGCTTTTTTGCCCATGTTTTCAAATGATTGGAATAAGGCTTAAAACATGGCTGCCCAGATCAGTTTCCTGTCTTGGTCTACAAAACCAGGTGTCAGAAATAATGGCAATTTTTGCATCTTCAATTTAAAAGTATTAGCCTCAAATTGGCTCTGCATACCTGTTGTAGCAGTCTTTTTACCTGCATTTGGCATTTGAAAGAGTCCTTTTTGGTGTCAAAGAAGCTGAGATAACTTTGGCTCACAAATTAAACAATGGTCAGAATATAAAGGAACAAAAATTTTCACAGCAGTAGTTAAAACTTGATTGGTTTTGATATTCTTACTTGCATGAGCAAGCACTCTTTTCAAATGTTATTTTTATTTGTACTGACATATTTTCTGTTTCAGTAATACTTTTCTTGCAACTAGAGGGCTGTCCTGTAACTTCCAGCTTTTCAAACATCTGAACCATCTGCCAACCTTAGTAACTAAAAACGTGTCTGAAAAGAGGAAAAATCCCTCAGTCTGAGGCTAAAGATGGGGTCACGGTACAAACCAAGCACTCAGCTTTAAACTGCTCTGTTGTGTTTGGCATCTCAGGGAATGTTATGATGAATGAAGGATCCATTACAAGGATAACAGACCTGAATCACTATTACACACACAGAGAGCCAGGATTAGTAAACATATTGGAAGGGAGGGGTGTTGGTTTTCTTTCCCAATAACAGGTGTGAAAAGCCCAGTTTTGATTCACTAGCACGCTTTTCCATAAATGACTCCTGGCAGCATCAGTGCCTTAAGATCCTGCCTCCTCTCTGCTCTTGTGCTCCATTATTCTGGCCCCTGTGAATCCTCCTGCACTGCAAACAAAAAGAGCAGATGCATGTGAAAAAATAGCCCAGTTCTGTGAGCTGTTCTTCAGACTGCCCTCTGCTCCAGTTGACAAAGCAGCCCAGCAAACCTTTGTGTGATGATGTGACTCAACCAGCACTAGCAGCCTGTGCACCTATTGTCACCACCTCCATGCCACCTTGACAATCTCACTTCAAAAGCAGAGACTGCAATATTTGGGGGAAAAAATATCTTGCATCAGGCAGTGAGTTATTTTTGACAGAGTAAGACAAATTCAGATTTTCCTAATCTCTGCACTACCTGGACTTGGCTTTCAGTGTTCTTGTCAAAGCTGCAGCCCACAATACTCCCTAATGCTCTTTAGATGTTAAAAGGAGTTGCAAAAGGCAGAAGTGACAAATTTATCTTCAGGTACTTAAAAAATAGCACTGATTCACAAAACCACACCAGTAAGCAGCTTTTGTTGAATGCAAGGCAGGCTGTTGTATCTGAGAGATTTCTGGAAGTCAGGCCACTCAACAGGGGTTTTAAACATGAATGTGAAAGAACAATGTCAGACAGCTCTTCTGAAAGTGTCAACAGCTTGGATCTCAATTGGCAAATCTGCCAAGGTGGAAAACCAACAGCAGACATGGCAAAAAGGAAACTAAAAACGTGATGAGAGAGGAAGTCCTCTACTCAGACTGGCAAGCTGAGCACAGGTGTCACCAATGCCCAGCCTCACACTGAGCAACCAGGGCACTTTGTCAACACATCCCTGCATGGAGATGTGGCACATTTTAGACAAGGAAAGTAGGGCTGGTAGCTGTCACCAGGCTTTCCTTTTCTACACTTGGAGTTTTCACTGATCGCCCAGATACCAGTTCTTCAGCTAAAAGAGTTAGAGAATGTATTCATAGGGATGGTTCACCAAACCTTATCTTTTTTGAACCCAAAATGGTTTAAGTGTTTAACACAACACTTCAGAGAGAAAAAAAATATGACAGGCTGAGAATGACGAGATTGGAAACCAACCTGATTTGTAACAGGGCTGCTGGATTTATAATGGGAAACTTCCATTGAAATCTGCACATAGTGCACATTAACATCCTCTACATTTCTGTGTTGGGCACTTGAACTTTCCACAGAGACCAAGGACATGAAAGATACATTCAAACAGATGCAGCTATCTGTGTGAGAATATGAAACTTGTCTCACTGATGGTTTGTAACCCCCTTCATAACCCTATTCTCTTGAGGGCTGTCCCTTGGTACTTAGATCCAAGAGGCAGAGGGGAAACAACACACTGTCACTCTAACTCTTCATTTGCACTTGAACCCCTCACTGGGCCCAAGCTTCTAGAAATGCTGGACTGGGGAAAACAAGTGGAACAGTAATGCCCAGAGACTCCTGTGGCAAAGACAGTATTGTTAAGTGGGCAGATTCAGCTGGAGCTCTCCATCAGTACAATCCCAGATGTAGGGTTCCTGATGGCAGGAAGCTCACCAGAGCAAAGGCCATGCTGGAGGAGGTTTGGCCTCCTGCCAGCATCGACCAAGTTGCAACAAATACTGAACAGGAAGGGGATGTGAAGAGAGCATCCTCCAGCTTCTCTGACTCCATGCCTCTCCTGGATTTAATTATTTAGCATAGTTTTGTCATCAGCTGAAAAACATTTTTTTCTTTTGCATCTTCCCCTTGAAATAGTTGCAATTCCTGGACAATATTAAAACAATTTACCACAGCAAAGGATAGGAATATTCAAAGCAAAGCAATATCTCCCTGCAGGCACCTCTCCAGGCTTCCAGCTGGGAAACCCAGGTGAAACTGCAGTAAAAGACAGTTCTTAATGCAGTCCTTGTGGCTGTCCCCTTCTGCTTGATGTAGCCCAGAATGATAATGTGAGTTTCATCAAGGCCTTGAATCAACCAGATGCAAGCCTGTGGTGAGTGCTGATCTCATATTATTCACTGAAAGGATTAATTACAGGAAGAATATGCTTACATTCATTCCAGGAAGACACCACTCTCTGTCCTGTAATCTTGTATGCTTCCCTTGGTGCAAGCATACTACCTCACCAACAGAAAAAATTTGCAAATACAGGATTATGGGAAGTTGAGTCTTACAAATGGTGCAGATGAGAACAACCGAGCTCACTTCTATACCTTGTTGCCCTGTTGTCTCACAAACTGATAGGTGAACCTCAAAAAATGAATGAGCTTGATCTACATGGGTTGGTCAAACCCAGGATTCTCCAATAATCTTACATGACAGAAGATGAGATTGAAGGAATGGCAAGTATTCTTCAGAGTGCCTAACTATGGCAGAGTAAGGCATTATTACATATAACTTTGTGTTGTAAAATACAGCTCATAAAGCATATCTTGTGGACAAAACCACCTTACATTCATCCTTATCTTCTCGCAAAGTTGACAGCTCTATCTAAACCACTGTTTCAATGTTATTCAAGCTAACTTGCACTGGTATGAACTTGAAAATGGGTTAGACTGATAGAGCATATGAAATGAACACAACTGTGGTAGTATTCTCTCAATGCAGCGAAGAACAGTTAAGGGAAACAAACTTTTAAATAACTTAGCTATGTCAACTGGAGGATGTCTCTCCATGCCTTAGATTTCAAATTGGGTAGAAAAGTTCTGAGATTTCATTCAGGCTAATCTCACTCTGCAGACAGCACAAGCTTGCCTGTGTAATGTCTCTGTATCTGACCCAATGCATCTTGCATATTGCCTGTGATCCCAGCCAGAACAGAAAAGATGAGCAGAAGTTAAAAATAAACAAACACAGACTCGCTACTGGAACATTTCTGAACTATGGAGTTTGGCCAAAGGCCAAGAAACTTTCTAATTTTTTTGCATCTTCTACACTTGTGTCCTGATCCCTTCTTGAGATTGTGCATGGTTCTGTCTCTTTTTCAGCTTTTACATCATTATTAGCAATTGCTGAAGTGCCACCTTGTATACTGGGCAGGTGTGATGATATCTTCTCCCATCTGTACTATGTTTGTATTAGCATCAAACAACTGCCTTTGTCTAAGCCAGATGCATCTTTCATTGTCTGAGAGTAGGACTCCCAGAACAGTAGTTTTAACCACTAAGAATTGATAATTACCTCTTTTCAGGCCTTCTTCTTTCATTTGTTTCAAAGGGGATGGACCAAACTCCTCCTCCACAGGTCGGAACATCCTCTTGACCAGGACACTGCTACTAGAAAACACACAACAGGGGCCATGTCATGGAAAACTGTGCTCCCACCAACAGGAAAGAGACAACAGCAGCAGTTACACTCAAAGTGCAAAGGTACTCTGGCAAAAGCCCTGCTACCTACTCAAGTAACAGACCATAAATTGCATGGATTTAGCTTTTCATGCATATCTGAACTCTCCAAGCTTCTCAAATTGCCTAGACTGACTGACTGGGACAGGTGACAGGAAATAATATATTCAGTGCGACATATTATTTAGAAAACACTCAAGACTCTTAACTGTTTAAATCCATATTTAGGAACTGGAAGAGTTGGTGAGGAAGAAGCAACTGAGTAAAGAAGTGAATTCACATTTGTATATGCATTCATCTCTTTTGGGAGAAATGCACTTTGCATTCTCTCTTTTTGGAGAGAGCCTTAGAAAATACCAAAAGCATTTCTAAAGTCCAAGGCCACACAACACAGTGAGTTTCAAAAGGAATAACACCTGGAGCCAGATCCAGCCCACAGCTGTGACAGGCCCTGCCGGGGAGCTGAGGGCTTATAGCATGATGGCCATGAGAGAGCTAAGGCTTACATGGTTAGTGCAATAACACCCTTTGTTGCTCAAATTTCACTGTGAGTCTTATGAAGAACATCAGCTTCACAGAAGGAACAGAAAGGGCCTCATGTTTTGAAGTCAGTGTTAGCTGTTGGTGCTCAGCCACCACCAACCACAGTCCACCTTTTGTGACCACTGGTGAGTTCAGCTGTCTGTCTCCAAACTCTCTGACTGGAGTTTGCTCCCTTGAGATTCAACCAGCTTAGAAAGGTGTGAGGGATGCATGCCGCATAGTTAATACTGGCTGAACTCCAGCCACACATGTTCAAGTCCTTGTTTTGTGACTCTGTATTTTAGAGACTTTCTGTAATTCTTCCAGTTCCTCTAAAGCCAGACAGTGAGCACTCCCATTTCCAGTCTTCTCCCTTCCCAGGATCTCCCATTCTATTTCCTTTCTCTTCTGATATTGGGGCGTTTGCTCTGCATTTGCTCTATTTGTCACATACACAAGTGCCGTTAAACAGCTTCCAGGAATGTGAGAGAATTTTAGTGCTTCATTAAACAATTCATGGTTTTATGATTATTTGAAGACCATTACATAAAAGACTCTTTATTATCAAATATATTGCCCTAACCTTGTGTTGAACCTTACAGCTCTTCAAATTGTTTTACACAGAAATGTAAGAAAAAATAGGTATGAAAAGGAGACAGTTCATATAAAGGGAAATTAAGCTGCATTAAACCTTCTCTCTACTATTTCTACACAAAGTATTCACCTATCATTGGTGATGAGAGAACATGAGGAAAGGGGGAGAGTGGGGTCAGTATTAGTTCATATTTTTATGCCTGCTTTCTGCGGATTTGTACTGCCAACTGCAAAGCCAATGAAACAATAAATGTCTTACCCTTCTCTCTCATCATCTGTATTATAGTAAACCTACAAGGAGAGAAAAAGAATTATTCCAAAAACTGACACATGCCTAACAAAGCAACTTCTAATGGGAGAAAAGACAAGTGGTTTGCAGGTTCTTAATCTGTTAAAAATCCATCTTCTATGAAGCACACACATCTCCAGTTCTAATTTTGGTCAGGATGAAGTGCAGCTTTGAAAAATTGCTGTTGAATATCATCTATTTGAAATACATCTGAGTATTTTGACAGACTTTGTCCTCTCCTCTGGTTTACATAATTTTTCCATTTATTTTACAATTTTCTAAATCAGATCACTAATCACCCAAATTATCCTTAATATGATTTAAGCCACAACACTCAAAAGCTTTTTATACGTATTTAATATTGTCTGAAAACCTAATTAAACAATCAGGACCAATATTAAACCAGAGCCCAAATGGAAATGCAATTGCTAATGGTACAGATGATCTTTTTGCACAGGCTGTGGGCAGGAGAACAAGTCCAGATCACAGTTTTGTGTAAATCAGTGGGACCAGATTTACAACAGCAACAAATATGGCCAACAGGAGCAGCAGAGGTATAAAATCACAGCCCATGACAGAAGGCTTTATACAACAGTCAGCCAAATTCCCCATATAATGCCTGCAGTGTGGGTCTGTACCAAGAAGAACACCCGTATTTCAGCTGCTGAACTACTGAGCCAGTGTGGGGTGAAGGCAGGGCATTGGAGCCCTGACGAGATGCAGCACACATTTGGCTGTCACTTGAAGGTTTGACTTCTGAGCCTGTACAATTTGTACAGATTAACACTCAGAGGTGTGTGTAAAGCTGAACTCTACAGTATCTGAAATGCATTTTAAGTCCAGGAGCTACAAAACACTGTCACAATAAACTGTTCTAATATTAACCAGCATGCAATGCAATTTTAAAAGTTCAGGCTAGCAAGAACACTGATATTACAACTAACAGAGCAGAAGACAAGGATGAACATTGCCTAAAGCATCTTCCAGTTATTTGGAAAATTATTTACAGGATTACATACACTGAAGAACGCTTCCACCTTCTTCTGTTATGAGACAAATCCACACTCTGTTTTGAAAGCCATGAGGACAGAAGGTACCAGCACTGATATGTGAGTGGGAGTCTTTCCAATTTGGGAGGGCGAGTCAGAGACAGCTGTGATCGCAACGTCTGCACTATTTGTGCTCTGCTCTACCGCAATCCTCTCAGCTTTACAACAAATAGCAATTCAAACTCAGTATCATTTAACCTTCATTATTTTAATGTCTTGCTGTGAGGTGTCTGTAAAGTTTCATCATCTACTATTTATCTTTATAAACACATACAGAAATGTCTCATTCCACTTCCTTAGAAGCTAATAAATAACAAGCTCATATTTGAAAAAACTGTCAGAGCTGACCCGAAAATTCAGGTTTGCAATTTCCCACCAAGTAATAAAGTAGGTCTTAAAAAGTCAGGTCAGGAGACTTCCTCATACTTACTGGTGATAATGATTCCATGACTTCAGCACTAAGCCAAAACTAAATATGTTTTATTATGCATCAGTATGATGGAATTTTACTTCCCATAATACACTGTATACTTCCTTCTAAAGAATTGCCACATCTCCAGGTGATGCCTAGAGAGTGGGCAGTAGTGTTTCATAAGCCTACCCTTGTACAATGAGTTTAGTCTTTGTTTTCAGTCTTTCCAGACAGGGAGATCTCTTCTGCCACCAGGTGGCACTTCATCTCATCAAGACAACTCAAACGTTCAAAAAAGACTTCTAGTCACTCATACTACTAGTCCAAAATTCTTGACTTCTTCCATTCCTTACTAGCAAAAGAATGTCAAAATCATAACAAACATAGAATAGTCTGTTATTAATGAAGTATACATTTATTTTTGGGCACCCAGAACTAAGAAAAGCATTTGTCTCCTGCAAGCTAAATTATTCACCAAGAGCTGCATTTACCAAAACCAAGTGCTGAAACAAGCAACCACCAATAACAGTGCTTTGTATTTATACAGTCTGCCCCAGAGCACATGCAGTTGGATGGCAGGTGGGCACCTGCTCGTCCCATTATTATTTCCTACCTGTCCAGTTCTTTGTAGGTTTCCAAAGTGAACGTCTGGTATGAAGAGAACTGGCTGGGAATCCAGGTCAGTCATTGTTTTGAAGAAAGTTATATCACTCTTTTTTTGCAGAGGGAGCGCACTCAGCTTTCCTTCAGCTGCTGGGAGGATCACAAAGTAATGCAGCTATGAGAGAGGGCATGCGAAGCATGACTTAGCCCAAAACAGAGAGGCCCATCTTACTCACAGTTATTACAGGAGGCTTGGGATGCTTGGCCCTTGCCTTTCTTCCTATTCTGCTTCCTTTCTTCATCTCGGATTTTCCTTTCTGCTCCCTGATGCAGAAAAGACAACCCACAGATATTATTAGCCTAAGAGGAACAAACCACTGAGAGCATCATGCCCTGCAATCAAAAATGCACAAACGGAGAATGGTTATCCCATTACAGCTAAATGCAGCCAGGCTGTTGGGGAATGTGAATGGTCAGCCCACTCTCTATTAAGCACCTGTATCTGAAATTTAGGCTGGCACCTAAATCCAGCAGCCCCCAGGGTTGAAGCCAGAAAGAGGAATAAACCAGTGTGCATCAGTGCTACTGGTGTGGAGGAGATAGGACCAATGGCTTCAGCAGCATGAGGTCTGGAGGAGGCCTGTTGCCAACACCCAGCACAAAGGGCTTTGTGCATCCAGCATCTCAGCAAAGGATGGAGCTCTCAGGCCACATAATTCATGCGTGTACATAAAGCATCTGCAGGATTCTGTCATCTTAGATCACGTCTGTGCTAAGCTTTTCCCTAAATTCCCTTCCACCCACCTTGTTTTGGGGGTAGGATTGCTTTATGCTGGCCAGCTCTATAAAGTCCTTTGAGATTAGCCAATACAAGAATACTACACCAACAGCTTGTTTTCAATGCAAAGGCTCATTACAGAAACCTACAGGCATTTCAAACAGGGAGAAACCCTGGAGAAACTGGAAAGCATCGTAACATTACCCTATTAGGTCCCAGGAACTCCTGGGAAGTTGCAAGCCCCTGTTGTGTAAATACTTTCTTGGTAAGTTTAGAAAATAAAAGTTGTTATTGAAATAAAAAGCAGTAACACCTCCTTTGAAGTTCTCCTAATTTACATTATAAATATGAAAACAGTCATCTTGTGAACTGTATTAAAGATCCATTTGCTCCCAGACTATCGGCATGCAAAACTTAAGGATTTTTTACGAATTAAAATTAGAAGTTTCTCTAAAAGAAAGCAAAACATTTTTTCTCAAGAAGGCGAAATTCACACATAAGCCAATGAACCAAGCTCAAAAAGGATTAAAGAAAATATCTGCTTTCTGGCTTTAAACTATGAGTGACTTTTCAAAGGAAGAGTGGTGGAAGAAACATCTATTTAAAAAACATGAAGGTGTCCAGCAGAAACACTGCCTTTGGACCCAGGCCCCAGCCCTGTTCTCACTGAGATCAGCCACAGGTGTTGCGTGAACTCCGAGGGATTCAGAGTTCTGCTCTTACCGAAACTGCTTACAAGGCTTCCTGCTATTTGACGAAGGCAAAAATAGGCCCCACTGCCAGTGTTCTGAAGGCCTCAGCCCTACCTCTCAGTGTCACAGCTGACTGCTCGCAGGTGTTGGGACAGGCTTTGAAAGCAATTTTTTTTCACACGGCAGCAAGCAGCTGTTTCAGGAGAGCAGAAGCTGAGGAGGACTCAGCTTTTTATACACAATAAATAATGTATGGTTTCAGACTTTCCTCAACTGTCTCTTTAACTATGAGCCCAGGAAAGTATGGCAGCTTTGTCCTCACATGCTTAAGATGCGACACCCTGCATGTGACTGCCAAGCATGGCAGCCTTCCCTGCCTACCAGTATTATTGGTCTAACTTGAGCAACGCAGTCACTGCAATTCCTAAGAAAGCCAACAATCTGAGGCAGGCTGGATATGAAGCCTACTGACATAAATGGAAAGGTTCTCACTAAAAATGCTGGATAAGATAGAGAAGTGCTTGGCAGTTTGAAAGATTTGCATAATATAATCCACTGACACCACCATTAGGAGGCACAGTGGGAGGTGAGACAGGATGGAACTGCTTCTGGACCCCCAAAACCACCTGTTGGCCCTTCAGAGCAAGGAGCAGCCTATAAGGCACTGTGCAGGGCCAGCCAAGCCTGCACAATGTACGTACTTGCTACAGGTGCTGACACAATGGACCACAACAGGAATTTTGCATACCAGTATTCTTGCTGGACCATTTTCACAGCAGAGACATATGACATATCGAATAAATCAGAAATTGCTTATCAGGACAGAATAAGAAATAACCCTGTCATAGGGGGCTATAAATCAGGCTCTGACCAGTCAGAATACATAGGGAGCTTTTCATTTTTCACTGGTGTCTGGAATGTGTACGATGCAACTCGTTCTACCATCAACAATTAGCAAAACCCACCCTATGAATTTCTGTTGATTCAAAATATGGTGTTTTTTTTCCCCCCCCCCAATCTTCAATTCCTCCAAGGTTATATCTTTCAAGGTGTGAAGCACTCTAGCTCCAGCCCAGCAAAGCCTTTACCATTGTAAGGATCACTCTCATCACCACCACAAACTCACATGTACACCTTTTTCTAGATTAAGGCCAAAGAATTCGCACCTGGTAGGACAGACCCATAGACTCCAGCCTTTTTCTCTCTACGGCTGAAGACAAGCAGGTAATTACAGTTGCTCAGTACCCTTTAACAATCCACGGAAAACAACTGCAATTTTACTTTGGAGTGTTTGGATATTTGCCCAATCAAGCGCTTCTGCTGCTTTTTAGCAAAGCTAATCACATACAGAAAATCAGAATGTCCCTGAATTACTAGTTCCTTCACACTCAGTGGCTAAAGCATCTTGCAATATATAAATAGGGCTGGCAGCAAGTTTCCTTGACAACATACTTAAGGAATAAAAATTATATTCTCTTATCTTAATGTAGCATAAGAGATCTGCATGTGATAAAAAAGACCTCAAGGGCAAAACGGATTAGCACTGAGAAAACAAAATGTGCACTGTAACAGCTGCTTTCAAGACTGTCTACTAGAAAATAAACACAGAAAAAAGGTTGGAGAATGAAGAGGAAACAAAAATGATTACACCACTTGCAGCCCTCATCTGCATACATTTATGTTACATAAAGAATACATTGGACCTGTGTGGCTTTCTAGTTTAAATGTAAAAGAATACTTAATTTCAGTAAGTGCTCAAGTGAATACTAATAGACAGAAAATATGTGCTACTTAGCTAGATGTAGTTCTATTTCTTCAGATACTCTTTCCACAGCGTGTGTGCTATGTTTCAGCTGAAGGATGTAGTTTATCAGCAATGTTTTCCTTAAGACTTACACACATCTACCTGTGTTTTAACTAGGATAAACACATCTACTGCTCTGAAAGAGGCACCACAGCTGCAGACAGACCATTTATAAAAACAGACAAAAACAAATACTTCTTCGTCTCTGTTTCAAACTAAGATACATTTCAGAACTTCAGTGGGAGGAATTTACTGTGCAGTTCCCCTAATCCAGATAATTTTAATAAATCAATCACTTTTCTTACCAGCTTCTCTTTGTGATTGCCACACTGGGGTATAATGGTTCAATTCAGACTTTTAGAATGTATCAAATGATCATATGCTTGCTACTTACAATCACTCCATAGTATTTTTTTTTTAATTAATCATGACAAATTGGGCAAAAAATTGTCTTTGCTCTGTTGCCTTTACCAAGCAGACACTGAGTCCTGTCATTTTCACTAACGGGTAAGTATAAGACCTGGAGGAGCGACCCTCCACCCAGCATCGTGTCAGCCACTGCCAGGATATATTCTGGCACCTTGGAAAAGATGGCCATGTCCAGCTCCATCAGCTGTCTGCAGCTGAGTGCAATGTGCAGTTGTGAGAAACACAGGATGGCTCCCATGTGGACAGGAGCGCAATTGCCACGCTGAGCTGGCACAGGAGTTTTGATTCTCCAACCATTTATTGATGGACAAAAGCATAATGAGAAACTGATGTCAGTAAAGATAGGCCGGTGTAAAGTGAGAGGAGAATTGGGCTTCAGCCTCTTTCCAAGTGCCAATGAACAGAAGTTGTCATATGAATTGACCTAGATAATTTTCATTCAGTTTTATTTACTTAATTCATTTTCAGCCTTGCATTAAGTTGAAAAGCCTCGTGTGTGTGTGTACGCATGTATACATTTATTTTATATATACACATCTCATTATCAATACCCTTGAGCCCTCCAGTTCCCAGTTTCAATAGTTTTGATACGCATAATGCTTTAATTACCCCTGTGATCTCTTCTTCTACTTTGAGGCAGTTTTGATTAGAAGTCTTAACATTAATTTCCTGCTTCCTCATCTGGATGTTTGAAGTACCAATTAAGCCAGTAGATGCAGTGAGCATGTATTATTCAAAATCTCCACCAGTTGTGTCTGCGGGTCACCCTTGATGAGTTTGTGTTCTGAATTTCCTTCCTTTCTTTTAATAATTCAATTTTTTTCTAATTGCTTTTCAAAAACAGGTAGATGAAAATGACTTGGTATTTATGGAGCTTTTAATATCTATCTGCAGCTTCAAATCTCCAAATATTTGACATTCAAAGTTACAATTAAAAGTGTAACACTTGGACTGCAAGAAGACCTCGGTGCATACATTTACATTCATTATTCTCAAATTTTTTACTCCAGTAATACAACTGACCAATTAGCCCCCACGATCCCGTTGTCAAGACAGCAAGAACAGAACTAACTGAAAAAGGGGAAGGAGCAGTAGCAAAGACCTGGAACAGTTGAACTCCTGCCCTTTCCATTATAAAGTTAATGCCACGTATTGCCAGGGGCAAGGCCTTTTGACTTTCTGCTCCCATCTGTAAGATAGGAAGACTAATTTGGATAAATTTCCAAGTCACATAAAAAGATGCAAGCTCCTGAATCCCTGAACCTTGACGAGAACCCAGGCATCAACCCTCCCTAGGAAGATCTTTCCCAGCAGGGATGCCAGGCGTTAAATACAAATGAAACGTAGTCATGCTACATTTAAGAATTGTCATCACAGAGATAACATTTCAGAACAGCTCTTTCTATCTGGTGATAAACAACTGACCATGACGTTGTCAGACTCATTAAAACGTGATCTATGTTTTGATATTGAAAAGTAACCTGCCAAATTTTACCAATCCCTACAAAGGAATGAGAAAAAAAACACTGTAAAGGAATTAATTATGCAAAAGAAATGAGCAAGAAACAAAAGATACTGAAACACAACATGAGAATGTTTAACATATTTTTGCAGTTGGTTTTGAATAAGAAAATTCCAGTGATGAAAATTTTCATTCAAGCTCTCAGAATAATTGTTTGTAATCAAGCAGTAAAGAAGCCATCAGTTACATCACTGGGTCTTTCTAAAGCATCATTAAAGACAAATTAGCAAACCTTTATTGAATAAAACTCTATCACAGCTCTCTATCACAGATCTCTCCACAAAGTTGCCTATGCTGACTGTTAGAAGTAGAAGGTATAACACCATCAGAATGGCACTTGCATAACCCTATGGTCAGTGTTGACTTCTCAAGCAGAGATGCATCTTAGTGCATTCTGTGACTATTTTGATCTTCGTGTGCCATGACCTATAATATGCTGTCCCTGCACAGTCCAACTACTGCTCACAAGCCAAAGAATCAGGGCCAAAGAGGCTGCAAAGCAGTAAAATAACTGGGTGAAAACCTCCTAGATTTGTGATACAGCTGGTCCAAATTCTACCAGAAACATAACTGGGGAGAAAAACTTTTTATTAGATCTAAAATACAGCAATAATAACAAACTGTCAAATGAGGTGCTTCCCTTATCCATGGTAATTGTACATTCCACTTACCTTATCGCAGAAAACCTTGATCTGGCAGTAGGCTCGGTGGATGGGTTTATTGCTGCGGTTGTTGTAGCTGTATGTATCAATTTGAATCATCAAAGGAAGCCCCTTTACACCTTTTTGAGAAGAGAAGTCTGTGCTCAAGCAGTTCACTGTGATGAAAATCTGTGTGACAGAGAGATGACCTTAAATGACGTGCAAACAACCACTAAACTTCTGGAAACAGAGAAGAGCAGATCTCCCCCCCCAAAATATTAATTCAGACAGTATCTCCGTTCTAACAACTCACACATTTATTTATTTTCCACTTCTGTCCTAAGTCCAGCAAAGGTGCTCCCACGTTGAGAAAGGGAATTTTTAAGGCATGTATCAATGCTTTAGTTTGGTTCAGTTCCCATCTGAAGTGAATCACTTGATTGCCCCAACTTACCATGCCTTGGATCAAAGAGCCAGTGTGCATAAACTGGATTCTTTTGGGAAGAGTCAGAGCAGAAGTGACCCAGGAGAACACCCCAGATGCTCCAGCTGCTAATGGCTGCTCAGTTTGTGGGAACTGATTAAAGATAATGTAAGATAAAACCTCCAAAAATATGTCTCACGTGGATTCTTTAGAACTGGAGTCAGTTCTTTAGCCCTAACTTGTTCCACTCCACAAACCTGACGTGTACATTTATACTATTTGTTAACACAGACACAGTGAGATGACCTTGTATTGTCCTTCCCAGCCATCTTTGGGCCTTCTGACACCTCGCAACTCACAGTCAGTGCGCTCAAGCAAAAATCCTACGCTTTTTCAAAGATTCTTTCCATGCTCCTAACACCAGTACTCTTTCTTCCATCTCATTAACAGATAGCCCTAATCTTCATTGTGAGGGTCCTTCGCAGTCTCTCTTCAGTGTCCAAAAAGCATCTCTTCTTCTCTGTCAAACTGGGAAAAAGCTCCTTAAATACTTCTAATGCTACCTCCAACCTCTTCTCAGAAGCCCACCACTTCCATGAAGCATCTACGAAACCTGACAATGCTTTTGATCCCTGACAAACTCTGCCTGTATGTTCTTCAAAAACCTGTTCTCATGCTTTACTATACACATATTTACATCTGCAGGTAACCAGTAGTTATCTCCTGCTTTCTAAAACATACATTTTACGTATGTTGCATACAAACTATCGCTTCTGCCTTATGTTCATATAGAAGCTGGCAGAAGGGTCTCCCACCTCCAAGCTTCTTTTGGTGTAAAGAAAGCTGCTGCTGTGATCTGCATTATCACTAAGATCTTTCAGTCAGGGCAGCGTGCATGAAATATGAGAGATGAAACTGTATTAAAAAAAGCAATTTTTCTTCCCAGGGAAGAATTTGTGCTTTACATAAGAATTTTTACCAGTTGTATGTTAAAATAATTCTACTTTCCACTTGTGCTTAGTTAAAAAAAGAAAAGAAAAAAAAAAAAAAACAAAACACACACACAAAAAACAAGCACTGGGAGGTATGAAAAAGGACAGAAAAAATTGTCAGTGTTCATTCCCTGAGCCACATCGATGTGCAGCTGCTCCAGCAGGATGAGCACAGTGAGAAGGGCTTTGGAACACCACAAATGCACACCCTGCCAGGCAGAGGTGAGGCCAAAGGCCCCCCGAATCTGGGAGGACTCAAGAATGAAGGAAGTCTTCCCGCTTGACTATAAACAGGGCAAAACAAATGAACAAAATGCAAACACCCCCAAAAGAAAGGTGAGTTCAGAATAAAGGTCTCTGGTACAACTGGTGGGGGATACTTTACCCTAATGGCAGAAGGTACATTACAGGCAGGTTTTTACGATGGAGCCAGAGCAAGCTTGTTTGCCTGACTGAGCTAATAGCACCTCTGCATTTCTGCTTCAGATGGTATCGCAGAGCTGCATTTACAAATGAAATAGTTGAACTTTAACTGTGGGGAGAGGAGGGAGGTGGGGAAGGGCCCTAGGTGAAACTCTGATTTTGAAACTGATAGTGTTATTTCTGTTTCAAATTACAACTTGGTCTCCTCCAGATCCAAAGGTAAGTGTGGATATGGGTGCATATGCCTTTGAAATACGATGGCCTGAATTTTCATTTGCCTTGAGACTCCTTTACAGCATCAAGGCAGTGCTTTAAAATGTGTGTGAACACAGAGCACTTGAATGAGGTCTGGCATGAAACAATCCTGCCCCGCTGTGCTTTAGCATACTTCTACAGTGGGATTTTCCAAACCGTATGTTAAAGTGTGAGGGGACAGACAGGCTTTGCATGCACCACCCCTACTGCACACTCAGCCAAAAGGCAAAGAAAGGCCTTGTCCTATCTTCATCAACCACATCCTCTGCGTGTCACCTCTCCCACTGCCTCTAGGCATACAGAGCACAGTAGGAGCGATGGGGCAAGACAGACTTTATGGATTTGAGAGTCCTCACATAGTGGATTACTCATTATGAATAATAGATTGGTGCTGTGAGATTCGATATCCTCATTGTGACACCGCAATACATAAGGAGCTCTCTGAGGAGCAATGATCACTTTAGGTTCACATGCACAAAGAGTACACTGCTTTCTGTCCTATCACTTGTGCCTTGTGGAAAGACAGATGGATTCAAATTAACACATTTCATTTATTGTTGGAAACATTTTCTCTCTTTTCACAATCTACTAGCTTTTCTTTAGGGCACAACACTGAGTGAGGTTTTGGAAAGGGGAGGGAGGATGCAGAGGGAAGAGGAAGATGACAGAAGTTGTGTTACTTGAGTGAAGTATTTTTGCTGCCCCATCCTTAGCCCTCCTCTCACCCCCCCAGTGCAGTCCCTGCCACCAGCTCACAGTGAGCTGAGCCAAGGAGCACAGCACGTGGCCCCACAGGCAGCCTCAAGCAGGGGAAGGCCCTCAGCTCTGGGAACGCACTAAGCTCTCAGAGCCCTCCTGCTCTGGCCTCCTGCATGGCAAGCTTATGTGGTTAGATAGTGTAGAACTGACACTAGCAGGGGTAACAATTGCTTTTTTTTCTCCAGGGCCCCATCTACACTTAACTTAGAACTATTTTAATGGATGCAACTATGGTTATATCTGAATTCATTTACAAACTTTTTTTTTCTCCTTTGCAAATCAGATTTTAGCAATGTTTTGCTATCAGGAACAAGTTTGTGTTGTCACGATAATGATGTCCTTTTTACGATGTCTGAGATTAGAGCAATTAATGATAGCGTTCCTCCCATCGAGTTTCCAGCTCAGACATGCCATTAGCAATGAAAAACTAATTTGGAGAAACATTTGGTGCCTGAGAAAGCTCCAAAAATGACCTAAGATAATGACAACTCTTCTGATTGTAAAAGAGCATGCCTAAAAAATGCACTCTCTTTTGAGCTCCATTACATGTAGCTGTTATTATATGAATTACTGGCTGTTTGTTAAACACTGCAGTGTAATTAGTGATGTACAAGATCCAAATACAGTAACCTGCCTTAAGAAAGCAAGGCTCAGAAATGCATTTCCCCTTTTATCATTTAATCCAGCCAACGTGACTCCTGTTGTGGTCTCTCAGTTTACACACTTTAAAGGTCTGCAGTTACGAAATTTCTAATATAAATTTTTTATTACTATTTACATTTCTGACTTCCATCAACTCAGAAAGAGCCATGGGCAGAAGGGAGGGAAGAGTGTTATCCACAGAATCAGAAACTTTAAGCAATTTCTCTACTGAATAGTGATAATGCATAGAAGCTATGCCTGGTGACTGGTCTCTGCAAAATCCTAATGGCCCTGTTTTAAAAGGGTTCATCCTTCCAGACTGTAGCAGGAAGAGGTTAAATGACTTGTCGCTTTAATTACTAACATCAATCCCATAGTTCCTCCTATATACAAAAACTGTGGTTTTATAGTTTCTCCTGCCAGCCGTTACCTTATAAATCCCATACAAAGGTAAGATCTTTGTTTTATTTCAATACAAATGTCTCTAGCAAATGTTTACACTGCTCTTTTGAAGCTTCCTCAATCCACACCACACCCTGGCAACTACATAAAAATGCCATTTGCCTTGAATCCCAGATGCACACTTACTGAACCATTTGTCTACAGCGAAATTTCAGCATCATTTGCTAGCATGGGTTAACTTGTCTTTAGCATAAGGAGAGGTACTATGCAATGTGGGTTAATGGGTAATATTGGTGGTAGTTGGATGGTTGGCCTTTTCCAACCTCAGTGATTTGATGTTCGATGTTTAGATATGTTTGCATGCTTAAATATATATATATAGTAGAGATATATACGCACATTTACACACACAGATATGATTTATCAAAGTAGATGACAAGTACAATACTATATGGTACTAATTCCTCCCAAAAAAGCAGTTTTTTCTTCAGCCTTCAAATTTTGAGAATAAGACAATATTAACTTATCCCCTACGAATGAAAGCCTTTGCACTTCAGCAGCAAGGAGCACTGCACTCACAGGCTCTCATCCTGATGGGGTATTTCAACCACCTGGATGTCTGCTGGGAAAGCAAAATGGTAGACTGCATGCAATTCAGGAGACTTCTGGAGTCTGTTGAGGATAACTTCCTGATCCAGATACTGGATAGACCAAACAGAGAAGCATTACTGGACTTAGTGCTCACCAATGCAGATGAACTCATTTAAGAGGTTAAGACTGGAGGCAGTGTGGGCTGCAGCGACAGCACCCTGGCTGAACTTGTGATCTTGAGGAATATGGGCCTGGCAAAGAGCAAAGTCAGGATAATGAACCTTAAAAGAGTGAAATTCTAGATCCCCTGGGAAATTGTCCCTGGGGAACAAAATCCCTCCCACTGTGAGTGAGGAGTGTGTTCGAGATCATCTGATGAAATGCAATGTGTACAGATCTATCGGGTTGGACAACGTGTATACTGGAGTCCTGGAGGAACTGGCTGATGTAGTTGCCAGGCCACTTTCCACCTAGTATGAAATACATGACTCTCAGGCAAAGTCCCCAGGGACTGGAAAAAGGGAGATATCACTCTCATTTTTAAGAAAGTAGAAAGGAAGATCCAGGAAACTACAGTTTAGTAGCCTCATCTCTGTACCTCGGAAGACCATAGAACGGATCCTCCTGGAAGCTATGGTAAAGCATATGCAAGACAAGGAAGTGATCTGAGACAGCCAGCATGGCTTCACTAAGGGCACATCATGCCTGATCAATTTGGCAGCCTTCTATAATGGAGTAACAGCACCACTGGGCCAGGGAAGATAGATTATTTGATGTCATCTACCTGGACTTTTGAAGGCCTTTGACCTGAATGGTCCCACACTACATCCTTATCTCTAAATTGAAGATAGATGGATTTGAGGAGGACTGAATATTCAATGGATAAGGAACCAGCTGCATGATTGCAGCCAGAGAGTTGTGGTCAACAGCTCCATGTCCATGTGTAGCCAGCAGGGTGAAGGAAGGAGGGGACTGCCCCTCTCAGGTCTGCCCTCATGACGCCCCACCTGGAGTACTGCATCCAAGTCTGGGGCCCCCAGCACAAGAAAGATGGAGTTGTTGGAATGGGTCCAAAGAAGACCCACAATAATGATCAGAGGGCTGGCACACCTCTCCTATGAAGAAAGGCTGAGAGAGCTGGGGTTGTTCAACTGGGAGAAGAAAATGCTCCAGGGAGACCTCATTGTGGCTTTCAGTACTTAAAGGAATGTTATATAAAGATCAAAAAAAAGATAAAAGGATAAAAATGTCCCTGATTTTTTACACGGTCTGATAGAGACAGGACAATGAGAATGGTTTTGAACTAAAAGAGGGGAAGTTTAGATTAGATGCTAAGGGGAAACTGGAAGGTGATGAGGAACTAGCACAGGCTGCCCAGGGAAGTTGTGGATACCCCATCCGTTCAAGGCCAGGTTGGATAGGGCCTCAGTAAGCCTGACCTAGCGGGTGACAATCCTGTCCACAGCAGAGAGGTTGGAACTAAATGGTCTTTAAGGTTCCTTCCAGCCTAAGACATTCTATAATTCTAAGAAAACTTTTCCTACATATTCCTACTGATGTTAAAGATATATGAACTGTCACATTACAAATTGCTGTTACAGACTGTACTGTTTTATCAACTCCGTTCTACATCTGCACCCACTGGAATCATAGCTCACTGCAGTCCAAGATGTCTAGGAACCCAATCCTCCAAATCACTCACTCTTTGAAAACACAGCTTATTACTGTATCAGCTGTGCCAAAAGTCATTAAATAACTGGAAAGGTTCCCATGGGCTTCAGTGTGTTTTGAATTAGAGATCTACATTTCAATACAACTGCACAGCACACAACCACCAAAAACTATGTGCCACCACCTACATGAATAATATATCCACCAACATATCTGTTTATTGCATGTCTAAGTTGGATGTCTTTGCACAAGTCAGTAATTTTTTGCTATCACTGAGAAGTATTCTTTATCTGCTTTAAGTGAGTTTTCTTCACCAACTGTTCACTGAAGTCACACCTCAGAATTAAAGGTTGGAAAAGCACTGTCCAGCAAAATATACTAATAATGTATTGTTTCAAGGCTACATCATCCTCACCATTTTAAATTAGAAAATTAAATTAGAAATCATGAGTTAGAAACAAGGCATATCTCAAAGAGCTGGTATGATTTACTACAAAAATAACCTAATTTTGCTAGGAGTGTTCTGCTTCTTAATTACCTTCTTTGCAAACTAAATTCTGCCGGCAATAAAACTGTAAGCGGGCAGAAGTATGCCTATCAAAAAGCAAGATGAGCTCTCTGTTCAAAAGCTTCCACTAAAACTTTGTCAAGCAGCCAAATACTCCAGCAAAACTTTCATTACAGCAAGAGCAAGGCAACTACCTACCTCTTAGCATACCATAAAAAGTCTTTTAAGAGATGATGAAATTAGTCAGCCAGTTCTTGTTAACTGCTGTTTGTTTCCTTACCTTCCTTTAAAGAATTATTTTTAAAATAACAAACATGGTGCTCAGGTTCAGCTAAAGGGAATCAGCAAATCACTGTGCCCGTAAATGCTGAGTACTTGCATACATAAGTAAATACATAAGTGAAACAAAGACGGACCATACAAAAAATGTTCTTTACTTCCTATCATTGTTTCCTTATCGAACAGTATTTTTGTCTCAAAGAGTCTGACAGCCGTACATCCTTCACTTTCCTATATCCCAAGTCTGAATGATAAGCCCCACGGTAATCTCTAGAAAGAGTTTACCCCTTCTAGAAAGAGGCAATACCCTCCTGCCATGCTGCTGAGGCAATAGAGAGACCTCTGCCTGAATTAATTAAACACACATTTCTTCACTTAAGATGCAATTGAAATGCTGCCTTATAACTCCTAAGCAGACTGACTGCTAACAGGCAAATTCTGGTTGTCACTCTCATCCTGTGAGGTTTCCAGGAAGAAGGTACAACTCAGCTTGAGTGTCCAAGGAGAAAAATATCTGGCTTTAAATCAGCTGCCCTCCAGGTGGAGCACTGGGAAATCTGATGCTTGAGGTAAGTCTTCCCAGATATAGGATTTGGTCTCCCAGGAGCAGGGATATTCGGTTAGGTGACTTCTGTTCCTCCTGTTAGATTTTTGAAGATCACTTGGTTGTGCAGTTCTAAAGCCTGCTCTATTTTTTTTATTTTTTCCCAGCCCAGCAGAGCGCTTCATCACATCGCATCTCAGAGGCCCTGGAAAGAACTGCTCTGTGCTGCTTTTGTCTGACTCAGAAGAGAAAGGTCTTTGTGCCTGTGAGGTTACCTTTAATCTGGAAATTGTGGTGAAAAGGGAAAACAACACTGAGCAGAAACAATGGAGCCAGTTTAAAGATCATCATTCAAAATGCTTAAGCAAGGAGAGTCTGTAATTAGGGCTTCAAATTCTTCATCTCTCTTGCATGAGGTAATTGCTGGAGAAAAATCTGCTTTCAGTGACGTGACTCCAAGTCCATACCTTTCAAACACTACAGGGGGATCCTATGGGAATCCCCAGACTGACTGCAGTTGGTTATTTTATTAAAGTCTCCAACAAGAGCGTGCATGTCTGCATGTGTACGTGTACATGCGAAACTCTTCAGCACAGGATGACGACGAGCTTACTGGTACAACCTGATTTATGCTTGATAACCAAATAATGTAATGAATCCTCTTACTTTTATCAAGACTTTCGCAGTTAAGCACCTAAAATATTATCTGATAACTACCCCTCAAAATAAAAAAAGTATAAGCCAATTTGCATTTTAATCACTATTTCCTGCAGAAATGCAAATGGCAATCTCAAATTTTACTCAACACTTTGTTACACCAGCAACAATAAGAGTCATTGTTTTAAAATCCTCCGATGTTATATTTCAGTGATCATAGTGAGAGCTGTGTTCTTGCACAGAACACAGTTTTGGCAGCCGAGGAAGGAATGAACGGTGCAATATTAGAACAAAATGGATGAGGATAATACCTGACATCCGTGGCCGTAACTTTCTCAATTCTAGACCAACATAGTTTCTTGCTAAATCTGGAGGCTGAAAATGCAAGTATATTTACAAATGGCCAGCTTGGCAATGGGATGGTGATCACTGGTGGGAGGAAGAGATGGCACTGCCATGCTTTAGCTGTTAGTGCTTCTGTGAAGGTCCTTATGAAAGTCAATCATGTTGGAAATCCCAAATGAACTGCTGCATTTGCTGGCATAATGACCACATGCATACAATGGTCATATGTTTTGACTGGAGGACAATGTACCTCTGTATTTGGAAATGGAAGCACATAGCAGGGGAGTGTCCAGGGCAGTGAAAATGTAATCACTATGCAAGTAAATACAGCATTATTAGCAACTGGGCCAAGTACAACTGTTCATAAAGGTTACCTTCCGAAAGAGCAAGGCAGTTTTCAGAACTACTGCCTTTTCTTTACATAGTGCTCTATTCTTACAAAATTTACATTGACAATGAAAATCCCTGTCAGTACAGAGCTCAGCACCTTCAATCAGCAGGTCAGGATAGTGAGTGCTAGTGCTACCACACTTCATTTTCTGCAGTCTCACAAGGATGACACTGTTCTGTTAGAAATTCAGTGGGGAACTGTGCATGAAGATGTCTCTGTATTTGATTGATCCTTAGCACATCTTGACTGTTGGACACTTTGGCTGGAATAGAAAGGGATCTCTAGGATCATCAAGTTGCAATTCCACAGCCACAGGCAGGGTTAAAAACAAAAACAGTATCAAGAGTGACAGTATCGTCAATTTATTATGTCTAAGTCCTGGAGAGTCTTGCAATAGCCCCATTCATTTTACACAGCCTAATTTCCCTTGCTATTTGCTTTCTGGAGGAAAACGTGTTCTTATAATTATCTGCAGCTTTTCATCTCTCCTGCAGCAGTCCCTGTAGCTGAAACACTCTGCTACTCTTTGGATGCCTTATCTATAGGGCACTTAACAATATGCTTTGCTGGTCTGGTTTACAGGTTCACTGTAGCAGTCACAATCCTGAACGCAGGGTATTTGACCATTAAAAACAAAACAAAACACAATGGATTAGTCCCCAAAAATATGCTCATTCCCAATTACAAGGATGGCCTGTGTAACACTAACAAAATTTGCAGTTATCAGTGTTATCCTGACAGCTCTGACAAACCATCTTCCCTATTTTGGATGGCCAGAATCCCTCTGGTCAGAGAAGGACCGTTTGACTGGCTTTCAGGAGACCTCCACCTTCCCTTCCCTTCTTATTCTCCTTGTGTAGGAAAGAAATGCAGCAGTGACTGAGGATGGATGATACTTATAAAGAGATATAATCTGCATGGATTTTCCTTACCTTTGCCTCCTCATTGACATCCCAAGTAAAGGACACGGCATTGAAGGCAATTTCTTCAATATTCCCAATGGTATTAAAACTCTCTTTGTAATCAGCTGCAAGAAATAACAAAGTCTCACAAAAAAGCTTTGAACTTTCTCTTTTAGAGTTCATAGTACAACTACAGAACAGCCCTTTGCTTTTCAGCTGGGTTTTCTGTTGGATCAGAACTACCTACTGTATTATTTACATCAAGTTATTAATAAGCTTAATTGCAAAGAGGTAATATATTGCAACATGAGCACATTACTTGCTACTGTTATTGCAAAATACTGCTTCTTCTAAAAAGAACCTGTGATTGTAGTGGCAAAGAGTAGGTGCATTCATGATCTTGGCGACGGAAGGGCCAAGAATTCAAAATTAACTGAAAGTTATTAAAACATTTAAAAGGATGTTTAAGGCTTGCTATCAATAAATGACCTCACAGTAAATCCTAAAGAAGCTTTCTAACAAGCTAACAGCAGTGCACTTTTCTCACCCAACAATTTCAGCTTACCCAAGAATTACTAGACTGGGTGCTGCATCTCTACTAAAACAAAGCAAACAAAGATCCTTTCTCCAAAGTATGTATGATACTAAAGTAGACAACAAAAAATGTAAAAGATGTATTGTCTGAATACAACTGTCTGCATCCTCTCCCTGTTTACTTCCAAGTGGCAGTTGATGTTATATTACCAACTAAAGCAGCTTTACAGAAGGAATAAAAAGCAAGAGGGAAGCAGTCTGAATTTCAAACACGACCAAAAAATTTAAATAATAATAATAAAAAAAACAAACAGTGTAACAGTGAGAAAAGCATGTAAGGAAGAAATTTGCCACTCTTCTTTAATTGAAAACAAAGACAAGTCTCTTTCTGTGTTCCCTTTGCCAGTTTAAACACATTTTGTTCTCTTTGATGGCAGATTAAGAGAAAGATCCTGTTTGTAAAGAGGTAATGTCTTCTCCATTAAAGGAACCTCCAGATTTGGTTAAAAAAATGCTCCAACCTTCTCTGGGATCCACACATTTCCTCAGAACCCCGTGAGGGCTTTAATCAGACTCAGTGCTGAGGAGCTAAAGTTACGTAACCTGGCAATCCCAATCACTCTAACATTTGCCCAAATCTGTGCTTCAGAAGCATACTGATTCTTAGCTTTGTATTCAGTTACATTAAGGATATTTTTGTATTCAACACATGGAATGCATTTCTCAAGTAGTTTCAAAATTAATTTCCCTTGCCCTTCCAAAAATGAACTATTGGTCTCTAAATACAATGTACAGGTAATAACTGTTCTAAAAGCTTTTATAACAAAAATGCTGTTGTAAGAATGATTCAACACATGGCAGTCACTACCATACTTTCTCCCATCTGAAGCACTGGCATTTCAGTGAGCAAGTGAAACTGTCCCTGGGATCCATAAGTGATTTTGGATATGATGAAAATTCACCGCTCTGACCACAGGCGGTGATGCAGCAACTGCGTGTGGTGTTTGGGAGGTCTGAAGTGTTGTTCATTCCTATTGTGAACTCAGATCCCCTTTCTAACCAAAGTCAATGGCTTCACTATCTAAATTCAGTGTGGGAATGCAAATGAGAGGAATTAGAAGACACAGTAGTTTAATATTCATGTGCACACGTCCACCCACCCCTTAAATTTATGATTCACCACAAAGTGTCTCGTGCAGCTGACTGCTGTATATGAGCGTGCTGTGTAGGTGCACTTTGGAAAGACACGAACAAGGTGTCTTGTAAAGACACATGTTTTCTTCCCATAAAAAGCTGTCAGAACAGAGTATTCCACCAGCCCTTCCCTTCCCTCAGCACACACACCTGCTTCCTCAATTGGCACACACACACATCCCATGGACTGTGTATGTGACATGCTGCTGAAAGCAGAATGCCTTCCCATTACCTTCAATTTGCAGATAAGCAAAGAAAAATCCTCAGCAGATTATGACAGCATTTACACCCAAGGACATGTAGAAGTTATTAGAGGGACTACAATTTTCATCTTCTACTGCTATGAGTTACCAAAAAAAGAAAATTGAGGTTCTTCAGTAAGCAAAACAGCTCTAAAGGAATTATTTCCCATTTTGGTGGGTAAGCTGCATTTTAAATAATGACAGATTTCAACATTAACAGCTAATGTCTGTCATGTGTTACATACCACTCTAGTAGCTCTTTTTTATACAGCACATAAATAATACAATATTTCTTGGAAAATACATAGGTAAAACACTGGAGCACAGATAATCCCAACCTCAGGCTTCCATAATCACTATTTATGTTCATGTTGGAAGCTCCAGTATTTGTCAATTTACAGTACTTACTCTGATTTGATGTAACCTAATATTGTATTCTTTATTCATTTCATTTTAAAAGAGATCCAACATCATAGCACAGCAGTGTGGAAATTCAGCAATATCTCTCACTCCTGCTGGTAACAAGAACGGAGTGCTGCTCTCTCCACAAAAATCCGAAACAGCTTTAGCCTAAATTCCTTCTTGCTTAAGTCTTCAAGCACTAAGGACTTACATTTAAGTATATACTTATCCTATTGATAATAATGCATCTGCAGATCCACACAGAATCTAAGCCATTCAATCACCATTCCTATCCAAAAGAGCACCAGTCTGCAAAACAAATACAGCAGTAACTCCTGCATGTTCAAACTGAGGGAATAAGCCTCCTTATTGCCTCTGATCTCCAGGATACAAAGAAGGAAGACTAGCAGACCTGAATCACTGAAGAAGCAGCACAAGCAGCAGAGTCATTCCTGCCTGAGGACTGAATAGATGGACTCCAGAACTAGACTATTTCAAATTCATGTAATCCTTTTGCTGCTAAGTCATGCTTTGGATGTAAAGTGCACTCATAAACAACTAAAATGGACTCGCGGATGTTAAATATGTGTTACAAATGTGAAGTTAAAATAATATGAATGTTTATAAACTTCGTGAAATAAAGTATACATGTTAATGGCTATTCCCAGATACAGAGTTAGAAAGGTGCCTAATAGCTGTGTAACCCTCTGCATACTGCTAGTTAATGAGAGCTCAAAGAACTGAGAAGCAGGGCTACCAGCAGAGATAATCAGGTCATCCTCTGAGGATAAGACAGATTTGATGCACACCCCTGCCCTTAACAAAACTCTATCACCGCCCTTTGAAAGGTTCCTCAGGGAGTATCCTGGTACTTGCTAATCTGGCTCATGAACACCTAATTCTCTCCTTTAACTACACAGGGTGTGGCCATTAATGCAGTGCTCCTTTACAGGAGCTCTCCCAGTACCTTGGGCTGAATTCTTAAAGGAAAATCTGCATAAAATGACACAAGGATTTAGGCTAGGAGGAACTCTGGAGGTTAACGGTATCAAGCCTATCCCTCAGAGCAAAGTCAATTTAGATCAACCCATAAGAAAAATAGAAGATTTTGCTAAATGCAGGCTGATGCTTATACGAAAGATGCATTTGGGGCCATCATGTCCTAACAACATCCACAATGCAAGTCATAAACAAAACAAAATGTGCTTAAAAAACAGTGTACATAGTTAAGTTAAAGCTGGATCTCAGATGTTCTCAAGATAGCAGTACCTGAGCAGCATTCAAGCCTTTCATCTGAAAGTGCTGAACAAACTGTGCTCTTACAGTTCTCAGGTCTGTATCAGGAACTCCTCCACTGCACTTTGCTCATGTTTGCAGTTCAAATAAAGGAAACATGCCACAGTGCCTCAAAAGTCAGCACAGATCTATTTCATCTCAAATTAATGGCAACATAAAAGACATTTGCTTTAAGATGGGTAAACACACAGCTCAGAGCACTGTTTTACAGAATATGTATCATAAACTGAGCTGCTGGATATGGGGACTGATGTGTGCTGCACACCACAGACGAAACACTGATGTGGCAGTGCCAGAAGGTGTTGGCACGGCAATGGAAGGAGCTCTCTGGCACATCCCTTCAAAGGTATGCGTTAGCACCATAAGCTTGTAGGGACTAGCACAAAGGCAGCCTTCAGAAACAGCTGTGACATGATATATTGGCTCTTTTACCACGTGTCATGACAGGAGTCATTTGGGCTGAGGTGGAGGTTTCGCTGCCTTAAATACCCCCACAGTAGAAAAACAGAAGTTGGGGAAACTGTTCAGCCAGAACCATGATAATAAGACAAGAGGCAGTGAGGAGATGCTGGAATAGAAGACCAGTGGCTTTGACCAAACACATCTGATTTATGCCAACTTCACTGGATGGTGCAGCATTTGAAAGTCAAAAGGCACTGTATGAGTAGGACCATTCTGGGAACCACTTCCCAGTGCTGGAGGTGTTTGGTCCCCCATGAAGTCATACAGTATGCTCATCAGTGTCCTCTCTCTGTTTCCCTCCCCGCCCTGCTCCCTCTCATTCCTGCCATTCAATGGTTTGGTTCCCTCAGGCAGTGAAAACAAGATAGACTTTGTCTGCTTTGGTCTCACCATCTCCTTTGACAGGGATCAGCTGCAGATGGCTGCGTGTGTAAACTGTCCGTGGGAGGGAAGAAGTGCTTGATGTCTAGACACTCCCACAGATTTCAACTTTAGGCTCCTGTGCAACAGGTACGTGCTCTTCTTGTGTTCTAATCTCCCAAGCACACAGACAGAGCAGTTCTGATCAAGATGGGCTTGCGAATTAGACAGGATGAACAGTAAACAGGTCTCTCAGGATAGCACACCAGAACTCAGCATCTCACCCTCACTTTACTCCAACACTGACAAGACTCAAAAACAGGTGGTGGAGGAGACCTGGGTGCTTATTTGCAGTCACCATAATGATGGTATCTTAAGTCTCAGGTTCCACTTACACAACAGTGAGGCCCTTACAGCAACACAGCCCTGAAACATTTACATCTTCCTGGAAGCCTTTCTGTTAGATTTGCTAACTTAACTATTATGTGGGCTGGTACTGGACTGAAGAATGGACCTGTCATAGAGAAGCAAAAGGAAATGCTTCAGCCACTCCTGAGAAGGCACAGACACCAACTTCCCAGCAAAAGAGGGAACACTGTTAAAGTACATTTACAAGTAGAAGCTTTACTCCATGACTGCTGAGGACTGTTCGTCTGCAAGTCTCCTTCCTACTTCACAGACCATACAGTCTTTCCTAGCAGGGATAAGTCACTGCTAAAAGTTAGGGTGTAACCCACACAGCCACTGCCAACATATTCCACCACATCTCTGTGAAAGGCATCAGAGAATTCCACACTTTGCAGTCTTCTCCAAAACACCCTCTCATACTTACCGATGTCAAGGACCCTCTGCTTTGCTGTGTGCTGCCGGGAATGCCAGTATTTCCAGTACTTCAGCTGCTCGTCTCTGTTTTTATCCTCACTAAAAACAACCATGACCACGCTCTAAGAAAATCAACAGCAGAGGGTGCATTAGTTAATATGTAATTAATAGTCAGAAACACAACAGTTCTAATCAGTGCTCTCCCACAGTGCTTGGATTGTAAAAGATCACTGGTTTTATTGCAGTCCAATACTGCAATTGCATGTAAAATTTCACAACCAAAGAAACGTAGTTTTAAAATAGTGGTTGCATTTTTATGGAGCTCAGACTTACTAGAAGTAAAGGTGGGACATTTTCAAAAGGCAGTTTAGTTGTGCATGGGATACTGATGACAATGCAATGGAGGAACAAAAACTTCAGAGAGAAGTCTCATTTAGTATCTTTGTGCTGTTGGGAGTTAAAAGGAGAAGCCTTCTGTGGGTTACATAATTATGTCCTGACAAAAAAGGTAGTAGGTAAGATCCTGCAACCACCAAAACCTCAAGCAAATTTTATTCCACAAAATGTAAGTATTTGAGCATGACTGGTGATAATGTTGATGCTTTTCCTCATATTCTTCCATGAATATACAGTTTTAATGTCCAAATGTCCTTCTTAGGAGCAAGACTCTTGCATACATGTACGTAATAACAAACTCAGCATGAATATTTACTGGATTTCACTGAGCTTTTCTGTTCAAGTTCTGGATTCCCTCTGTTTAAACTGTGCGGTTCAAGGGAAACAGATTGAAACATTATACAAAACTGCACATCAGTAACAGAAGCTTTTTTAAAAAGCCCTGCTGTAGTCAAGGAAAATAAAAAATACAAAAACAATGAAAGAATGCTCATGCTAGGAAACCTGCAAAGAAAAGAAATAACGGAGAACAAAACAACAAAATCGCTTCTACACATCTTCTTTTGTTCCTATTCTTCCTTGAACCCTGAGTCACCAAGCTCATAAAAACAACAACAAACTGTTTCATAAGTAAGGAACTGGATCACAATTGATTCATGACCTATGTCCCTATGCACGTTCACCACTGTAACCGTTCATGTGCTCCGTGACCTACAAAAGCTAACTGACATCATTATACATCTTCTGTGTCGTACTGCTGAATGGGTTAAAAGCAGCACATGACATGGATGAGTCTTGAGTTTGCATACTGACTGGCCAGCAGGTATGTGCTAGTTGGCCAGCCCACACACTAACCAGAACTGGCAGCTCAGAGTGGAAGACTGTAGATTTTCATCATCAAGGGAAGGTGCTATTTTTTTTTTCTTCTAGGCACCATATACGTTGAACTGGCAGAGCCTTAATACCTTCAAACACCTTGCCCTTCTGTCAGGTTTGGACAAAATTGGCAGTAAATTAATCAGTTGCTTGAATGAGTGCCTGGTAAACACAACAGGACTGTGAAAGTTGTGTGTGATTTCATGATCTTCTTTAAACCACATATTTGCTAGAAGAAATCTCTCCTTTACAAATTCCATCCCTTCTGCTGCTTCAAAACTCATGTGTATATGTAGTGAATCAGACTTACAAGGATTGGCTTACAGCCAGATCAGATCCCCAACTCCTTTTTCAGCTGCAGAAATGGCAGAGCTGGCACCACAAAGAGGGGATGTCAAAGGCAGAGACTTTTCAGCGATAGGGAAGTCTTATACCAGCTTCAGTCAACAGTGAAACCATCATCAAGCTCATGCCCTTAGGAAACCAGGCCAAAAATTAACTATTGTTCAGGTTTACAAATCATTGCCTTCAGAAAGCTTGTCTCTAAACTTCATGTATGACAGAAGCATATTGAACAGGTTGCCCAAAGATGTGGTGGATGTCCAACCCCTGGAGACAATCAAGGTCAGGCTGGATCAGGCACTGAGCAACCTGGTTTAACTGTAGATGTCCCTGTTTATTACAAGGGAGTTGGACAAAATGACCTTTAAAGGTCTCTTCCAACTCAAATGATTCTATGATATAACTTTGCTGTCTGCTTCACTGCTCATGTTGATTTTCATTGGTTCCTGTGACTAAAGTCACAACATTTTTAAGGAACATTTATTTGGATGGAAACACTTTTGCAGCCTCATACATATGCAGCCCTTCCAGCTTCAGGGTGAAATTTGCAGGGCATCAACTCTGAGGCTCAATTGCTCATTTCAAGGTTACTGGGTTAGGATTTGCTTACTCAAAAACATCACCAGGGAAATGAGGAGTCTTGCTCACTAGGCAGATGTTGCTGAACACCCGGCTTCAGTTTTGCTTTCAGAATCTGAGATGCAAATCATCTATTTTGGCATATTTCTACGTGAACATCAAGTGACAGCTCACACTTAACCAGTGTAACTAGTTAAAAATTGGTGTCATAGAGGATGGCTTCAGTTCTTCACATTTTATCTGAAATACCCTGGAGAGCACCTGCTGAAGTACACAGATAAAGATGGACTTACATAGCAAATGTGGCAGTTCTCTGATTTTTCTTTTTTCTGGGCAATGATCAGTTCACCCATGTCAGCAGCAATATGTGTGCAATGATCATTCTGCCAAAATCATACACTAAGGTATGTATATATCTACTAAAGTAGATATACTATAGTAGATATATACATATACAATTGATCACTCCCAACTCATCAATTAACTCCAATACTGAGACCACCAGCAATATCACTCTCCCACCTTTAAATCAGATGTAAGAGTAAGCTTTTTCTGTCCTCTTCCACCAAAAAAAAAAAAAAAAAAACCCAAAAACTAAAAACCAACCAACCACAACTACATTTCTATGAAACTCCCATCTGCTCCATTCTCACTCCCATTTCTAACTCCACTCCCATCTAGGAAAGAAGTTGGAATATACCCTGACTTTGCTGATCGGATGCCGGAAACATTTGTTGTCACCCGTCTCGCTCAGCGTAATGGCGTAGAACTGTCCTTTGTTTAAGTAGGTCATAGGCCCCTCCCCTTGCTTTTGACGCAGAGATTTGGTAGCTTCTAGTGTATACTGAAAAGTGCTGTTGAAAGGACAGGGAAAGAAACAACAGTAAATTCCATATCACTTTCTCCTTCTCTCTTTGTCCCCACACATTTCATATTTCATACAGTACATATACATGGCAAAGGGCTTAGGAAACAAATAAAATGCTTGGAAAATGTCACACAAGTATTGAAAAATGCAAATTTCTTCTTTTGAGTTCATCAGGTCTGGCAAGTGAGCATAAAACTATCTGAACTGTAAGTGTCTCAGATCAAAGACCTCATCTTTACTTTCTCTGGAAAGAACCAAGAACCATCATAAAGAACATGGCTACGTATCCCACCGAAAGCGTCAAATGCAAAGAAGGAATGAAGCATAATTTACAGTATTAATCAGGAAATCACCTACCTCCACAGACATTTACACTTAGTACTGCCACAGAAACAGAAATTCTGTAAGAACAGAACAATACTTGCTGCAAAAGAGGCACATGAAGAACAGAAAGTCCAACTGCTATTTTCAAGCACTAGGCAGAGAAGCAATACAAAGAGGAGTGGCAGGAGTTCATTTATTTAAAGAAAATATGCAATTAAGGTTTTACAAGTCTTCTTTTAAAAATGAATCAGAAGAAAACACCTAGCTTTAGTTCTTTTCACTTTCAGGAGCAAATCTTAAAGCACAAAAATTTTAAAGCTCCATTAACAGTAAACCCCAGACAGGCTGCCCCTGGCCAGTTGTGCAACCTCTGTGTTACTACTTGGGAAATTTCTCCTTGCTCCCAGCTGGCAAACCAGAGCACATGCTATAGCAGGAGTTTACTTCAGCCACTCAAACGGTTAAAATGCTATTCTAAATCTCACCATGGATTTTAACTAAAGCCCATGTATTTAAGGACTTTTGTATCAAGTATTCAATTACTTTCACATTCATCACTTTCAATCTGAAACACTAATGTCTGAGCATCTACAACTTCCATGAACTCCTAGGAAAGAAGACTTTTCTTTCCTTAGTGTGTATCTGGAGGTTACAGTACAAAGTGGACCTGCGTCATAGCAGAAAAGACTGAATGCCCGAGAACTGTTAGCAAGGCCAATGCTTTGGGATTTGATTTTATAAGCAGCCAGTCTAAGTCTGTAGCACTCTTTGTTACAGATCTCCTCATGTGTACTGCCCACACAGCAATTCAGTTCCAAGCGCACTGAAGTTAATGATTGTTTTAATATTGCTCAGAAAAAAAGATCAGGCTCTAAGAAACCTCTGCTACAGAAGCAGCCGTGCCTATTCCAGGAAAAAAACATAATGTAGGCATGTTCCTGTTTTTTAAAACATGTATAATCTCTCAGATATAAACAGAACTACTCACGAGATTAAAATTAAGCATTGGCTTATAAATGTCATTGATAACAATCTGCCATAGTTAAGTGACTGTGCAGCATCTGCCCTTTCTGTGCAGGCATTTTTTCTGTTCTTAGCAGGGAGGTCAGTGCTCCTTTCAAACTTCAGTTTTTAAATTTTTTTTCCAAAACTTATAAAAACTCTCCGTTTTTTACATGGCTTTAAATAACTGCTTTACTCACTTTACAAGTAAACTTAAAATATAATAACAAGCATTGTAAAAAGACAGAGGGTTTCCCAGAAAACCTACAAGGAGTAACTAAGAAAGCTGGAAGGAACAAAAAACAAAAGACAGAAATTTCAAAAGGTCAGTAGTGTTAGTTAAGCCACCTTAGACATCAGAGCTGTGCAACCTGCCATCCTGAAAAGGTGGGGAAGATTTTCCATGACTCAGCTGTCAAAGCCGCACCCCTTTATCTGGAGAATTCTTCTGAACAGATTTAATCTCACGTAACTTCAAGGGCTCGAGAGAAGTTTCAACCCAAACCAAGGTAAGATAACAGGTGAAGATACACACAGATTTGAAAACTAGCATGCAGAGAAGGGAAGGACAATGCTGCTCAGTGTCAAGAGAGGTCTGCAAGTGCCCCAGGTTGACAAAGAGGAGGGTGGGAAGTGGACAAGGGAGCATTTCCTTGATAACCCTGTGATGCCTGCCAACATATTTCAAAGCTGATTCCATACCTTGTTTGTTCATAAATGTATTCTTCAGCCCCCACTGACACACTGCGATACTTCTGAAAAACAAAAACAATAATTAGGTATAATTTGATGCAAACAAACAGAAAACAGCAACAAAAGCAAAACTGTGTTTACTTGAGAATCCTCCAGAAAAAAAACATCAGTCATTTAAAATTGAAATCCCTAAAAACAGAAGTGAAGACTAAATGGTCTTCACACTAGAACTGATAAAGTTCATTTATACCAAGCTTTCAGAGTTTTTCATAATGAACAGGAATGCAACTGAAAAGCATCTTCTCCTTGTTGCAGTTCTTGCTTGTACGTTAATTCATTCTCAAACAAACCTGTAAAACAATCCCCATCTCAAAGACAAGCACACTTCAGAAGAAATCAGTTTTCCTAAAGATTTCATGGTGACTTTTGTTTTGTTCTGCTTTACTTAAAATTATATGTGGCCAGCTGTCCATAAGGTTTACAAAGAAACGTTGATACAAATTTAGATTGCTGCTTGCTATTTTAAATAGGTGTAGTGATGCAGGCTAAGGCTTTGATCAAGGGCCTGGAGCACCTCTGCTATGAGAAGAGGTGGAGAGAACTGGGGCTACTCAGCCTGGATAAAAGGAGGCTCAGAGGGATCTTATCAGTGTCCATAAATATCTGAAGGGAGGACGGCAACGAAGACAGATCTGGGCTCTGTTCAGTGGTGCCCAGTGCCAGGAGGCTCCCTCTGAGCACCAGGCAGCACTGCTGTGCTGTGCGGTGCCAGAGCACTGGCACAGGTTGCCCAGAGGCTGTGGGGTCTCCTCCTTGGGGATGTTCAGAAGCTGCCTGGCCATGGGCCTGGGTCCCCTGCTCTGGGTGTTCCTGCTGGACCAGGGGTGGGCCAGAGGGGCACAGAGGGTCCTCCAGCCTCAGCCATTCTGTGGTTCTGTGAAGTATTTTGCCTTCAATACAATATTTCCTTTGAGCAAAATGCACACTTCACAAGACGAAGTAAAACTTTCACTCACTCATTACAAAATTAAAACACCTGTCAAAACAAAAATTATATCAGGAGAAAGAATTCTCAAAAATGAAGTCCTTTTGTGAAGACTAATCAAGGATTTATACTCTGCCTTCCTGAACATATGAGCCCATCTATACTCTACTATGTGAGTAGTGATTCTCAGTCACTGATGGATCATTACATTTAATTTCCAGGACTTCTTTTGTTATCACTGCTCAGCAATAGAAAGCTGTTTTGTTTCCAGAAGCACCACAACAAATATCCAGTAGGACAGAAGTGAAATGCAAAGTTATTATGTATCAGTCCGGGGTATTTCCTCAAAATCAGAAGTCAAGGATCCACATGCACTAGCTACCACAAGAAATCTAAACCGTGAGGGGATAATTACAATGAAAACTGTCCCATATTAGCACAAAAGCAGCTACAGGGGAGACCTGGCTAAAGCTCAGTCCCCCTGTAAGAGGTGAAGTTAAGATGGAGGCGTGGATGCCACACTGGAATTCATGCCAGCCATTTCAAGCAATCAGGTGTGAGCTGCCTCCTCCTCCACAGGCTGCAGAGAAAGCCTAGATGAGAAGCACCATACTGCTTTAGAAGACATTGCACAAATTACCAGCAACTTTAAAAAACGTTAAACAAAATTTTACTGACACCATAACACAGAGTTTGGGATGCAAGGCAAAAGGTAAGTTCCCTTTCCGCCCACCACCACCTGTGCATGCTTGATATGACAGTGCACAGCATGGACTGCCTTTTAGGGTAGCTTCCAGCACAACGTCCCCTAACAAATCAGCATAACGGAATTGCTGGGCTGCAGCTCCCCTGGAAAGCCATGTGTGCATTATCACCAGACTTCTAAAAAGAGTGATTAACCAGCAACAAAGAAAAATAGCTGAAATAATGCAATGTGCTAATGCAGAACTGCGTTTATAATCCCAGGTTTGATTTTACTGATTTTTCACTGGCAATCTAAATTCTCTCATTAATTATTCATTTAGTTGACCTAAATGGGTTTCTCTATCTTAAAATGGATGTCATCTCCAGATGTCCTCATTCACTATGCTTATGTGGAGACAATTTACTTTTCTAACAGACACGTAACAAACACATAACAAACTTCTCCAACATTCAAGTAAGATCAAATTACCCTTAACGTAGCTTCTTTCCTATTTTCATTTGTTATTTGTACCATTTCACAGAGGAGGAGCAGAAAATCTTAGGAGAGTTTTACCGCCTAATACATATAATTATTTACACAAGCAGAGTCAGCCTTAAACTGGTTCTACCTTTCTGCAGTTCTGACTTGTTTGGACTACTCTGCTGCAGGCAGAGGTACTTACTATACTAAGGCTAGTTTTAGAATTACTTTGTCTCAGCAGAACAGTGTAAAATAGTGACAAGACAGCTCCTTCTCTCTCTTCTCCTCATCATTCCTCTTCATTTACAAGCATCTGAGTATTTCCTTGCTTGTTAATCCCTCACTTCCCCTAATCCCACTAGTTTCACGTCCTTGCTCATGTTGCAGAGCAGAGCTTAGTGTAATGGACAGCTTTTGAATAAATTAGGTTTATTTAGCAGCAGACAGACACTACTCATTTGCACTTTCAGAAGAACATCAAGAATTTCCCAGTTACAAAATGGGTGCTGCTTCTTACAGTTAGGAAAAGGTCTGAAGGCAGATTTAGTTAATGGATAACTGATCTTTCTTGGGAATGGTATCTATCTTCTGCTTGCTACACTATCCTCCAAGACAAAATATCAGTAACTGTTACTCTTCAAGTTTCCACTAAACAACTTAAAAACTGTCTTCAGAAACACCTCACGATTGTCCCCTACAATCAGCAAAAACAGGTATCAACATGACAAAGAGAGCTGAATTTGTTAAAACTAACATTACTGTTCTTTCAATGGCCTTTGTGGACAGCTCAAATCTCCTTATCTTGTTTACAAGCTCAAATCCCTTATCTTGTTTACAGCTTTTTATTGAGTTCTTAGATGCTAATTTGAGATCAAAAACTTACTTCTGTTCCTCCATCTTTGAAGGTGTCACTGTAGGTACTGTCAGGAGTACTGCGCTGATCATCTTTGAGATAATTGGTGTGGGGAGCAATGTTGGACACTTCATACGGTTCAAAGATAACCCCTCGGTGCTCCTCATTTTCTCCTCTCGTATAGTGTGCTTGTGGGGTCATGAAAACAGGGGTGAACTCTTCTGCTTTTATCACAGTCACTGCAGTCCCCGTAATTGGCGTGGAGCTGCCAGACACATTTGTGTTGTACTCCCTCTTGGATGACTCCAATGGGTCTTGGTTCAAGGAAAGGTTAACAGGCACCGTCTTCAGGACTTGCACACGGTTTTCTCCCCCACTCAAATTACTCTGAGCTTCCGTGGAACTGAGACAATTTCTGTGAGACAAAAACAAAAACATTACAAACTGTCCAGATAAAGTAAATCTCTTCCTTAAATAGCTTAATGACCTTAGGTGGCAGGGAAGGAGATCTGTGCGCTTTCGACTGCGATAAGCCATTGCCATAACAAGTAGTACATTAACAAATCCTAGGCACACGACATGGTGAAGCAGGCGGAGAGATTCTCAACTCTTCAACAGCTTGGGAAAGACGGATACACTTGATTTGACCTATAATTAGTAGGACTTGTTAGCATCATTTATGCCTATCTGGGATTACACTTGCCTTGGCTTATAATTTGGATGGGAAGTCAATCTACCAGTGCAACAACCCTTAGGCACAAAAAGGCATAAAGAGTAACACAAGGTATGGACTACTAACAGTAGATAATTTGCATGTGAAAAAGCAGGAACAGCAAAATCCACATGCTGTATGCTCTTTCCAGACACTACTGCTTGTGTGACTCGGATACCAATGCTCTTCTGAAAGAACAAGCACAGGAATCCCATTGTATCAGAGTAGATCAGTAACGAGATCGTGGCTGCAAGGTAACCTCCAGCAGCATTCCCACGTCTCTGCCTGTGGTCACTGTTGAAAACAAACAGATTGTTCACAGGAGTTGCTCTGACACAAAATTGTTAACCTATAAACCTTGCAATAGATCTAACATTCTGCTTTGTCTTCAACCCAGGAAATGTGCTTCTGACATTAGGGATCCTCTCTCTTCAAGCTTTTCACTTGAGGCCAGTTTTGACAACCACACTCAACTTTGGAGCTGCTCTGAGGTTAGTAGAAGTAAAACTGCTCCTCAAAAAACGTTAATTCTGTTCTGAAACAGTGGATTTATACTACTACCTATTTTAAAGTGTCACCTAACGCATACTAGTACAGATGGATAGGCTTGTACAAGATCAGCTGCACTGAGAAATTTTGCATAGCAAAAAACTAGTTATTTCTCCTTAAACACACTCTCCCTTGTGCACAGGTCTAAATTAAAACAGGAATCAGGCTCCTCTGACTCTACAACTTTTAGCCTGCTGAGGAGGGCTGAAATCTGAGAAGACGGACAAGAACTTCTCAGGAAACGATTTTAATAGTTACTTTATTTGATTATGGGTAGACAGTTATGTCAAATAAAACTATACACACTGGGTTACTGAAGCCAAGCTATTCAGTTTCTGCCCTAAGAAAATTGAAGGAAAAGCAGTCAATAGCCAACTGTCAATGTAATCTGACCTTACTAATCTCAGCAGCAGTGAAAGAACAAAACACAAGTCATGAAAATTCTGCTACTTTGCGTATGTAACTGTGTATTACATACAAACTGCATATGTAATAATCCTGCTCTATTTTTTAATAAATTAAAAGTAATAAGGAGTAAAGTTTGCTTTCCCAGATAGCCTTCATTCTCGTATCTTTTGGAAGAAAACCATAGACCTTCAAGCTATCACTGCTCCTGCAGTTCACAACTGATCAACACTGTTAGTATCTGGGTGTATGATTTTGAATAATACTGTACCTTTTATCTTGGTCTTCTTGATTATCATTCACTTTGTTAACAGACAACAGCCTTTTATCTCTGGGAACCTGAGAACAACATCAGGCATGGGGTCAGGTAAATGCAACTGTCAGGTACTTGTAACTTCAGTTAGCTATACTGTAATAACTAGAAAGACCAAGAGTTGTCTAATACACAGATGCAAGGAGCTGTTTTTCTTTGGGAGACTTACTGTGAACAAGATAATTTTCAAAGAGAAGAAATGTAGAAGTTGTGGGGCTTTTTTCTAGTTCTTGGGTAAATAAATCCGGAGCAAAGCTCTTTCCTACATGTCTATCTCTGGAATATCAAACTAGGTTAAAGCAAGTCAAAATCTGAGCTTACATTCCCAAACACACAGACACATGGGCTCTTCACTGCTTAACAAATGATGAGAATGAAAAGGGGATGCTTTGATGAGCACTCTGTGAAGAACATTTTAGCTCAGAGGAAGTTTTCAATTAAACTGCAAGAGCCAGCTGTGAGGTCCTCCTGTTACAGAGCAGTCAGAAAGACGCAGAACTTGTATCAGGGGAAGCGTACAAATCCTTCTCTTCACTAGCATGAGAAGAGGTCAGGGTGTGCTGGCATGTCATCAGAGAGCACTGACTTCTGCTTTGCTGAGTGCAATGGCAGCCATGAGAATTAAGTCAAATCTGGCCCCCAGACAGACTCAAATCGACACCAAATGGCTTACAGATTCCCACATGCTGGTTTTCTGAAGTTAACATAGAAATGAAATCACCAAGGGCAAAGTTGCTGCCATGGCTGTGTTTTTCTTTGCTGAACCAGCAATTTTGGAACTAACGCTTCTCATCCTATTTTTTCCATGCCATCACAGCAGTCAATTCATGATTAAAGAACAAGAACAGACCTAAGGATGGGCTAAACTTATGCCTGTTATCTTTAAATACTTTATTAAAAGATCAGGAAAACACTTGTATTTAGAGGGAAAAAAATGATATTACAGTGCACTACAGTACCTAAGGTTAACATCAACTGTATCTGCAAGATCACAGTAGTGTTAGAAGTGCCAGCCAGAGCCTTTCCTCCTCTTAGAGACATCCTCTCTCCCTATCCAGTGTCCTTCTGGTTAACAAACTGCTTTCATGAATTTTAGAAGTGTGATCCAAGCCACAGCTAACACCTGTTGATTCCCATTCACATATTTATCATATATTTATCCTCAAGGGGGAGTCAGTGTTTAGACAAATATCAGTAGAAGGAGAAGGTAGAAAAAAAAAAAGTATATTCTAATAATTCCTATTGACAAGGAAAAGCACTTCAAAAAAACCACCATTACCAGCACGTCAGAATAAATGAAGCAGATGATAAACAAGGGCAATTCAAGAGTCTTGTGAATAGGAAATCCTCCTCTACAGTGCAGCACAGGGCTTGAAGCTAGGTTTCAACTTCCTGTTTGAGAGCATCATCAAGAACAATCCTTTCCTCTCACTTTAAGACAGAAGTGGCAATTACTGAATGCTGGAAATGGCTTTGAGATTAACACAGCTTATTCCATCTGAACCCCCCGGGGCTCTTGCAACTGTCTGGAACCGGGGACAGACATATTTCCTGAAACATTGTTTGGGAAGGGAAAGAGCTGTTCTCTGTTCTTATACAAAAAAATCCAGCAGAGTAATGAACTGCTAGATACAAGGGTATAGCTAGGACAGAAGCCAGTACTCCAGATGGTCGTACACATCCTGAATTGTATGAGTCCACATTAACTTCACAGACTCTGGTAATTCTGCCAAGCAGAGAACAGGAGCGTTCCTCTTTCTCACTGGGAAATACCCTTCCCTACTCATTGCAACAGACAAAAGAATGGAACATCTCTCAAAATGCAATCAGTAATGAAAGAAAACAATGTTTAACGCTAATGTCGGCATATGGCATCTTGTCCATAAATTCTCCTGAACACTCATCTAATAATTGTAGCAGACTGAGAAACCCATTCTCCAAAAGCATTTATGCTAATAAATACTAACAGCAGAGGTTTTTCATTTTCAATTTCCATTTCTGCTACCTCTTCATGAATTAAGAGCGGAGCTGGCATTATTCTGTTGGCTTTCAAAGAAGGTCATCTGTTCACATCACACATCAGTGGCTTGAGGAGTACGAAGGCAGTTTAAGTGAAAAGCCCAATTCCAGATTTTAGCATTTAGTAGGCATCACGGATTTTGTTTCCAGAACACAAAGAGGTCAGCCTTGTTTTCAGAGTGACATTTCTGCATTACAGAGAGAAGTACCCTGTAGGGCTCTCCTCCAACTTCAGCAGAATCCTTTGGTATAGCCCTTAATTATGAAATACATGAAAAAGCAAGGTGGTATCAAAGTGGAAGACAAAGCCCTAGGCTTAAAATCAGATAACAGACTGAAATTATACGTAAATGCCTACCCTGTACATTGAGTCAGCTCTGTGTCCAGCTCCATTTCTGTTCTCCACCTTTTTATTTAGACTGCAAACTTCAAGTGCAAGGGCTAGACCTCACTGTATGTTTGTACACAGCCTACTACAATCATTGTACAAATAAAAATAACATGGGAAACTGTCAGATGAGAGATACTCCAGCCAAAGAACAAATTAAAACATCTGTAGAATGAAGCAAAAAAGCAGACAAACCTACAGATGGACAAGGTCTCCTTTTTTTCCACTTTTAAACTAGTATTGCAAGTATAGGGGCATCAAATAAAGGGGGATTATTCATCCAAGGCTCTTCCAAGGTAAGAGGAAGAATGCAGTACTGTAGAAGAAACCATGCCTGCACATTTGATATAAGAATTCTGATTTTGTTCTTTCTCTTCAGAACTAAATACGTGAAAACAGCCTCAGGGAGGCTTCCTAAAGTGGCAAGGACACTTGATGTAGTATCGGAGATAAAACAAGGTGTAGCAAGTTGAAAACTGGCTCTTTTGATGCCTCATAAGAGTGGGCCCCTGCCAGTGCAGCAGGGAGAGATACCGATGGAGTTACCTACTTTATAATAGTCATATAATAGGCCAAGGGCAGCAGCACTGTCCTCATCACCATTTATGCTCATCATGGCCTTGGTAGCTGCTGTTAGGGGATTCTCCAAATACGACTTCCACGCTTCATCTTCGCTGGTGTAGGCTCGTCTGGTGTTGAATGAAGTGTCATTTGGCACTAAGGCCACAAGTCGCTTGTTACTGCATAGACAGGAAGAATAAAAGGTGATCCAGGAGGGATTACTTTATTCGTAATTCACAAGGCATGTTAAAGAACATCACATAGCTAAATGAAAGTGATATGTTACATCAAGCAAGTGCCTCTGTAATAAACTCGGTGACACAAATATTTAACAGTATTAGGTATCTTAACCCCTGATAATAATGCAAATGTATTTTTACAATTAGTTATTGAGATATTTTAAAACTAATTGTGAAAAAAAAAAGGAAGTTACAATACAAGAACAATTTTGCACCAGTATTTTTGTTAGCTTACACTTGATTGGGAAAAATAAAATTAACTAAAATCCATTACAATAAGACACAAATGGAAAAAAAGTAAAATGTACGTAATGCTAGTCTGGTGTTCACCTAAACTGAGCCTGGTTCAGTATTTAATAACAGGGTACACCCAATAACTGAGTTATTTTCTGCTTGTGGAATGTAATGAGTCAATAATTTCAGGCAGGTTTTCAATAACAAAGGTACGAGCAAAGGGTCTATGGATGGAACATCATGAGTCAACATATTTGAGCTCAGTTCCCACTTTATCACTCATCAGATGCAGTTACAGATCCATTGTAAATATACTGAAGACCATTAGTAAGTGGGATTAGCAGTAGAGCAGTTTCCTCCATCCGGAAAGTAGTACAAACTGACCAGTCTAATAGGAGAGGTTATTCTGCTGCAGATGTAGCAGGAATTTCCAGTGTAATGGAAACGTAAATGAAGGTAATTGTATCTGCTTTTGTAAAAACATTCAATAATCTCATGGATTAAAAAAAAAAAAAAAGCAGCATTCCTATTACACAAGATAGCAGAGCAACAGACAGACAGAGCAATAGCAGAAAAAAGTGGGTGCTTGCTGCACATATAAGAGCGTTGCCCTGATGTACGGCTCGAGTTACACAGATCCCAATGAATCAAACTTTTAACACATTATCCTATATAAATCCAAAAACGGCAAATAAATAATTGAATACACTGTAGCTTTTTATAAGCCATTTCTTGCTATGTTCTGCATAGGAACCATTTGGTATCCAGCTTTCCCTTTTTGCTCTCCTCTAGCTATCGCAGTGCCAGCTCAGCAGGCCACACCATGGTGGCTGCACAACGCCACAGGAGGGCCGTGCAGCGGCTTCTGTTCGCAGGGAGCCCCAGGACTAACAGCCCACTGCCTGACCTCAGCCACGGGAACAGTTGTGGGCTCCACGTGAAGCAGAGCGTGACCCCTGGCCTGTGGGGAAGAGGAGGGGGTGGCTGAGATCACTATCTCCATGGTGCAGGAGCACTGGCTACAGGCTTCTTTATTCAGTGAAAAACAAAATGATCTACGTGAGATGTGGAACAGAGTTTTATGAATTCTGGGGGAAGAGAGTACGTCATAGCTGCACAAAATACATGCAGTGGTTACAGTTCAGATTATATTCTTCTTTCATCTGAAATACCTTGAGTTTTGGAAGTTCCCCTTCTTTCCCGAGGGCCTTTCTTTCTGCCTGACCTTTTGCTGTCTGTTCTAAGGATTTTCACCCTCCCTGTACTCACACATAGATCTGTGTTGCCGTGGGTTTGCTAGAGCAAACAAAAGCTTAAGTACAAAGTAGGGACCCAGGGAAAGACAGAGAGACCTGTGAGGTCTGCTTTCCTTTTCAATGCGTTATTGTTAGCGGCTCAAATCAGATTTGCAGCAGCCCCATTGTTCGTGCCAGGGGTGGCAGAAGGCCCGTCCCCACTCTGGAGTAGCCAATTCTCTCTGGCTCGCTGCTCATTTTCCATGCAAGGATTCTCCTTTCCTCAACAGAGCTCCCCTTCAGTTGCAGCACTGGCACTGCACAGCACACAGTGCCCAGCTCGCACAAAGCGCCTGCAGAGCTCACTGTCAGCACTGCCTTTGGTTGCACTGAGCTCTATTACCCACAAAGCAGTCATAACTGCTTACGAGCGCTGCAGGCAGACAGCAGATACCCTTTGGAAGCACCTTCTAACAGCCACACAGCGCTCAGACACAGAAATGCTGGAGGAGAGGAGCTGCTCCGCACTGCCCCAGCTCAGCAAAGTCAATCCTACAGCAATCAGAAGATAGTGCTGTCCCACACAGGTGTCATGCGTGACTGCGTTGGGAAGTGAAGGTGCAGGAGCTCCAGAGCAAGCAGCCTGCATGTCAGCAGGCGGGCACCACAAAGCCACGCGTGCAGAGGACCAAGGCCTCTCAGTAGTTTTCCCTAAACCCCAGGTTTTCACATTTAAAAACTCAGTAACCTCCCCCTCTGACAGGAGAGATGGTCTGCAGCTAATCAACCCACACGTTTGTTGTGTTTACTCTGCAAACAGACTGAAACAAAAGCACTAAGAAAAATAGAAAACTTCCTCTTCCTTACCCCCTCCTCCCCCCCCCACCTGCCTCCAGCTGTAATCAGCTTTGTGGGAGGTTAATGGTCAGACCTAATTATCATGATTTAACATAGTCAATCATTTCAAAGATTGTACGCAAAGCACTCAGCCAAAACAACCGAGCTCGCTCTAAGAAAACTTCTCTATTAATTAAGGTCGTTTGTATGGAGGGAATGTTTGCCTGGAGAACGAAAGCTGCAGCATGTGCACGTGTCCCCTCTGCTGTTCCACAGCTCCCAAACCTCCAGGATCGGGTCAGCCAGATGTGACAGAGGCACAGCTCCAAGAAGACCAGCCTCCCCCTGACCAAAAGAGCCATACTTTATAACATCCCCTTCAATTGGCTAGAAAGGACAGCAAGAGCAGCAGATACCAGGCACATCAAAGCCTCCCGAGGCCTACCAGTGCAAGCCAGGAGCCCAGCCCCAGCCATGCCCCCACCACATTCAGGCCTGCCCACTGCCAGGACACACACTAACCAGCCAGAGCCAGCGGCACGCCTGTGCACTCTGACATCACACCACATTTACTGCAGATGAAACTCAAGGAGGAGAGCCGGCAGGTGAAAGCCACAAGCTTCCTTTCCAGCTGTCCCATGAGCTCCTAGTGAATGCCAAGTGCTTTTCTTGTCTTCTGTTAAACAGCAGTAGGCAATTTGTATCTAAACACATAGATGTGTAAGGACGGAGCCATTTCCCAAGGCATGGGCTAGCTGAGGGGCCAGACTGCCTGACACTTCATGTGTGTTCATGACTAAGCTTCACACAGCCTTTTAATTTGCAAAATCCTTTTCTCCAAACAGTTCAATAGCAATGTTCTAGTTTGTATCAAGCTTATAAAACTAAATTTTGTGAGCGTAGCATATAAATAGAGACATCCAAACTTGGGCTCACTTTGCTTCATTGCAGTACCTGGAATCCCACAGTACAAGTTGGAGAGGAACACTGGCACAGGACCCAACCATGCTGATGGCAGCACTTTCAAGTCCTCCTTCTGATTGGAGATGAGCAACTTTCAACAGCCAGCACTTGGTGCTACAAAATCCTACTACAGATGAAACCCCACACAACTCGATGCAATTTGTACATTAACTTAAGATGGAACCATAAATGTTCATCAATACACTCAAGAAAAGTGGTTTAAAAAAAAAAAAAAAAAAAAAAAGCAGCTTGGTGAGCAGCTTGCTTTTTATTGAAAAACAAGATTTCCTGCCCGTCTCCTTTCCCTTTTTGAAGAACACAAGCTTTCTAGTGGATTTGCAAAGTTCATGCATACTCAGTCTCCTTTTTCTTAAATTCAATGTACAAAGATGCCAGGGGTGGCTGAGAGCAACCCTGAACCCAAGTGCATGGATGGACCCAGATGCAACTTGCCTGTAGGAACTGTACAAACATCCCACTCACTCTACCACATGCTCAGCATTACACATTCTAGACAGTGTTTGTGGGGAACAAAGTCTCCTGCAGATGCCCCCAACTTTTGTCTTATCTGGGAAATTCATTCTTGAAACAGAAAACAGACACATCTTGGGCATTCCTTGGGATTTGACTGCTCGTTTGACACTGCATTTGTTCCAAGAACAAACTAAAGAGGAAAAAAAAAAGAATCAAGGTGCTCTATTACGTATCCCTACAGACTTGTTTATTCCCCCATGTAAGATATGAGGGTTTCCCCCACTCGTGCTTGCAAGGTGCTGGATGGGAGCACACCAAGTAACATATGCATGGCAGTAGAGGACTGGGAGGAACCCTGTCTCAGAGGTCTGCCTGTTCTGACACCTGTGAGATAAGAGCACCAGGTACATGTATGCAGCACCTTCTTCAAAAGGTTGCTTCAGGAGCTCACATATGAGCTTTGGTCCACACTGCTCTTATGAAGTACACAAATTGTAATGCCAGTCAAATAACTGGAAAAGGTAAGACAGACTGTTGTGTCCTGGCTCCCAGCCCAGCACATCAAGGCCACAGAATACTTATCATAAATTCATTTTTTGTTGGATGATAAGAAAGTGCACAGGGCAATTGTCTACAGCATGGAAACTGGGGGAAATGCAAATTCTACTAGACACAAGCCAGAGAGACTGCTTCTGCATTGTGGGCAGACATGTACCACACTGCATCCTGGGTTCCTGATCCCTTAACTGTCCAGACCAGAAACCAGGCTGAAGAATGCTGTGGCTGGGGATTTTATGGGAGGAAAACCTACCTGCTTCAGCTTTCCTCCTGTGCAAAGAGGCAGAGATCTCCAGCAGCACCCATGTGTTGTTGGCTATGACAAAATACGTGGGAACCCACTCCAGCCACATCCAGGAGCTGCAACTTGCTCCTCCTTCAGTTTTTACATAATGAAGGAGGGCAGAGCAGGATCATTTACTGTGTTTCAATAGTCCTGAAGCCCTCTGTAAGATTAACTTACACTTGCACAACTCTCCAGGCAGTTGTGAGGCCACTGCTATAAAGCAGACTCAGAGCAGCTGTCTTACAAAGTGTACTTACAAATCCATGGCACCAATTTGACTATAGTGACCATGTTAAAAAAAAAAAAAAAGAAAAAAAAAAGAAAAAAAGAAAAAACCTAATCTAAAAGACAGATACCCAAGCTGGGTAAGTTAAAAACCTTTAGATCACTGATCATACACTCCTGCCTGTGCTCATTACAGAAAGATGTGTAAATGAAATGTAGCCCCAGTCCTCCTAGTACTCGAAAGCATTTGTTTTGAAGAGGTGAACCCAAATTCACTAACATCTGTATGCTGCTCTGCCTACACATAGGCTTAAAAAGAAAACTGTACATACACATTTGTCTCACTGCAAGTTTTATTTTAAAAAAGTGTTGACTCCTCAGAATTTATTGCCAAAGTCATAATTAAAAGATCAGCAACATCTTCGCTTCAATTAGACAGTTGTTTAAGCTACAAAAGAAGGTAAGTGTTTAACGAACAGGAAAATTCCAGCTCATATCTCTTGGCATTTCATCTTCCACAGCCAGCAATCACATCCTCCCCAGAAGCATGAACAGGTCTCCAAAATGCACTGCGAGCAATCCAGGGGGCTGTTATCAATACACAGACGATTGGGAGTGAAGGAGAACCAAACCAAGGAGCCCCTCTGCAGCCCAGAAGACACAACATGTGGCCCAAGCAGCCGCCCGTACCAAGGAGCTTCCATTAAAGAGGCAGAGTAATTTTGCCTACTAATGACTGCAGGTTTGGGACCCTCACAATTTCTGGGCAATTATTCTTATTGAGTGCAAGACCAACCTGAGCAAGATCATGCACGTTAAATGACTAAAATGGATTATTCCTCCTTTAAAAAACACTCAGAGAGGAAGTGAAATTAATTGTAAGCACAAATCAATGGAAAAAAAAAAAAAAAGACTAATTCAACAATCAGATGCTTTCCAGAAGTTTTGTTTTTACTCAGAACTAAAATAACTTAAGCATGTAGAAGTGATTAAAAAGATTAAAATAAATTGATGATTCATTAACATTGAAAGAAATACTAAGCATGCCAAAGCAGAGGTTTAAAAAAAAAAAACAAAAACAAAACCACAACACTGTGACATCTCCTCAAAAAATGAAGCTTAAAAAAAAGACAAATGGAGCTCACAACACACAGTTGAGCAGAAGTAGCAGTTACTTGGCAGTTTCAGATCGGGCCACACTGGTTTTGTTCAGAAGCATACTTCAGGCATGCACAGCACACAGGCTGTTCTGGCTGCCTACAAAAACAGCAGCAGGCTTTAAAATTAAGAACAGGTCACGGCAAAGCTTCCCTGACCTGCTGCAGTTTAACCTGCCCACTGACCCCACAGCCCTGACTCATTCATTACCCCCATGGGAGTTAATGGAAATGGAATCGCTGCACTGACAGCACAGATTGCTAGATTTTCAAAATACAAAATCTTTTATATGGCCAGGAGGAAGACAAATTCAACAGCTGAACAATCCTGGGAGGTAAGATTACCCAAAATACCAAAAAAAAAAAAAAAAAAAAAGTAAACTCAGAAGTATACTTTACAGAGCAAATAAAATACAGAAATATGAAATACACCATTGTCTCAAACTACTAGAAAATGAACAGAACTATGCAGATGTGTAATCTTCAGGTTGGAGACATTCTCAGCTTACCTGTATGTTGCAATGTTTGACTTCTCCTCAGTTCACATGCACTTAATAGTGTTTCATTGGTTAAATATTTCATAAGCAACAGTTCTCTTCTTTATGAAGCTGGTGCCATTAAGGTACAGGACAGCATCCTTGTAGACTGGGCCATCCAAGCCAATTAGTCCTTTCCTTTCAATTAGCTACTACTGTCCCAATCACTGATTAGAAAGCTAGTGAAAACTCATCCTGTGATTAATTCCTAATCAGCATTTCAAAACATTTTTTGTGCATTTACAAGAAAGGTAAGTTAATTGCTTGATCCCTAATCACAGAAAAAAAAAAAAAAATACTTCTGGGAACCATCACGGTCTGCACTGGATTAATATTTGTGAAAAATTTTGACAACAAATGTCAGCTGGGTTAATATTATTTCCCCTTCACATGTCCCTGCAAACCAAGAATGATGTCCCTACTGATCCCAGCCCAAGGAGGAGGTTATGTCACCACTGTAGCCATGGAAGAGATCTGGGACATCCCCTCCTCCCTCCTGTTCAGACCCCCAGCCGGTCTCACCACTGAGGGACACCTGTGTTACAGGACTGAGTAACCATTTCGTACCCCTACTCCACTCAGCCAAGTTGTGGTTGCAAGTTCTGCAATGTTATGCATGCTGACTTTCCACCTTCCCTGCAAAGAGGATATTTCCTGGGGAATATCCATGAGAACAAGCCTGATATCTGAAAAGTACAAGCTTTTAAAACCTCTAAATTCTCATTTCTCCATTCATTCCTTGATGATTAATACTGGAAAATTCATCTCAATACATGCTCTATCCAGACTCTCAGCAGTGGGGGAAAAAAAAAAAATAAATTAGCAGTCTGCAACCTAATTGCCATTCCTCATGAGCTGATGGGTAATAGGTTTGGCCCTCAAAGAAAGAACTAAGTATAATTCCCAGAATCACACAGAAAACCATAAATGCCCTTTGCTGTTACAGTACTGGATGCTCAAGCTAAATAGTATAAAGGCAGAAACTACATCCAGGAAGAAACACAAAACCAGAACAAAATTACTCTGTTAAGAGTCCAAGATGGACTTCAGTCACGCTGCCAAGCGGCAGGCAGAATGGGAACATGTTTCCAATGACACACAGGAACAGGTCTGAACCTATTTCCACACTCAGCATCACCTCCCCCAGTTCTTTGCCCACATGGACATGCTCAGTGCAGACCTGGGCTGCCCCCAGCCCTCCTTCACATGATTGGTCTGAGCACACCCCAACCCCATCTGCCCCTGTCCTCAGTCGCTCCTTTGCATCCTGGAAGTGTTGCAGCCTAACCAGCTGGGGCTGAAGCCACAGGGTCAGCATGCACAGGCTTGCTTCCAACCCCACTCATCAGGCAGCATCAGTGCCAGCTGCTGAGGGACTTGCCACTCACCTAAAACTGGGAACAGATAGGACAGCACTGTGGTGGGATTACTGCTGCTCCTCATTCACAGTGCCAGCAGCAATCCAGCACCCTGTTAAGTCTCACAAGTACCAAGGTCACCAAATCAGCTCTAGCTGTGTTCTGAAGGGATTAATGGTTTCTGCACACTACAGCAAGCACAACTTTCAGCTTGCAAATCACAGAACTGTAGGGGTTGGAAGGGACCTCCAGAGATCATCGAGTCCAAATGCAGTCATGAACCCAGGAATGCAGATACCTTGCCAAGAGGATGCTCCCTATCCCTGCCAAAAAAGCCCCCCTGCAACAGCTCTGAGAAATGGGTGACAACGGGCAGCCACATGGGTCTCCAGAACACTCACAGAAAGGCAAAAGCACATTTCCTTCCGCAGAGCTTCTAGCTTAAGCAGCTGTCTTTAGCTCCAGTCATTTGCCTGCCCTCCCTCTGCTGCCCTAGAACATCACTGGATGGCATGATGTAGCCAGATCGACAAGAAGCTGGTCAAAAAGTCATCAAAAATATTTGCCAATGGCAGGCCAGGCTATGCTGGCCTAGCACTCCCTTAGCCAGCTCTGCTGCTGCACAAACACCTCTACTCACACCGCTGGGGGGAGGAGGCAAAGGGAGGCAGCAGCAAGTGGTCACAGCCTGCTTAAGTCAGTACTACCTCTGAGAAATGCATGTGAAACCATGTCTTATCTCCTCTGACTGATAGGAGTTTAGGGAAGAAAGCAGGCCAGACCCAGCTTAAGCAGCTCAGCTAAGGGGAAAGATGGGAGATATGCACAGTATCTTAGGGATAATCTCCCCTTCCAAGACCCCTCAGTTAGCATTAGAATCCAGTGACCTGCTCTTTAGCATTCTCACCCCACCACCACCTCCCTCACTTAAAGAGGATGATGCAGGGAGCACTGCCAATGGCCCTTCCTGCCTTCTGCGTCCCTCCCGACCACCTGCCTCCAGCAGTGCTTTACAAGCACAAACCACACAAAGACATGCCCACCAATACTGACAAATCAACTGACCATTAAGTGATTGACCTCCCTGTCCATCCTTGTCTTAGGGAAGGTTTGTTTTTACATAAAGAATAGGCCACGTGAAAGAGCACAATGTCATACTCCTTGGATTAGGTTTTCATACTATATAAGAGCCTTAAAAAAAACAAACAAAAAAAAAACCTACCCATGCACCATCTCAGCTTAATCTAATTCCTCATTCCACTCGGTCATCTTTCTATTTGTCTACTTTTGAATCTTGAATTTATTTGTCTACTCACATTACACTTGTATACAAAGAGCTCGGAGGATTTCTTCACTTTTGATTTCCTTCCCAAACCCTCACCTCTAAGTTTTCTCAAGCTCTCCCACCAACTAAAGAGCATGGGCCCACCTGCACAGAGGCAGTGCTGCTGTCTGGGTGTCCCTTCGGTGGTGACACCATCGGGGTGTGAGAACAGAGGGAGCGATACTACCATGTGCGGCTTACATTCACGCCATGCTGCTCAATGAAGGGCGGTCCTGCGTTCGAAAACCAGAGAAAAAGCACTTTCGCCCTCATTCCTGTAGTCTCACGCGTGAGTTAGGCCTCGCTGCAGCTTTCCACAGCTCCCGGCTGCGCCCACAGAGATGCGTGCCCGTGCCCCACAGCTCTCGGCGAACCCGGATCCTCCCCGCCCCGCAGCAGCCCTCGGAGCTCCGTCCTCGTTCCCCTCCTCGCACTTGAGTCGCCGCGGCCCTCAGCGAAGCCTCAGGCGTTCGTTCCCGCTGCCACTCGCAGAGCTCCAACCTCCGTTCCCAGCTCCTGCCGCCACGGGCCTCACTTCACGCCAGCAGCGACCGTTCGAGGAGGCCGCGGCCGACCTCACCTCGCCGCCGTGGCACGGCAGCCGGCCCCGCTGCTGCCCTCTACCAGTAACCCCTCCGTCCCCACAGGGGCCCCGCGCCCTTCCCCAGGTCGCACGGCCACAGGCCCCTCCTCTCCGCCTCCTCTGCCACAAAGGCCCTTGGGGCGGGCGGCGGGAGTGCCTCGCACCTTCCGCGGCCGGACCGGCGGCACCGAGCGGCCGTCCCGCCGCGCCCGGCCTCCATCTTCCCTCCCGTTACCTCCCGCCTCCATCTTCCGCCCGTTACCCGCCCGACGCCCGCACCCAACCAAGATGGCCCGCGCCGCATTCCTGCGCCCGGGCCTCAGGGCGTCCCCTGGCAGCGGCCTTACGGGAAAGAACAAAGCGCGGGGCGGCCGGGCACGAGGCCGGGCCGGCAGTTCTCCTGAGCGCCGAGGGGCGCGGGGCAGGGCACGGCACAGCAGTGCGCGGGGCCGGCGGCGCCTCGTGCTCTGTGCGGGGCGGCAGCGCACGGCCGTGCCCTCGGCGCCCGCAGCCTTACGTGGGGATCTTCGAGGTGGGGGGGAGGAGGAAGCGAGGAGAAGACCGTCCCCAAAAAAAGACTAAAGTCAGGCAGAAACGAAACAAACCAAACCGGATCCGCACGCTGCGGAGCGGCGGGCGCCGCGCGTCGCTCGGCCCGGCGGAACACACCCAACCGGTCGGGCCGCGCCGGGCGCACTTACTTGTCCGTCTCTTGTGACATGTTTGCTCCAATGAACTCGCTCCCCTTTCCCGGCGCTCGGTCTCCCCGGTGGAACTGGACTTTCAGGTCTGTGCAGGTGAAGGTGCGCGCGAACGCCCGGCGCGGCAGAACCAGAGCTACAGGTAATTCTGCTTGCCGTGCCCCCCTGGCCCCGCTCCGCCGCCGGGGCAGCGCAGCGCCGCGCAGGTACGGCCCCAGCCCCCTCCCCCTCGCATGTGGGGAGCGGCGCGGAGAGCGGCCGGGCCGGGCGCGCGCAGGTAACTTTCCGAGCGGCGTCGGATTCTTTCACTAAAGGAGCGGGGCAGAGGGCCGAGCCGCGCGCTGATTGGGCGGGGCGGGCGGCAGGTGCGCTGCCATTGGAAGAGGCGCGCAGGTACGGCGCCGCCGAGCTCCAGGTAACGCGCCGCGCCGCGCCGGGAGGCACCGCGGGGCCGCCGCTGAGCGAAGGGAGAGAGCGAGGGGAGGGCCGGCGCCGCGCTGGCGCTCGGGTGGCGGCCCCCTGGCAGGCGGCACGGCCGAGGCCGAGGGGAGGCCTCGCGGGCGGCCGGGCGTGACGGGGCGGCGGGACTCGGGCAGGTGGCGGCCTCTCGGTGGCTGCCGACGGCGGGCGCCGCGGCCTTCGGGGAGCGGTCGGCAGCCGGGCTCCTCGTGGGACGGGGGTTTGGGGTCGGTTTGGAGGGGTTTTATTGCCGGTTGGCTTATTTCCGACGGTTCCGTCTCAGCCGGGAGCGGCTGGGCTCGGCGGTGCCGCCCCCGTTGCTGCGCGGTCTGAGCGCGGGCGGTCGAGTCCCGGCTGCCCGCAGCAGCTTCCCGGCGCCCGCACGGCGCTCACAGCGCGGAGCTGCCGAGCAACTGTGCGCTGCGCCGGCGCCTCGGTGCTGTCCGAAAGGACGGATGGAGCTCTGGGGGCGGCGGCTGTCATCCGATGGTGGGGAAGTGTAGGAAGAGGGCTCCTCGGGTCAGCTCGGAAGCCGGAGAAGAAAACGAAGCGCCTGCGCTCTGTCGCTGTGCCCCCAGTGGGGCAGGTCGGCATCCCGCCCGGATCCTCACCTCGGGGATCTTCCTGGGCTTCATCTCTGCCTTACAAATAGTGCTGCATAGAGGGTAAATGGGCCGTTATATCGCACGGTGACCTTTGCAGGAAAGTTAAGTAGCTGAATGAATTTATACTGGCCTAGCAGAAGGATTTTTCTACCTTTCGTTTCGGCTGGTGAGGACAGAGCAGAAAGGTGCCCGCAGAAATAAGCATCTGTATAACCAAGTGTGAGGGCTGCTCCAAAAGTAATGCCTCCTATTTTTGATTCTGTGATTTTTTATTTTTTTTTTTTAATTTTTTGTTTTGTTGGGCCACAGCATCAGATATGGATGTTGGCATGGCAGTAGAGGCTGAGCCTTCCCACCAATATCCATTATGTGTTTTTGCTATGTGGCAGATAGCAGCAGAAGGGCAATTTGACAAATGGTGTCTGACATGAAAGTTCATATGAAGCAAAGGTATGGAATTAGGGTTTTCTGCCATTTTAGGCAGAAAAAATGGCACCTGCTGGCAGTGGATGTGAGCACAGGGAGGCAGTAGGTGGTGCGTTTCAGCAATGACGTGAAAGCCACATTCTGGATGGCCATGCACAGCTGTCAGCCCACAAAAAGAAGAGTGTTTCAACCAGCTCATCCACATGGATCAGCTACTGGTGGTGACTGTGTTGAAAAATAGCGTTTTGTAGCTGAGAATTTGCTCTATAAAATAGTGTTATCATTCTGTGTTGTAGTTTCCGTGGAAATAAATAGGAAGCACTACTTTCAGAGCAACTTCAGTATGCTTGTCTATGAATGTGTGTCTGTAACCTCACAGAATTGCATTCTGGGGGTCTGATCCTCTTTCAATGCAGTGGAAATCAAGACTGACGCTTTAAAGTCTTTGATATTACTGTATCACAGTCAGGCACAAATGATTGTTACTATTTCTCAGCTTTTGCCTGTGTTCATAGTAACAACCAAATGAAGCCAAATCAATATAGCTCAGTTTTAAGTCAGCCTCAAGCGTAGTCCCATGAAGATCACAGAATCACAGAATGTCAAGGATTGGAAGAGACCTTGAAAGATCATCTATTCAGGTCCCTCTCCCAGATTCCCTGTTATGTTTTTAACTTAACAGAATAAGAAATGTAGTTTAGCTAGATTATTGACGGTTGGACAAAGTATTACTTAGCCTTCCTTAATTTTCAGTCACAGGAAAGAAGAATCATTATGCAATCTGTAAATCCCATCAAAAGTTGCTAATGTGGCCTGAATTGTGGATAGCAAATTCTAGTATTGAACTTCTCAGTTTGTAGGCCGTTATTCGTAACAATGCCTGTATAAGTCAGTTTATAGAATACATTTTGAGGAAGCTGTAAGACTTTGCAAAGCAAAGAAGACGAGTAATTTTTTCACTACAAATAGTGCAGTTGTTTTGTATAAAGAATTACTGTGTCATCTTAAAACAAGTTGAGCCTCCCAGACACGTTATCATGAGGTACTGTGACCTGTTCTGCAGGAATAATGGGAATCCTATCATGGTTTAAATTAATGAAGCCTTACGACTAACTGCAGAAATGATAAGATTTCATTCACAAATATTGATACTATGTTGAAAGAGGCTTTTGAGACCTGAAAAGGCTACCTAATTGAGTGCTGTAAATAGGATTAACCTCAATTCAGGTATCCTCTTTCCCTTTTTACTTTTTTCAAATTATGGGAAACGTTTGGATGTGTGGCTTTCACTTTTTTTTTTTCCCTCTCTGAAATGTATAGGAAAAAGGAAAGGAGGATCAGCAATGAGCACCTTTGAAAATGTCACCTTCCCCAAGTTAGCAATGCTGCTGATGTACGATTTTGCAGGGAAGAAAACAGCATTTGATGCCATCTGCAGTCCTGGACCAAGCCCAAACTGTAACTCAGACTGAAATGGAATTTGTTGTTCTAGTCCTGGGTCAGCTACAAAACCGCCTTTAGCAGCCTGCTCTCAGGTGGGATTGCTTCCAGTGTAGCAGTTGGGAGACTGAATTGCTGCTCAATGGCTGCAGAAGTGTTCAAGGTCAAAGTGAGGAACAGAAGTGGAAAATGCAGTAATGAACTTTTGATTTGAGGTTGTTGAAGATGACAGCTTATTTAGTTGAGACTTGCTTAGGTGAAAAATGTACCCTGAAAATTATTTTAAGTAGATAGCAGACATTGGGCTCATCATTTTCTGGATAAGCCTTTCGTTCCAGACTGCAAACTTGAATTCAATTGTGAGCGTCCAGCTGAGCAGGTCAAACAGGTCCTGTCTCATCCATCCCGGTGCTCATTCTTCATGAGCTCCAGGATTGTTATAATTAATCTGTTAGTCACTGAAAAAATCATCTAATGTTATTTCAGGCCAGGCCAGTCTTGCTTCTCATAGAATAAAGGCCGTATAGGCCAAAAATAAAATGGTCATGCAATACATTTTTATGAATCTAGGAGTTGTCTTTGGAGTGTACAGGAACAATCTAAAAGACCAGATCACTTTTTCATGTTGTTTGCATAGAAGCCGGTAGGGTGTTTCTTGCTTTCTTTTTCTTTTTCTTTTCCTTTTCTTTTTTCTTTCTTTTTTTTTTTTTTTTTTTTTTTTTTTTGCTTGCTTGTTATTGCAAGGATTCAGTGTAGCATTCAACCATCTACCTTGTGTTTACATGATGTGTTCCATAGCAGCCAGCATCAGCGCTGTTTGGACTTGCCAGCACTGGGCAGAGGAAGTAGGGTGCACAAACAAGGTTCAGCTCAGCTTACTAATTGCAGTAAGTACCTAAAATATCTTTCAGAAGACTATTAAAAGAAGTCTGTCTGATAAAAGATGTTAGAGAAGTATTTATGTCAAAACAGCGTTGTAAGGCAGCTCAGTGAGAGCGCAGGTGTTTGAAAACAAGTGTTTGCAGTAGGCAGTGATTACCACGTATTTTTATTTGTGTGTTTCTCTGTAATTGATGGCTGTTGATATAAAATGCTCTCTTGCAGTAAGTTCAAAGCCAACCACCTACCTACTAATTTTGTAACGCATTTACTGTTAATCCTCCCCATAGCCCTCCCTTTGTAGTTATCTTCTATGTGAAACTACATTTACTGGAATTTGTACAGACCTTGATCTTCAACTGACTTCAATGACGCCGTCACGTACATCAAAATAAATAGATTTTAGTGCAGGTCTCCTATACTCCAAATGGATTGCTTGTATGTTCTGATAATGGATTATCCTACACTATTAGCATCTAACATAAAGAAAGTAATCCTAAGTAACCAAAATCGTAACAGCACGTTACTTGTATTGTTTCACAATGAAACTATGGAAGTGCTATCAGGATGGAAGGTTCTGTGACTAGTGGCAACTACCTGCTGCCTGGAAACTGCCAGTTGCACTTCCCAGACAGCTCAGCTGGGATCTTCATAAGAACCTGGAGCTCTCCAATGCCTCCACATCATGCGTGGCAGCAGCAGTTGAGCAGCACAGAGGACCATGGAATGTGTGGCTCTGGGCAATATGGTCTAGTGGTTGGAGACCCTGCCCAGGGCAGGAGGATTGAAACTAGATGATCTTTGAGGTCCTTTTCAACCCAGGCCACTCTGGTTCTATGATGGAGCACTTCTGGCCACAGGGCAGAGCATGGGGCTGCACATGCCACTTCTATCTGAAATGCTGATCTGCGTGTCTTACAGAGCCCTCAGAGCAACATGGAACCATGTAAGAAGAAAAGGGGGGGGCTTTGTTTGCTCATTATGAGCATAGAGTTCATGATTCTGAAAGATGCCAGAGTTATTATGTAAATATCCTACATATCTGCAATGCCTGTCTTAGGCAGTATGGCACACAGAACCTTGTTTCAACTTAAAACAGAAGTCATTTTTAGTGGTGAAAATACCTCAGTGTGGCACTCCTTTCTGGGTTGAGACATGGAGACGTCTGAGGAGGTAGCTAAGTCTGACAGTAGACTGGAATATTAGCTTCTTGATTAGTAGTACCAATCCATTTCATAAAGGTTACTCACCAGTTTGAAACCAATTCAACAGAATGTAATACACAGGGATAGCTTTTCTGCAGATGCTTTGATCTCTGATAGCATTTTCCAGTGATTCAGCCAAGCGTTTTGAGACAAGGGGAAACTACGATTAGGTCACCTAATGGCTGTGGTTTTGCTTTTAGTGAAAAACTCTGCCTGAAAAAGAATAAGAAAACATCTCTGGAAGACAGCTTGATGTGCTGTGGGACCTGGGACTCGGAAATACCTTAATTAAGCTGAAATTGATACTGTGTCACAATGGGGTAGAGCTGTGGGACATAAACAACCTGACCTCCGAGAAGAATATCGAGTGCATCTTCGTGATGCTTTGTCCGACTTCTTGTGATAGTCACCAGATCTCTCCATCATCACAGAACAAATCTGCAGCTTCACAGACACATCTTGAGTAATCCCAACTTGAGCTGTCTGGGGAGAAAGGTGAAATGCTTATAGTTTGTTTATGATGTGAAGAGTTCTTGAGGTATGTCAGAAGAAAATTGTCCTAATAGTTGTCTATCGTTTTTTTTCCCCTTGAATTGCTCATTGAACACGCGTAGTGTGTTGTATGCTTGGGTTTTTTTGGTTGGCTGTCAGCAGTAGTACTTTGAAAGCCATCTTTATTTTCATAATTAAAAGCTGCTTTTTCTTTTTTTCAGTGACACAGTTGAACAAACAATTGGATGGATGGTTGCTCCTGCTGAAGGGCTCTCACAGGGGAGCAGGAATGGCTCTCTGCATTGGCTGCTGGGGCTTCCGCTCCCAGCCTTCCTTCATCAGTCTGTCTTGAATCATTATGATTTGCAGAGCATCATTTGAAAGGAATCTGAAATAGGTTTTCACATGTTGATCACATCTCTGAGAGCTTCATATGTCTCTGCATCCGTTGAGTGTTTTTAAAAAACAGAGAAGCTCCACGGATCTGTCACCCCATCCTGAAATAAGAGGCAGTCAAAAGCTGATTAAGAGTGCATCTCTTCTTGCTCCAACGGTATGTCCTAAAATAGGCTCTGGTGTTCCAATGTGCAGACGGTGAAGGATGGGATATAAACAATTGCTTGTTTACTTTTCCCACACTCGGAAACTAGAGTAAATTCAGCACAGATTCCACAGAAGCACTTCTGATCAGGGTAATGGTAGCTGGAAACAAAGCTTTGGATTTGCTTAGAAGTAATGTGTTTCTTCCTCAAAATGAATCGATGCCTTAATCAAGTAGCAAGGTGCTTAAAGAATCACAGGGAATGGAAAAGCAGCTTTCCAGGCTTGCTGAGAAAAGGCGGGGGCTGATCGCCCTGAGGTTGCTGCTCAGTTGTCCCTGTGGCAGAGGACAAAGGGGTCTGGTGGCACAAAAGGAGCCCCTGCTGGAGCCAAGAGATCTCTGCTGTGCCTTGTTCTATGGAAGGGTCACTAGGCCACTTGTCTCTGTTCATGTTAAAGCACCTTTACAGACAGGCATAGGTCCTTCTGCTATTTGCTGTCGTTCTCGTTTGAAATAGAGCAATGTTGCAGAAGAAAGCAGTCCCACTGATCTCGTTCATAAATATAAAGCCAGTATTGTGAGTATGTAGTGTTACTCCATCAGGCTTTGGGGCAGTGTAGGCTCAGAGCTTGTCAACATAATCTTTGTCCTTCTCTGCTGTCTGAGTTTGGTTCTTCATTGCTCAGGAGCCTCAAGGATCAGCTCAAGCTGTGGTGTGGGGAAGACCCCCGTTGTAGATGCGTGCAGTCACTCCATCAGCCTGCACTATCAGGCGCAGCATCTCAGCAGTACCGTGTTTGTACAGCGCACACGCCCTGCATGCACCTACAAGCCTGCTTTATCACTGCTAAGTCTCTGCTGTGAAAGTAGATTTCTGCTGCTGGAGCTGCCCTGCCAGACAGGGAGATGTGCTGACTGCTCTGTCCTGTCCTGCGCTTCTGTGCTGGGAGAGACAGACCGGGAGCTGGCTCATGGAGCATAGTGAGACATGCAGGTCCCAAGTTCTTTTGTACTTCATTTTGCTTTCACACTGTCACTGTTACCTGTGTGCATTATTATGCTGCCCAAACTAGTATTGATTTTCATATTGTGTTTTAACAGACTGGAGTTCGGAGCTTATTCTGTCTCCTTTGGCTGTGTCCCATGACTGTGGCATATGCTGCTTTTTAACCTTACCTTTGTTTCTCTGAGTTCCTTCTTTAATAGCAGGATTTACAACAGCTGTGTTTTTTCTTTACATTTTTATTTCTTTTTCCTTTTTCCCAAGTGGATGGAAATCTTAGCTTCTTCCTAAGCAAGGAGAAGAAGTTTTGTATGGCTCCAGCCACAGAGATGCTGAATATTTGTTTCTCTTTATTTGACTAGAAAACAGAGTACCTGGCAGTGGCTGTTTGTTTATATGGTGTGCTTGGGTGTGAGGGGCAAAGCAGGCAGATTTACATTTACATTTCTTTACTGCTTTTTTCTTGAGCTCCCACACATGAGCAATAGCCCTGCAGGGTAGGGAGGGAGTAAGATATGTGTGTTGCTCTTTATTTCACTATAAACTTCGCTCTGATTACTAGAACTTCTCAGGGGAAGATGAGCTCTGCTTTACCATTGCTGGGAGTATAAATCACTCCTAATTAATACCACAGTTGAGCTGCCTGGAAAGGGAGGCAAAACTCATACGTTTTGGCGGTGTCATTCCAGTAAACCTGTGTGAGAGGGAGGCCAGGCTGACAGCCTGCAGGCTCTGTGCTCCGGGGCAGAGACACGGGTTGGTATCAGGATGAAGTTGCTCAAGCTTTGGTGAAGTTGCTCAAGTTCTGACCCAGATACCAGCTGTCCACGACAGTTCCTGACCTGTGGAGCTCTCGAAGGAGGAGCACGGGGCAGACATTAGGAGGTAGGTGCAGCACCTCTCCATTTTGTACGTGAGGTTTTTGAGCAACACACTTGCCAAAGGTTTTGTGAAGAATCTGCAGAACTAGGAATTCAGTAGCCCTTGCCCATCTCTCACGCTGGTGCCAGAGGCAGACAGGTAGTTTGCTAAATGCTTCAGCCCAACTCCTCGAAATTATGCCTGCATTCTCACTGAAACCAGCAAGTTCTTCAGTTTAGAATGCATTTATTTTTAAACTGTAGAGGCAGAGCCTACATGTTTGGACAAACTAGCGCCAGAGCATTGAGTGCCTTGTAGATTCTTAGCCCTAACTGACTGCTCGCTGAAAGCACCGCCTCAGCCTCCTGTAGCCTCCCTGACAGAGTGCATAGTGCCTTTTTTCAGCCTGACCTTGCCCTTTTTAGCTTAAATCAATAGCAAAGACAAAGATAGAGTGCAAAGGGAAAGAATTCAGAATGAACAGTGCTCACTAAATAGACAATCCACATGTGAAATGTAGGATTTTAAATGCAAATGCCTTCATCTTGTCTTATCAGAGCCAATTGGTTTAGCCTCTGTGCTACACAGGTTGAATCTAAATGTTGCATGGATAACTCTGAGCTGACACCAGTATTTATGCAGGACAGCTGATGATGCAATGTTGTAGTTGGCTTCAAGGAAAGGTCTTACCCCAGGCAGAATGGAGTCCATCTCCACCAAGGTTTTACTTTCTCATCATTATTTCTCTCCTGTATGAAGTGTAGACATTAAGCACTGAGCTTGGCACCACAGCACAGTGGAGCAGGAAGTCATGGGGATTTCCCTGATAGCCCCAAGGTCACAGTAATGAACATGCAGCAACTTGGGAAAAAAGCAGCACACAGGAGAATGCCAGAAGGTCCTGTCACCTGGCTGACCTGCAACCTGGTTTGTAAGGTAAGGGATGAGAATGTCCTGTTAACAACATGCTTCAATCCCCCTTCTTACAATGAAGTTGAGCAAAGCATTGGTTTTTCTGGGAGGTCTAGTAGGTAGAAAGCATTCCAGTTTCCACAGGTTGACTTTGCTTAGTGGAAGAATATGTGACTACCCAAAGGAGCTTTCTCCTTACCCTAGAGAATGCATTTCTTCCCTCTTCTGTCATATCAGCAACCTTGCTCTTTCACCCTCCAGAGAACTGTTTTGTCTTTGCTTTCAGTAGGGTTAGTTTTCAGGCAAGTAAGTAGGCTGGTTTGACCCTGTAAAACTCCATTCCCAAAGCGTGGGAGTGATGGAGACAACAAAAGCAAGGGAACAGGAGTTGTAGGGCAGACCCACCTCTTTTTGGTGTAATTCGGTTTTAGCTTTGAGTTTTAGCAGTTGTGAAAGCTCATGAAAAGCAGCCTTTTCTGCTTGGGATGAATGAAAGCCTCACAGGTGTAAGCATGGGGATTTAATTGCAGCATTCACCCAGCCCAGTTCTTCTCTTCCAGTCTGACATGTGGCTGCCTCATGTGATGTCTCTTGGCATTGCAGAGATATAGCATCACCCACGGCTCTTGCAGCAGCAGCTGTTTCTTTGAGCCTGTCAGCCTCCTCCAGTGGCTGGAGTAGCAGTGAATTTCTGCAGATGCACAGTACTGCATCGCCACAGTCCCAGTGAAGCCACCGAGTTTCATAGAAGTCTATGAATGAGAGCAGCTATCCAGTCAAGAAGGTATTCTCTACATTGCAGGTTAAATGGCCATCTTTCCTTCCAGAGGTGTGTGTATAGAAGACGTTCCTGGTTTTTATGACAGTGCTATGAAGAATGTCGGTCGTTCTGAGTTGTCCTTTGCACTGCATCACTGTTCTGTGCTTTGGAAGTGGTTGTAGGGCTGGCTCAAGCTCTGTCGGCTGTGCCTGGGGTTAAAGCAGGTGCTTTGGCCCTCAGAACCCAGCCTGGCAAGATGGGGGCAGATAGGCAGGATTTCCCCTCTGTTGTTCCCTTTGGGTTCCAGAACTTCCAAACAAGACTAGGAGAGGGGAAGGGAGACCGAGGATATCTGAGCATCTTCTCAGGCCAGTTACACACACGACAATTACCTCAGTGTAAACAACCCATCGTACCGGGATGGGGAGAGCCTTTTGAGCCTGAGGAGGGTGCTTTGAAGTGCCTCTGCTCAGGGAGTGTCTGTTAATGCAGGGAATTGCACCGGCCGCAGCCCTGGGCTGCGCTGAACGGAATTGGGCTGCGGTGCCTATTGAGCTGGATGGGATGGCTGTTAGGTGCCCTCGGTATGACAAAGCGGTCGTTAACATTCCACCAACTATGGGGCAGTAACCAGTAGCAACGCTTGCCTGTCTCGGCCAGCCCAGCTTGCTGCCGCTAGCGGTACCGTAAGGGGATTTGTCTCTTGTACCTGCTGAAATTCCACTTTCCTAGCGGTATCTGCACGATTTCTCGCATGTTCTGTGGAAGAATCCTAGCAAGGCACACCGAGGTTAATATAAATGTATCTATCTCTCAGCAGGGAGGAAGATTATGTCAATTTAGGCTAATAGCTGCCAAATGATAGACACACAGATGCTGTTAAATTGGTTTAATTCCCGTTGGCCGGCCCTGACAATTGGGAGCAAAGATAAATATACACAAAGCATTCAAAGCTCGGGGTGTTATGATGCTAATTGAAAAGTCACCAAAGGAAGCCCTCACGGTCTGTGGGAACCTCGGTGCACAGGATTAGCGGCTAATTAGTGGCTAGGAGCTATTTCACCCCGAGCACAGGCACCTCTGCCCGTGCAATCAGTTCTTGCCCTTGATACCAGCAATAAAGAAACTGCTGTGGGCAGCAGGCAGTGTGATGGTAGGAAGATAACATAGTGTTAGCAGTGTAACGAGCTCTCCCATAATGCACAGAAGCAATGTCAAAGATGCTTGCTGTGTCTTGAGCCACAGCAAACATAAAGGCATTTGAGGCCTGAGCTCTTTTTCCCCTCGCTTTTTAACACATGCACAAGTTTATGTGACTTTTTACCTCTTTCATGTCATGTTTGCAGCAGATGAGGGAACACGCTCTGCAGACCCTGAGCCTCAACCTCTACTTTGGACTCTGCAGTGAGTGCGCACTCGCACGGTGCTTTAGAATCATGACATTTAAAAAATATATAATCTGTCAGCATCCCGGTATTTCCCTCTCAATTTGTTCCTTGGTGTACAACTGAAGAATCAAAGAGTTCTTCAAATAATGTGCCTGTGTTATGTGAACCCAAGGGCTCGGCCTGTGGAAAAAGAAAGATTTGCAAAATGGTACAAATCAGTGCATCACTGCCAGCACTGAACTAATCAGGGCTTTGTTTAATGAGGGGTGCATCTATTTTGCTCAGTTATTTCCCGCTGGTGAGAATCCTTCATTTATACTTTCATTTGGGAATGCTGGTTTTGGAACTCTCTGGAAGGGCATGTTTCCTTGTCCTCACATTTACTTTTTCAAATCTGAAACAACAGTTTAAAGCTGTGTTTACAGTTACACACCCTCTCAATTAAATCAACCAGTATTGCACTTCACAAAGACACCAAGCAGCAATGGCAGGAAGGTTCACTTGTAAGCTTTAGAGGAGCTAGAAAGCTTTTTTTCCTGTGTTGCCAGCTCTGACTAATGCTGTTCTGCACAAGCTGAAGTCAGAAGCAGGTAATGTGAAGAACCCGTGCTGGTAGGCATTGACCTGCAGCGCATGGGCTGGTGGCTTAAGTCTGCTCTTCTGGCAATCAGCAGATGGGCGCTTGTAGCCTGGTTTCCTTAATCCTCTGGTTGACCAGCCCTCCAGACAGCTAACTCTCTTCTCCAGCTGCTGAGAAAAAGCTAAATCATGGAATCATTTAGGTTGGAAGGGACCACTGCGATCATCCAGTCCAACTGCCAGCCCATCCCCCCATGCCTGCTGACCACGTGCTTCAGTGCCACATCTCCATGGTTCTTCAACACTTTCAGGGACAGTGACTCCACCACCTCCCTGGGCAGCCACTGTCTCACCACTCTTTCTGAGAAGAAATTTGTCTTTATATCCAATCTGGACCCCTACTCCCCAGTACAACTTAAGGCCATTACCTCTTGTCCTGTCACTATTACATGGGATCCCTAGCAGCTATGTTGTAGAACTGGTGATCTGGGAAGAGGATTGTGAAAAGCGAACAGACTTGTAGGCACAGAAGTTCTTCTATAGGTCTGAAAGAAACCTCAGATTTCAAGCTATTTTGCCCCCTCACAAAATCCTTAGGGAAAAGAGAGACAACAGCCCCAGGCAGCCACCTCTGCTGTGGATAAGCTGCCTGGCTTGCAGGGCAGCCCAGAGAACCCAGCTGCTCTAGGAGTCCTAATAGCCTTTGTGGAGCAACAGATTGCTGAAATCATGCTCATCGTTCAGTACGTTTGTCAAAATAGAAATGAGATACACAGGAATAACATTTTTTGGCCAAGGTATTTCTAACTGATTCTAGGTGGGTATTAGTAATAATACAGCTGTCAGCTTTCACACAGTGTTTTTTAAGCAGCAGTGCGTTGTATCTTTTAAGGTATCTTCCCTTTTATTTTAAGCAAAATACCTTTGGGAACCATTAGTAATGGTTTCAGGCACTGCTGGACAGTAGTAGCGTGAAGATACAGAGTGCAGCAACCCATACAGCGTAGGAAGCCAGTGACAGGGCTGCAGGCTGGAAAGGCACTCTGTGCCAGAGCCTGGCAAGAAGCAACGAGCAGATCAGACAGCTGCTTACCTGCTGTGAGTTGAAAAGAAGGAGAATCCCAAGTCAAGAAAAGGAGAGAACCATAGAGAAGAAACTGCAGAGGAGTTCCTAATTTCTATAGGAATCTGTGCATGACACACTGGGTCTGCAGGAGCCCAGAGCTCAACTCAGCGCCTTGAAACCCAGTACCACAGCTGTAACTCTCAGGATCTCTTCTGAGCAAATCTCGTGCCATTTAGGGAAGGTGCTGGGCTGAGCTGAAGCTGTGCAAATGCAGCTGTTCTCATATCAGCTAAGAAAAAATAAAAATCAGTTTAAAGCATTAGCCTGTTCCAAAAAAACAGTGCTAAACTTCATTCCAGAGCTGCTGTTAAGTTGAAAAATATATAAGTGCATCTTCAAATAAAGTGTAAAAAACCATTTGCTTTTCTAGTGGTCTAATGACTGCTTTTGCCAGGTTACTTCCAAAGTAGAATTCACCTACAGTCTGAGGCAACGCCTGGGAGATCCGAGCATTCTGGTATAACTGGGATAAAGTTGAGCTGAGAGACAGGTCAGAATCAGGTGTACCATGGAGGTACTGCGGCCTTTTTGGGGGAAGATTGCCATCTTGCTGGGAAGATCATGTTTCTGTTATTACCAGTAACAACTGGTTTCTACCATTTACTCTCCCCTCTTTCTTTGTCAGGTAGGCCCTGACAGCTGAGGGTCTCAACGCACCATGCAGGTGAAGCTGTCACATTACGGGCTCAGAAACGCCGTCAGGTAGTATCAGGTGTGTGGGGTATGTGGCACCACGGCCCTGGTCAGAGAGCCTGCAGTCCAAGCCAGGAGCCTGCAAGAGGGGGGCACAGAAAAGCAGTGACACCTGCACTGTTTTTAATGGGATTTGTAGCTGTGGGGTTTTCTTTCAGTGCACTTTGACGCAGATGCACGTGAAATGTATTACCGCAAGAGCAGGCTGCCTGCTTGTGAATGCTTCTGCAGGGCAACGTCTGTTCTGCAGAGGCAGACACGAGGAGTGAGCTTTAGGTGGGAGCAGCTTGGTTGGCACCATTTTCCCTCTGTGGCCTTGCAGGAAGCTAACATCAGCCATCTTCACAGACTGTGCGACTGTAACAGGCCGCTGCCTGCGCCCGGGAGCACAGACCCTCTTGCTGCAGTCAGCAGAGCAAGTCTGAACTGGGTGCATGGAGCAGGAAATGCCAGTTCACAGCCCTCCCACGTGGCTCCAGGCTGCATGCACACTCACTTTTCCAGCCCCCAGAGCTTGTACATATTAATCCCTTCACCATCCAGATGCCGTTTTGGGATCAGCAGAGCATTCTGTGATCTTGGAAGGCTGCTCGTGTAGTGTGAGAGCCATCGCACACACCGTGTGCATTGGGTGCCTGCTGTGCCCTGCTGCAGGTATCGACGTGTAGGAGAGCTTCGTCACAACAAACAGCCAAACGCTGAGCTTTTTTTCCACCCGTCATACTTTCTGATTAGTCTCAGGGAAAACCATCAGTAGGGCTGCAGAAAAGTTAAAGTTTTGCAAATTTAAGATTTGGTGGGAATATGTGCTTGTTTGGACTTGGCCCAAGAGCCTCATTTACCTGTTTGACAGGTAACAATTAGTGAGCAATAGCTCTGCTGGCTGGAATGTGGCTGTGAGGGCCAGCGGGCGCTGGGTTAGCGGGTGGGCAGGTGTGGGTGCAGCGCCCAGATAGGTATGTGCATGCACAGCATTCCTGGGAATCAGCTTTCCCCTAAAGATGGAGCGATGACTGCAGGGCACAAAAGGGCTGGGCTTAGCTCAGGCTCCAAGAGGTGAGCTGTTTGCAAGGTAAAGAAGTAAGGTAAATAGTGGGATAGAAGGCGAGCTGACAAAGAGGCTGGAGGAAGCAGCTGCCTCTTTTTTTCATGGTCCAGCAATAGGAGAGCAAAGGAAGGGTTTATAGCAGGTCTGAGAAGCTCACTCGGCACAGTATAAATGCAAAATGGGAAAACCATGTGGCAGTCAGCTTAGAAACGGTTACACTGCTGATGTGCTCGTTCCTCAGTTCCGCCATTAGCAGGAATCCAAGTGCCAACAAGTTTATCAAATAAAACCATTTCTTGACAAACAGCCCCGATTCCAGCTTCTGCCAACAGCCCCTCCAGTGTCCCCAGGGGGAACTGGCGTGATAAGTGATGCTGGCAGTCAGGGACATGGCAGGTGTTAAACAACGTTTGATACTTTGTCCTCACAACAGGTAACCCTTCTGTTATAGGAACAGAAAAATTTGCTGATTCTTTTCGTGTTTTATTCCCATTTGTAAACAGGCTTTTGTGTTTGTGTATTTCCACTCAGGTGTTTTGTACTTGACAAGCAAGCCATTGTGTGACTGTAGAAGCCACATCCTTCTTCCTGGTCTCTGTAGTTCCACCTGCAGAGTTAGAGTAGTGTGTCCCATCTTCTCAGCCAGACGAGACACGGACAGTAAGTACTACTAGTTACTTGCACATTACTGATCTGTTTTTATTTATCCACACAGTCTTTCATTGTAACCTTTATTTCACAAAGATGACAAAGCATTTTTTTTCATTTTCAATAAAAATGATGTATTTTTTACTTATAAATGTCTTCCCTGGCTGAACTGGTGTACTGGTCAATCTCATTTGAGCAAGAATAAATCCATGTATAATTAGAGACCATTTACCTTGATCTTAAAGGACTCAGCATCACTTTGAGCCATTAAACATCATTTGTACACTGTTATTTACTCTGACCTTCATTAAGAGGGAGTCTCTTTGCTCAACAGTGCATGGGCCAATAAGTGGTCATTAAGCCTAACACAACAACAGGATTCGTATTACTTCTCCCAAGCTCCTCATACCACAAGCAAGCACCACAGTAGCATGGAGGCAAGGACTGATGCTGCTATCCTCAACCCAATGCCAGCAGGGTTTAGCAGGAGGCCCCCCCTGCTGACACCACCCAGCACCACCTGTGAGGACCCTGCACCCACCAGTGTGCCATACTGATAGCATCCCAGCCCTTTTCTCAGCCCCTGGCTTCCCCTCATCATGTAACTATGGAGCAGACAGGGTGGGGGCAATGTGGATAAAGGTGTAGGGAGTGAAAATTGACCATGCATGCACGTGAAGAGGCTGTATTAAATGCATGGTGTGCTTGCTCCAGAAAGGGGCCTAAGTCATCATGTCAACTGTGTTGATGAGGGAAAGAGAATAAAAGGCACCCAGGCACCGAGGCAAGAAGTCAACAGTGCCATTCCCTTCCCCGCATCTCCCAGTCTGCCCCAGACTTCCTCAGCTGGAGCTTGAATCCACCTTGACATTTCAAACCTCTAAGTCAACGTGTTTTGCCAAGTTGTCTGATCACCAATTGAACTCCTTTCTACTTTTGACATCCAGAGCATTATGGTTTTTGTTTGTTCGTTTGAATGCCTGCAGAATGTGACAGGTACCTAGAAAAATCACTTTGTCCCAGTAGCATCCCTTGTTAATGTCAAAGAGAGCTGCATGGAGAGGCTGAGTTGTGGTCAGCGCTGAACTCTGTGCTCCTTTGGTGTCTGGAAATGGGAAATGTACTTGTAGAGAGACCAGACTCAGGGGCAGTGAAAGAGCGTTTCTTCACCCTTCACTTTTTTAGGAGTGTGAACACAAGGAATTTAATCTTTCCATTTGGTTACTGCTGCTATCTGCTATATCAGCACAGCCGCCAGAGCCGTTGTAAACATTTGAAGAGTGGCATTGATTAAAGGTGACTCAGGAACAAATGTGATATGAAGAATTTGGAAAGATTGGAAGAACAGCCAGTGTGCCAAATGCTTTTCTACATGGACACCTAAAGGGATGAAGAAGAGGATGCTTTGGGAGTCACCCTTCCCACTTCAGCTCTGCGGTCATAGTCCTGTTAGAAGCACACACTGACTCAAAGGGCCATTGTCCCACCACTGCATGAAGCTTGCAGTGAGTCAGCCCCTAAATGTTACAAGGCAGGATAGCTCCAGCTGCTATTTAGGCTCTGTACAAAGTTTGACACTACTTCAGGGCAGATATGGGGACTCCAGAGAACATGACAAGGGCTGTGTTGCTCACAGGTAACTACCAATAAGGAGCCCACCAGATAAAGTGAATCAGAGATGGCATCTGAAATAGCCTGTCACCCCAGCAAAACACATTCTAGAAGAGTAAAGTTGAAAAAGGACCAACTCAAAGGAATTCACCACTACAGGTTATTCCCAGGCAGCGCTACCCTACGTGAGGAGTAACAGAAAACACATGACCTTACTCTCTGTGAAGTGTTTGTGGAGCTTTTGTCACCATAGCACCGAGTCACCAGATACAGAAAGGTCCCTCCCATGATTCATAACTGAACCCACAGTGGCTGTTGCTATTTTCTGCAGTCCTTTCACTCTGCAGCGTGTGGCAGCTGAGCAGAGTGGTACTGAACACTCGCCAGCCTCTCCCTCTTCCCAGTGCCTTGCAAACAACTCCCAGTTCTCAGCAGCTTTTTGAGCTGTTCTGGGCACCTGAGGAGAGCTGGTGGTTCTGCGGTCATTTCATACAACATAGGTGTGGGCAGAGTAAGGACACAAAGTGATCTGCACAGAAGGACTTTGGGTTGAGTTGGCAATCACCAGCCTTCAGCTCTTTGTGAAGAAGTATTCTGAAATAGTCTGAGACTTTCAGATTAAGAATTTTGTAGCCAAAATATATCTGCTACATGTGCCAGTAACAATAGATAAAAATACAATGTTGGTCCAATCTGTTTTCATATTTATGGACATGAGCCACATTTTCTACCTTCTGATGCTGGATTGCCCTGAGATCCCAACATTAACTGGAGGTCTTTTCCAACCTTAATGATTCTGTGATTACATTTTCCCACATCACTAGTGGTAGGACAAGAAGGAATGGCCTCAAGTTGTGCCAGGGGAGGTTCAGGTTGGATATTAGGAAAAAATTCTTCTCTGGAAGAGTGGTCAGGTATTGGAATGGGCTCTCGAAGGAAGTGGGGAGTGGAGGGGGACTCCACTGTCCCTGGAGTTGTTCAAGAAATGTTTAGATGTTGTATTAAATGATGTTGTTTAGTGGGGAAAATATTGGCGGTCAGTGGATGGTTGGACTGGATGATCTTAGAGTTCTTTTCCAACTTTGGTGATTCTGTGATTACTAGGAAGAAAACAAGCTACCAGGAACTGTATCTGCAGGAGAGTCACTTCCTAGATGTAATCTGGACCACGAATGGCATTTCATTTGGCAGAACTAGATATTTTGGGTGGGACATGAAACTGGAGAAGTGGAATGGCAGAAGTGGGTGTGTAAGTACAAAGTTGGTAGAAGTCTGGGAGCTCCTCAGCAAGAGGTGGTGTCTGGGCAGCGAGATCTGCAGGCTTGGCAGTGAGAAGCCCACCACTGGACACCGATAAAAGGAACCTCCAGGCAGAGGAGATGCAGAGGCTGCTGCAGAATGGGTGGTTGGACTTGTGGGCATAGCCTCATGGCAGCAGGCTCATGGGGAATGGGAAGGGCCCCCAAGAAGACTGAGAGCACAGGAAGTCAAGCTTAGGAGGAGTCCTGGGTCTGCTGAGTGCAGAGAGCGGAGGAGGTATTCCTCAAGGAAGTGGCTACCAGGAATCAAACAGAACAATTTCAATTAAAGGTCAGTGGTAGCATAGGACAATAGCAACCTTGCACATTGCAGGTGATAAAGAATAGATGGCCTCCCACCAGAAGAGGAGGAAGTTACTGGAAGAGATTCCTGGGAGGAGCAGTGGGAATGGGAGTGCAGGGGCTTGAGATACAGCATGGAGGGGAGGCCCTGCCAGCACTGCCTGGAGCTTGGTGGGTACATGAGCCCTCCAGGAGCACCTGCTTGAGCAGCTTCTGTTTTGGCAGCTCCCAGCTGTCAGAACCACCACTCTTTCAGGGCACGTGGGGAGTGTGACAGCAGATCTTCCGCAGCATCAGTTGTTTTATTTCAGTGAATAAGGTAACTCACGTATGCAGGGTGCTGAGGGAGCTGGTGGGGGTGATTGCTGAGCCCCTCTTGGCCATCTATCAACACTCCTGGTTAACTGGCGAGGTCCCAGAGGATTGGAGGCTTGCTGATGTGACTCCCATCTTCAAGAAGGGCCATAAGAAGGATCTGGGGAACTACAGGCCTGTCAGCCTGACCTCAGTACCAGGGAAGGTTATGGAGCAAATCATCCTGGATGAGATTGCACAGCATGTGCAGTGTCCAGGGGATCAGGCCCAGCCAGCACGGGTTTGTGAAAGGCAGGTTGTGCTTGACCAACCTCATCTCCTTCTATGACTGGGTGACCAGACTGGTAGATGAGGGAAGGGCTGTTGATGTAGTCTTCCTAGACTTCAGCAAAGCCTTTGACACGGTCCCTCACAGGCTTCTTCTGGGGAAGCTGGCTGCCCATGGCCTGGACAGATATACACTTCTTTGGGTAAGGAACTGGCTACAGGGCCATGCCCAGCAGGTCGTGGTGAATGGAGTGAAGTCCAGCTGGCAATCCATTTCAAGTGGTGTCCCCCAGGGGTTGGTACTGGGGCCCATCTTGTTTAATATCTTTATTGATGATCTAGATGAGGGCATTGAGTGCACCCTCAGTAAGTTTGCAGATGACACCAAGCTGGGAGGTGGTGTCGATCTGCCTGAGGGTAGGGAGGCCCTTCAGAGGGATTTAGATAAGCTGGATTGCTGGGCTGAGGTGAATGGGATGAGGTTCAACAAGGCCAAGTGCTGGCTCCTGCACTTTGGCCACAACAACCCCATGCAGCGCTATAGGCTTGGGGATGAGTGGCTGGATGGGTGTGAACAGGAAAGGAACCTGGGGGTGTTGGTTGATGCTCAGCTGAACATGAACCGACAGTGTGCTCAGGTGGCCAAGAGGGACAATGGCATCCTGGCCTGCATTAGAAACAGCGTGGCCAGCAGGAGCAGGGAGGTGATCATCCCTCTGTGCTCAGCACTGGTGAGGCTGCACCTCGAGTACTGCGTTCCATTTTCGCCCCTCACTACAAGAAAGACATTGAGGTCCTGGAGCGTGTCCAGAGAAGGGCAACGAAACTGGTGAGGGGTCTGGAGCACAAGTCTTATGAGGAGCGGCTGAGGGAGCTGGGATTGTTCAGTCTGGAGAAGCAGAGGCTCAGGGGAGACCTCACTGCACTGTACAACTTCCTGAAGGGAGGCTGTGGTGAAGGGGGGTTTGGCCTCAGGCAACGAGCAGGACACGGGGAAATGGCCGCAAGTTGTATCAGAGGAGTTTTAGATTAGACATAAGGAAGAACTTTTTCTCTCAAAGGGTGCTCAGGCACTGGAATGGCTGCCCAGAGAGGTGGTGGAGTCGCCGTCCCTGGCAGTGTTCAAAAGGCATCTGGATGATGTGCTGCGTGATATGGTTTAGTGCTTGTGGTGGCAATGGTGATGAGGAGATGGTTGGATTAAATGATCTTGTAGGTCGTTTCCAACCTTGTGATTCTAAGAAATTTTATGCTAAGTATGTATTAGCATCGGTAGTAGAAAACCTTGAGTACTATGTTCAGTTTGGGGTGCTTTGCTACAAGAAAAGCAGCAAGGACCTGGAATGTATCCCGAGAAGGTCAACAAAACTGTGAGGGGTTTGGAGCACAAGTCTTATGGGGAGTGGCTGAGGAAACTGGCATTGTTCAGAAGAGGAGGCTCAGGGGAGACCTTATTGTACTCTACAATTGCCAAAAGGAGGTTGTGGTGAAGTGGGAGTCAGCCTCTTCTCCAGAGTAACAGGGGTAGGATGAGAGGTGATGGCCTCACGTTGCAGCAGGGGAGGTTGGATATTAGTAAGCAGTTCTCAAAAAAGGAGGTAGTGCATTGGCACAGGCTGCCCAGGGAGGTGGTGGAGTCACCATCCCTGGAGGTGTTCAAGAGACATGTACATGTGGCACTGAGGAATGTGGTCAGTGGGCAATATTGGTGGTAGGTGTTGAACTGGATGGTCTTAGAGTGATTTTATAATTCTATGATTCTATGAAAAGAGAAACAGAAGAGAGAAGCTATCTGTGTTTAACAAAAACAGTACAGTGCCACCAGTGATTAAATCCTGACATGCAGAACGTGTCTACCCAAGGCTTGTAGGGACAAAGCAAACAGTGTGCTGTTTGCCTGCAGCCCAGCTATTGAAGGCAAGGGTTAGTGGGAAATAAACCAATAAACCAGCACCCTGGTTCAGTGGGTTCCTTCCTTTCCAGGAATAACAGGTTATAATAACAGGGGGATGAGAAGCATCCCTGGGATGGTCACAAAAGCACAGCCTCTCCTTCAGGCCGGGATAGATCAACGCAAAGGAGTAATGCCTTCACAAGGAATAGTTTGTGATGGAAGAGTTCAAGCTGTAGAGGATTCGTTACTCCAAGCGACACACATAATTTATTAAATCTTTTCAATTCTGTGAAATAAAGAGCAAACACAAGTCCCCACACCCAAGCAAACACACAGATAGGTTCTTGTGCAACTCCACCCCCCATGGCTGCTTTCTGCCAACTTCCGCAATTACTTAATTTAAACAAAATCCTAGGACAGAGGAACTCAATAGCACCTCAGCATAACCTGAGCCTGAGCTTCCTTTTAAAGTGGCAGGTCCCTGGGTCCTCCAAAGGTGTGTGTGCTTATCAGCATCACACCTTGACGAAAGGAAGCCAATGAGGCCCATCTCATTTTGAAAATTATGTAGGTGTTCATAATAGCTGTGCCGCTTGGGTCTGTTGTCCCAACACAAGGGACAGGGGATCAGCACTGCCATCAGTATTCCTCCCCTCTCTCCCCACATGTCCTGCACACACAGTGCACACAGACACTACCTTGCACAACAGTATTCAATACTCAATGCAAGATTTTGTAAAAACACCAGCAGCTAAGAAGTTTTATTACACAATTATCAATAATGCTTGCATAAACATTCCTTCTGACTATAAGCAATGCGTGTGACCCTGTATGAGAGTATAAAGCTGGATGACAGTTATCCCAATTAATGCCTGTTCCTTCTTCATCGTTAAAATGGAAAGGGCAGTTCAGAGGTACTTCTAGTAACCACCACTGAGTGTATTTCTTTCTCCTTCCAAGCTCTTCTTAGGGATGTGGGTCAGTGGAACTGTTGGCAGTGGGTTGATGGTTGGACTAGATGACCTCAGTGGTCTTTTCCAACCATAATGATGCTAATGATTCTTTCCAGAGTCCCTAAGCCTTTTTCACTATGGGTGCTCCAGCATCTGCTGTGACATTTCCTGCTCTACAAGTGCAGAAGTCCATGGGATCGTTGAGCATTTATTTATTGGCCAGGTTTTGAGTACTCCCCCCCAGCAGCAACTGGGATCCTGGAACAGATCCATGCCAGTGTGAGCCCTTTGGTAAACAGTACTACAAACAGTAGTACAGGGAAGTTTTATGGAGGGCTGTCCTTGAAAGCAAATACAAGACAATATGGAGTCTCCAAAGTATTTATAAAGGATTTATAAATGAAAAGACTCCTTTGTCACAAAGGAAAAAATAAATGATGTATTTTTTTTTTTAGAAGATCTCACTGCTCCACTCTCAGAATACGGTGTTAAAATGCAACCTGAAATCACATTTCAGATATTAAGGTAAAAGACTCAAAAATATTAACCTAAAAGATGTAAAGATGGAGCTGAGCCAAGAATTAGGGGCAAGAGTTTATCCAGTCCCAGGCTGCTGAAACTGTGGTTGCTGAAGAAACAGAGCACAGTTCAACACGGTTCACTCAGGCTGGCAGCTACATGATCCTGTCCAGGAATCTGGTTGTTCCTATCCTGTCCTTGGAGCTGGAAGAGGAGCAATAGAGCAGCCCAGACTGAGTGATGGCTATGGGACATGAAGGTAGATTTCTGTGGAGCATTAGAAGCATTACAGTGTCATGAAGGAGAGGTGAACTACTTACTATTTTTCTGTTGGAGCTAGCATTAAAAATAAATCAGTAAGTGCTTTGGGTAATACTCAGTGCTTCTGTCAACACTACCCAAATTACCAGAGTACATTACAGAGTTTCATGGAGGCAAACCTTGGGAAATCGCATCAGGTGTTCAGCAACCAGTGATCTCATAGTTTGTCTTACCTGAGCAGCACAGGATGAAAGCCTCCAGCAAAGCCCAAGCAGACACCTGACATGTCCCAGCCTGTTTCCTTCAATGGCTGGAAGAAGTCATGGAAGACTTTTAACTACAACTCCCTCCATAGATGCAGTTATCTGTGAAACTACAGCACGTCCCCATGGACAGACCGCACAGGCAGAGAAGATATTTGATGTCCTATGCAGCCCACATGGTTTGAGAAGAAATTTCAAGTGGTCTTGGAATATCTCACTGCACTCATTTGAAGGAGGTCAGTTACTTAGGGCTCCAAACTCTTAAGGATGAGTTTTGCAGTTAGCCCTCTCAGGGAATAGCAAATATTTGAAGGAGGAAAATCCGTGTACTTCTTTACAGAGCTTCATGTTCCAGGTCCTCCCAAGCCTGTGCCAACCCCAATGCCTATCCCAAAGCAGCTGTGAAGGACAGTTATATAAGGAGAGCTCCTGGGCAGTAAACCAGCTGCACCCAATGTCGCAGGCACCCACAGGCACACACTGTGGGATGATCAGGTTCACCCTCCATCCCAAGCCAATGGTAACGTGACGCTGGTGAACATCTCCATCATCCCCCTCCTCCCCTTTCTCAGTGCTGTTGCATAAATCAAGCCTTAGGACTATGAAATAGAAAACACACTAACCATCTCAGCTGTGTTTGTTCTAAGTACCCCATTAAGCTTCTCATAGTCTTTATCAATGCACTCTCTGAAAGGCAGAATGAAGCCCCACGAGCTGTGCAGCTGAGAAGCTAAGCTAAGCTAAGGTCACTTTGAGAGAATGTCATCTTTTTTTTCCCCAGATCATGGGCTGAATGGTTTTAAAGAATGTCTTTATTGTTTATAATGTTTTTATTTCAGTGTGGAAAAAAATCCTGAGTGCTTTTAATTCATGACCTAATGATTCAAATACACTTAGTGAAATGTCAGCTCTTTTCAGACAGGTTCTGTAAATAATTTGGCACTAAATCTTTGCAGCCCATCTCTCCTTATGCCCAGGAGTGCAGCCAGAACCCCAGAGGAAAGGACTGCTCTGCATTGTCACAACCTTCCAGCGGTGTAAAACAAAAAATAGCCCCAAACAATTAATGCTATACCTGACACTTATTTATAAGTACACAGAAGCAATTTAAAAGCTGTAAAATCCATCACCAGTCTTGTTTAAACTCAACCTGTGAAAGACATGGGTGCCCATCATTTTTATTGCTGGGAGTGCAATAGCTTTGTAGAGCTTGTTAGATAAGTTGGGTCAGATGCACAGGTGGTGTAAATCAAACTGCTGTGGTTAATTCAACACATGAGTGGTCACATGGGACTCAAGGAGGCCTTGTACAGCCAGTGCTGCTCAGGAAGCTCTGACAACAGCCATAGGCTCTATAAGCTGCAGAAAGGACAGGTTCTGGCATCCCATCTCACTCTCCTGAAGTTTCTGCTGCAGCCCTTTTGTCTGCTCCATTCCTCCCTGTCCCCTCCCTGTTCTCATGTCCTGTTCAGGGTCGTGGAGATGGCAGCTGCTAACAGATTTAGTCAGCGGTGGAGGAATGATTGTTTTTACAGGAAATGTCAGGGTAAGACCGAGGGCTGTGTTTCTCCCCACTGGGAGCTGGAGGAGGAGCTGGGTTTTGGCAGCAGGCTGTGTTAGCACAGTGCTTCAAGATGAGTAAATAGCTCCAGGTAAAAGGGTGGCAAGGATTTGCGTTGAGTTGCTGTCACCTGAGAAAGTGCACTTATCGCTGACTTCTCCCACAGTGGAAGGAAGAGCCTGTGCCTGAGCTATGGCCATCCAGCCTGGCTCTTCTTGTCCATCTCCCAATCCCATGATGTGGGAGCAACAAGAACACAGCACTGCTGAACTTGACCAGGGATGGCCAGGTGGTCTGCTGGGATCTCCTCCCTTATATCACATCATCTAGTCCAAATCCCCTGCAGTGAACAGGGACCACTCTAGGAACCGCTAGATCAGGTTGCTCTATCTGTCACTTGGCAGCAGCCATGTTTGTACCTTGGCCTGGGCTGTAATCAGTGGGACCCCCTGTAGCATGTTTCACAGGATGGTTAAGGCTGGAAGGGGCCTCTTCTGGAGGACGTCTGGTCCAGAATGGCTTCTTCCATAACTCCACTGTAGTTCTTCAGTGAGATGAGCTTCTTGCTACATCTGACTTTGCAAATCTGCAAAGCCCCAGTGAGTACAACTTCAGCTTGCAACAGGCTGAGCAGGCTTGTTTTCAGTTTTCTCAGCAGCATCACAGGTGACAGTTCCCGCTGTGCCAGTGTCATCTCATCATGAAGTCAGCACAGAGTCTGACTGTACATCTTCCCTCCTGGATCCTATCTCTCAGATCTTGCTTTCCCAGCAGCTGCAGGATGAGCAGCATCAGCAGCTGTGTGAAGGCATGTCTGAGCCTCAGGTCGTGGTTGTGGGGCCATTTATCAGCTATGGTGCATCATATAGTTCAGCCTGGCTGACAGGAATTCTGCACACAGGCCCCCATGTGAACCACAGTGCTTTTCAGCACCTCCTTACTTTCACATACTCCTACAAGGTCTCAGTGGTCCAGAGCATGCTGCGTTTCTGTACTGGATTTACTTAGAAATGCAGCACAGCAGTTCTGGCCATTGCTATCTTGCTGGAGGCTCCTTCCCCTGCAGCCCCTTCCCTTCCAGCCCCTTCTCTGGCCATGTCCATGTTCTGCAAGCTGCCAGCTGCCAACAGCATGCAGGTGTCTGCCTCTGTTTGCAGAGTTCCTTTGGCTGGGAGACAGGGAGCTCCCAGCTGCTGCTAGGTAGCACAGCCCTCTTGGCCATGAAGGTGTGTTGTCTTTGTCACCCTTGGGCTCTGCAGTGCAGGAGATGACTTTGGCTGCAGCACGTTATGTGAATGGGATGCAAGTCAGCTACAGAACTGCTGTGGGATCTATCCACACCCATCCCTGCAAGCACGCTCTGTTAGGCCCTGGCACCATGGTGCGCTTTGTGTCAGGTTAATTATGGGCATTTGCATGCACAGGTGTGTGAAGCCTGCCAGGACATCAAGGCTTCAGACATAGAATCATAGAATCACAAGGTTGGAAACAACCTGCAAGATCATTTTAGTCCAACCACCCTCCAATACCACTGCTACCACAAGCACTAAACCATATCTCATAGCTCCTCATCCAGATGCCTCTTGAACACTGCCAGGGACAGCAACCTCCCTGGACAGCCATTCCAGTGCACTATCTGAGAGAAAAAGTTCTTCCTTATGTCTAACCTAAACCTCCTCTGGTACAACTTGCAGCCATTTCCTCCGGTCCTGTTTGTTTCCTGGAAGAAGAGGCCAAATCCCTCCTCACCACAGCCTCCCTTCAGGAAGTTGTACAGTGCAGTGAGGTCTCCCCTGAGCCTCTGCTTCTCCAGACTGAACAATCCCAGCTCCCTCAGCCGCTCCTCATAAGACTTGTGCTCCAGACCCCTCACCAGTTTCGTTGCCCTTCTCTGGACACGCTCCAGGACCTCAATGTCTTTCTTGTAGTGAGGAGCCCAAAACTGAACACAGTACTCGAGGTGCAGCCTCACCAGTGCTGAGTACAGAGGGATGATCACCTCCCTGCTCCTGCTGGCCACACTATTTCTAATGCAGGCCAGGATGCCATTGGCCCTCTTGGCCACCTGGGCACACTGTTGGTTCATGTTCAGCCAAGCATCAACCAACACCTCCAACCATCCTTTTCCTCTTCACAGTCATCCAGCCACTCATCCTCAAGCCTATATCGTATATCTCAGGCACCTGGAAGCCAAGTGAGTATCACATCCCAGCTGTTCTAGCAGGTGCTCCAGGCACAGAGCAGCAGCTCCCTGCAACCTAGGAGAGGCCCATGGAAGAGCAGGCTGTCCCTCTGCAGCGCACAGGCACTGCACAGAGCACATCTCCACATGCAGCCATGGAGGAGCCTGCGGTGCAGCAGCGGATGTGGTGTAAAGGGGCTGCAGCTCATGGATGCCACTGCAGGAGCAGCCTGATCTGGAGCTGCAGCCTGCAGAGAAGAGCCTGAGGTGGGGCAGATGGGCTGAGGGAGCTGCCACCCCTGGAGACCTGTGTAGAGCTATTCTGGAAATAGCTCTGCATAGCATCATGTCCCCCCCACACCCCATGACAGTTTAGGCCCCCTCCCTCCATCGCTCACAGGCATTTTCCTGTCTGCCAATTTTCCTTCTTATTATGCAGAGCAGGATTTGGCATGCTGCAGCACAGCTCCCGCTCTCTCTTGCCCCCTGTAAGCTCTGCTGTTCCCCAGCTCCTCGCAAGCAGCACCAGACCCACAGGAGCCCCACAGTGCTGATCGACGTCTCCCTGCTGGGCATCCATGTGGTCTACTATTGCCATAGCTGTGGCAGCCGCTATGAAGAGCACTGAGCTGTAGCACCTTCTCCTTGAGGACTTCCCACATGGCTGCTGCAACTGGCATCAGATGTCTCTTCCCATGTGAAAACCCACCAAAACCCAGCCAAGTTAGAAACCTTTTGAAAGCAGCCCCCAGCTGCACAGCAAACCTGACCTCCTGTGGGCTTTGCATTGTTAATAACCAATCTGCCTTCCAGGAGTAAGTGCCAGCTGGAGGCTTCTGTGAGGCAGGGACATTCTGAAAACCATTACCCCATGTCTGCCCTCTGATGAGTGACAAATGGCAAGCGTCTTTGGCCACTGCTGCCACATTTTGGGAACTGCATTCATTTTCTCCCTCGGCTCACTTAATGAAAAAGGGAGTCACAAAATGAAAAAGGGAGTTAATGATCTTTCGGTGATGAGTCCTGGCACAGGTTGCCCGGAGGAGCTGTGGGTGCCCCATCCCTGGAGGCATTAAGGCCAGGTTGGATGGGCCCTGGGCAGCCTGATCTGGTGAGAGATGGTAGACTTTAAGGTCCCTTCCAACCCAAACCATTCTGAGATTCTACAGTTCTGTAATTCTATGATTGTATGATATGTGTGACACCTGATGGAGTCAGCCGGTGGCTTCCAGGCGTCCCGTGACACACAGCCCATGCATGTACACGTGCACACTTTCACATGACTGCACAGGACTTTGTTTCAGTTAGTAAGACTTAGGAGGAGTGGCTGAGGGAACCAAGGCTGCTCAGTCCAGAGGAAAAGAGATGAGGGGAGATCTCATCACTCTGTACAACCACTCAGCAGGAGGCTGCAGCAAGGAGGTTGTTGGTCTCTTTTCTCAGGTGATAAGTGACAGAATGCCAGGCAATAGCCTCATGTTGCACCAGCAGAGGTTTACATTGGATGTTAAGAAGATTTTCCTCATGGAGAGGGTGGTCAAGTCTTGCCCAGAGGTGGTGCTTCACAGCAGGCTGTCCCCTAGCCCCGGTGCCCCAAGCCCTGCAGGACCTGCTCCAGGCTCCCAGATTTCGTAGCCCAGTTCAACAAATAGCTGGCAAGAGCAAGGAGAAAAGCAAAGGTGGGCAACACATTTTCAAGGAGGCCTTGGTTGCTTTGCTCTCACAAGCACTGAGTTGAAAAACCCCAGTGAGCTTCACACGCATTGGCTGGAGAACTGTGAGGACCTCATCATGGTCACATGCAAGCAGCCTCTGCCAATGCGCTTCACCTTTACAGGCAGTGGAGCAATAAGGCACTCGGTCACAGCTGAACACACTGTATGAGGGAGACACCAATGTGTTGCACTATATTTAGATCAGCCTGGATCATCCGAAAAGGAAAGCAGGAAAAAAAAAATGAAGATGACAGAGAGGGCATTTTCTTTCATAAAGATGTTAAAAAGTAATCGGAGAGAAACAGTAAGGGCAAAGAAAATAGTAACGCTTTTCATCTCTGCCTATAAGAGAACAGATATTTTCTTAAGCCAGGATCTGATTACTGAGAGCAGATGATGAGGAATTATGAAACCAGGAGATAAGAACAGAAATAGTTAATAAAAAAGCTTGGGATCCATAAAAGTGGAAGAAAAGGAAAGATGACATGCAGGCATGCTGAAGGAAATGGGCAAAGAAATTAGAGATTCTTTAGCAAACCTTCTCAGAATTTCAAGAGAAATTCCTTAAGACTGGAAAACATAACTAAAAGCCATTGCGGGAGGAAAGCCACCCAGAGCAAGTGACAGCTACATCCAGTCAGCCTGAAATCCTTTCCTGGGAAGTCTTAAAGCTCTTCAGAAAATCAGTTTGAAGAAGCACGCAGAAGAGCACGGCATTCCCAGGCACCTCCGAGTGGCCTGAATTCACTGATGGCTGCTCCACTGATAGTGGAGCAGAACACCGCAGTGGCAGATGGCAGGAGTTCCTGAAACAATGGCTGGCTTGAAAAAATATTTTTGAGAAAATGGAAGAGGTAACTTAGTAAAAATCAGCTGACCTACAGTAAGAGAAAGGACTCATGGAAACAGATTTGTCACAATTGTCCTTTCCCAGTCCCTGGACAAGTTATGTGGCAAATCCAAGTATCATCATAGGAGTTTTGTAAAGCAGCTGTTAGTTATGTCAAACGTAACAATGTTGTGATATTACAGAGATAAAGGTGCACATCCAGCCCTTCATGATATGCACAAATATCAGGCTGGTTCTGCCCGTTGGATTGGCTAGATGTGGAAAGAAACCCCCATGTCTACCTGGATGACAGCAGGGGTGACACAATGGGGACTGCAAGTTGTGCAACTGCCATATCATTAAAAAAAAAAAAAAGTATAGAAAATTCTGGTTGTAGCAATATAAACAAATAAAGGCAACCTACAGATCAAAACCTACACACTTTTCAAGGCACTTGAATACTGGTAAAATATTTAACTTGGACATTGCTGTCTCAACCTCCCCACCAGGACTGATACTCAGGAAGCGACCACTGCTGATGTACCATTAATTTATACTGTTTTATTATCTGTGCTCTATGAAATGATATTTTTAATTTGTTTTTAATTTCTTTCAAATAAAGTGCTGCACTTCATATTCTTCGTATTCATTGTTATAATGCTTTGTAACTTCTTCTGCCTGTGCCAGAACTTCAGAATTAGCTAGCTAGAGGGGGAAAAATCTACCAGTATTGTACTTCCACACATTTTATTGGACAGCAGCATCTCACAAACCAGTGATCCCAATGACTCTATGTCCTGCTTCATGTCCTGCTAACAATGCTCTTAGAGAGCTGCCATGCTTGCAGCTGGCCAGGAACAGTGCAGCCAATGTGCCTGCAGTTGTAGCAGAGACACGGGGCAGGAAATGAGAGAACCCATAAATGCTCCACTTCAAATACTGAAATCAGAGGTGAACAATTGCGGGCAGCTTTGGTCACGTAAGTTTGTTGTATAAGGAGCTGGTGTTAATGATTTCTTGCATGAGGAAGTACTACAAGTCTTGCATGCAAGTTGGCAAGAGAAGGGAAAACATGATGACTGTCCATACTTATGTCTACACCTGTGTTATCTATCAGAGTATTGAATATCCAGGAAGAAGGACTGATTTTTCAAGATAAGCCAAGAACAGAAAAAAACAAACTTCAAAATCCTTCAGGGGCACCACTGGAAAATCCTCTTAGAGCTTTGTTACTTGCTCGAGACACACAAAGACAAAACAAGCACTCCAGCACTGGCATCCTCTTCCATTCCTCTCTGCAGATATGGAAGCTGGGTGAGCTCTGAGCTCTCTGGAGTGGTCCATGTTGCTCTGAAGGGCAGCACAGCCAGCTGGGGCATCAGCCACTCCTCCCAGTTTCTGAGAACTGCAAACTTGTGTTATGGTAGGAGGTTGGTCAAGTATGACTTTCCCATCATAAATCCATACTGACTACTCCCAATCACCTCCCTGTCCTTCACATGCCTGGAAACAGTTTCAGAAAGCGGTTTCGGTTGTTGTTCCATCATCTTCCTAGGCACTGTGGTGAGAGTGACTGTCCCACAGTTCCTGGGTCCTCCTAACCTTTACTGAAGATAGGAGTGACATTTGCTTTCCTCGAACCTCCAGGAACCTCTCCCAGTTGCCACACGCAGACTGAGATACCACTGTTTTTGTGTCACTCCAGAAGAAGGCATGGAGCAGATAGCAGGAAAGCCCTTTTGGTGTTTCTCATGTGCAGAGTACCAAGAGAAGATTTTGTATCTTGGACACACGTATGAAGAGACTGAAATGGTAGTGGGCCTTTCTGTCCTTCAGAAAAGGACAGAACCTTGTTGGTTCAAATCCAAAGCAAGTCCAGCATTTCCATGCTGGCACTGTAGATGAACAGGTTTCTGAAAGGCGGTCAGCTCCTGCACATAAGCCACACCACAAGAGGCCAGAACTGCTGCTAAGCAGCCCTACAATGCACGATGCAGAGGGCAAGAGTTACTTCAGGTGCCAGTATCAGATGTGAGCACTTCCCATGAAGCGCTTGTATCACCTGGAAAATTGTCATGTCACTATTTGTGCTGTTGTTGAGAAGCCACAGGAGCATCTAATGGGTGGATATAGCTATCACAAAAACATGTCCTTAAATGCTACTCATGGACTAGATTTCTGTATAAGTATCTCAGATAAGTAGGTGATTTCTATAGGTAAAAGCCTAGGCAGACAAAGTGGTTGCAGGAAGAAGGTGCCTTACACTAGTCCAGCTTAGTTATCCTCCAGTGTGGGGAAGGTTTGTAGCAGAATAAGCAGAACTTCACATTGGTAATTATATCTGCGAGATCTGTGTTACTTCATCTTTACCAAAGAATAGAGCCAAATCACTGCATAAATCCAGAATTATTCTCTATGCACTGTGTAACTGAGAAAGCAGCTTCTTTGTGTGTGCAGCTTTTTGCTTCATTGCAGTCAGGTTTCTTTGATCAACCTACAAGTTACATGCCATCCTGCTGGGGGAAGCCAGGCAGAGGGTATCAAGGTCAAAACAATAGATAGCAATGAAGCAATGGTCTGTCTGCATTTGCGTGTGCCTGGTTTTACATTATTACAAAACCTCCCACATTCAGCTAAATAAAACAGAAGACTCACCGGATGCACATAGCTCCAGCTTGACCTGTTTCTGTTGGAAGTATGCGTTGAAATAATGTCTAGAGGTCTGGCTTGGGGTGTTCTGGGGAAGTAATGTTATATCCTTGTTGCTTCCTAGGTAAAATGGGAGTAATTAAAGGCCTGGATCAGAATAGGCTCTTTTATACAGAAATATGAATGTTGATCCCAGTTTTGAAGTTTGCTACCAAAAGGGATCTGAAAGAAGCAAGTCAGTGTTTTATGGACCCTTCGCAACTGCTGAAACCTTTCTCCCACCTCTTAATTCAGAAGCACACTGGCAAAGAGCAGGATGGAGCCTTGGTGTTTCCTTCCCATGCTCTGTGCCTATCCTCTGATCTCTCCTTTCCCTCCCTGCCACCCTACTCCACTTCCCTGGAGTGCAGTCTGCTCCCCAGTCCCATTCACACAAGCCCATCAAATGCCCCGGCATTTCCCCAAGTTGCCTCCAGTGCCCAGGCATTTAGGAAGGAGCCCTTTTTCCTACATCCACAGCCGACTGGGGCTTTACAGAGCAAAACCACAACTTTACACTGCAAACAGCAAATCTCTGACAGATCGTGGAGCCTTTACCTTCAGAAGCAGTACAAGATATATGTGTTAATTTGTGGTTAAGGCCTATTTATCTGGAGTGGTACAGGAGGGTAGCTTGGCCTTTCCTGTAGCAGAGCAGCTAGAACTGCCAGAAGAGGCATTAAAAGTTAATAAAAAAGTCTGAAACACTCTCATTAAAATACTTGGAAAACTTCACAGTTTGGCTGCATACCATAGAAAGAGTATATGAGAACTTGACTGGGCTTGCCTGCCTCCCGAGCAGACTGTCTTGTCTTCATACTCAGAGAAAAATTTGCCTGGCGCCCGCTGCAATGCTAAAAAGCCCCTGCTATGTCAGATGCTGTTGTAATTTGCCCTGGAAATGCATCTGAAGCAAAGGAATGCGTGAGCACAAGTCCAGAGCTCAGACAAGGGGAAATACTGATTGCTATATAGATCGGTGGATAAAGATAGTATTTTACTCATTTTAACCCTCAGCCCAAAGTTCCAGGTGTTGATAACTATTCCAGCCTCTTCTGGTTCATCTGGTCTCTGGAAGCTGCAGGCACTGGTCCCTAAGCAGGCTCTTCGGTGACCACAGCATCAAGCAGCGTGGCCCTATCTGGAGCCATTTCAAGGAAAATCCAGACCTGTATTTGACCTCATTCTTCTATTTACTCACCACACTAATTAGGACAGGCAGAGTGAGGGCCAGCAAGACAGGTAGGATGGACTATTTGCATAGCTGCAAGCGGTTTCTATCTGATTGAGTGGAGTGGATTGAACCATAGGTGGATTGTGGGTCAAGAGGTTGTTTGAGTTTCACATTCATGGACACATTCTATACAACCAGCATGCTTGTCACACTGCTCTGTAGCACGTGGCAGGTCATGAACTCCGTCCAGATATCGAGCTGTTGTGGCAGCTTTCAGGATCTGGACTGCTGTGGGTAAAGACTCATGTAGCAGCACCCAAAGAACAAACTCTTAGCTCATTTACTGAAGGCTGCCCGATTTCCACCTCAGCAATACGGTCTGCCTGAAAGTGTGAGCTTGGTGGTGCCGGAGCCTCCAATTTATCAATAGCATAAACCCTCTTTGACCTAGTATTGATTTCTTTGATGGAAATTAAGAGATATACCAAGTACCAACTTGGGATTCTTACCTAATCCCTGTTCTTCTTACCCTACTCTGCTTTCCCATGTTTCAGAGCCTTTGGCTAATATTCCACTATTACTGTCACATTTGGGATTACCCTGCAGAACATCATGTTTATCCTGCTTCATTCAGAGTACTATGATTACCTCTGGAGCAGGACATACTAAGTAGTGAATTCTGTACCTATAATAGCTTGTGTTAGGCAAGATGACCACAGACTTTGGGTGCCTTTGGCTCTGTGGTCTGTTCACATGATATCACCAAGAAATTAATCTGTCAGCACCTCTCCCCTTCTCTCATTGCTTCTTATTCCTCCAGCAGTCCTGCTGAGATCTCACACATCACTTCTGTTCACATTAAGGGAAATTCCAACATCCAAACATTTCTATACATTTTTAAAGCATGTTTCTTACTTGCTCTGAATCTAGTAAATCTGGCCAACGAATCAAGTTACGTTACTATATTTGTGGTTGGTCCTCCTAGACCAATTTCCAAATCTGTCAAAGTTTATCTGCTGAGATAAATTGTCTGAGGGAACAGAGATTATTCAACCTGGAGAAGAGGAGGCTCAGGGTTGACCTTACTGCTCTCTAAAGCTATCCAAAGGGAGGTTGTGGTGAGGTGAGAGTTGTCTTCTTCTCCTCTGTGACCAGTGATAGGACTAGAGGGAATGGCTTCAAGCTGTGCCAGGGAAGATTCAAGTTAGGAAATAATTCTTCTCTGAGAGAGTGGTCAGGTGCTGGAACGGGCTGCACAGAGAGGTGGTGGAGTCACTGTGCCTGGAGGTGTTTAAGAAACATTTAGATGTTGTACCGAAGCACGTGGGAAATTCTGTGATGGGTGGATGGTCGGACTGGATGATCTTAGAGGTCTTTTCCAACCTTAATGATTCTATGATGCTATGATTCTGTGATTCTAAGATCAGCACTAAGATTATCCAAACCTCCGTGCCCTATCTCCTTTCTTTGTAAGAAGCTCTCCGAAAGACTTCTTGGTAGATAAAGGCCACTGCTGAAAGGATGAAAAGGAGCCCACAGAGTAGAAGGTATGCACATGCCTTCCTTCTACAACTTCTCTATTATCAGTAGAGAACAAAGAAAACACAGATGTATATCTGATATGTTTACATGAAAACTGCAGTATTTACTAATGCTTTTAAGGTCATATTTTGCTTCAGTCAAGCAATGAGAAAAATGTCAAGAATATCTTGCAGCTAGTTAGCTAAACATATTCTTCTGCCTCTGGATTGGGTAAGACATATACTCACAATAAACTTTATCTGAGGGACAGTTCAAGGAACTGGCAAGAAAGTCCAAAATCCAGTAACTCAAGGTCACTCATCCACCCAGGGAGATCAGGCGGGCTGAACAGTGGTCATAAATCATTACATTCAACACCACCTCAGTGGCTTGTGTAAAACATGTGAGCCTGCACTGAGTTCCTATGGGAGCAGCATTGTATCACAGTGGCCACATTCAGAGCAGTAATGGCTTGCTTCCATCGCAGGTTCAGATGCCACTGAGTATAGAAAAATAATGTTCTACCTAATCACTGGGAGTTTTAGTTGAAGCACATATATACATAGAATATATTTTACCTAAGTGTGTTTTAATGGAGCTATAAATAAAGAAACCACTGTCTGAAAAAGCAATCAGGACACAGCCCTGGTGCTCCTGCCCATCACACTTTGTCCTGGCAGGAAAGGTAACATCATGGCATTGTGTTTTTGCTTCCTAATAACTTCCTGGGAAATACATGGGCGCCATCACAACATCCAAATGTGTCCCAGTAACCCAAAAAGACAGCAAATTTTACAAATAGGAAACAGAAAGCGGATTGCCCAAGGCTTTTTGACAGTTTATGGTTCAGAAATAAATATTCAGTCTCTTGAACAGAAGTTTGTATATTCTGAAACAGTCTTCCTAGCATGCACAGTCAGAGGTGTTCAAGCCCTCTTCTTGCTTCTTGGAGTGTCAAGAAACTATTTCCACGGTCAAGTTGCTCCCACAGTCAGCTCTGAAATGAACAGCCCTGGTCAGTGTGTCCTTAAGAATGTAAAGTTCACAGTCATTTTGCATTGTCATATCAGTTATGTTTCAAGACTGCCCACAACATGAAACATAAGATGTACCTTGAGCTAAAGCAAAGCCTATTGGGAGCTTAAATAGCTCCCCAAAATAGTAACCTCCTACAATAAAAAAAACAAACAAGAGCTGAGCATGCACTAAGACGTGTGAGAGAGAGTGCTTGTAAATATTCTCCACAGTCTGTGTAGGAGTTGTGTGGAGATAGCCTGAGCACCTCCAGCAGCAGAGGAAGGAGATCAATGGGAATTCATTTGGAAGAAATTCTGGGGAGAAGAGTTGTAATATGTGCTGAAAGAAGCTAGGGATTGAAGTCATCAAAATCCTGGTGGACTTAAATAATAAAGGCCACAGATGTACATGCTGTCTTTTATAGTTCCTGTCCCACCAGAAGGATTGTAGAGGTAGGAAAGTGTATCATCTCATACATATAATTTCTCACATAATCATATAATCATCATATAATTTCTCTTTTCACCTTGCCTCTTTCTGTGCTTCAGCTAAAATGCTGGGGGAACAAGTCACACATTTACTGCGTGTAGCAAACTTGAGCTAGTTGGAAATGCCGTTCCCAGTTGAGAGGATCCATAAAGTATTGGCAAAATAATTAAGTTATGTAAACAATATTCTTGAACTCTGTCCAATCTAGGCAGATGCCAGCCTCGGTCTGGTAGCTGTTCTTACACAGGCACAAGTGAGTTCTGCTGCATGCACACACAGGCGAACACACGTGCACACACCCAGATGCATGTGCATGATAAGATGCCTGGTAGCATCTTCTCATTAGAGGCTGCTCCCAACTTCCTCCTATATGGCTCTCTCACAGCCCTGACAACATCTGCCTCTCCAAGCTGAAGTGCTTCTATGCTGCCCCTGGCTGGTTCATCTGCTTTTCCACTTATCTGGGTTTTATATTGTCAGCCAAAACAGTTCAAGGGTTACCAAGACAGGCAGAAAGAGGAAAAAAGTTAGCCCACCCTAATTTTTCAAAATTCGATGTAAGTAATTGCAAAAGCTTTATAGCTTCTGCAGGTGTGAAGGCTTGTGAATACCATCTATTAGATTTAGTAGTTCATCTCACTGAGGCAAATGTCCGTATTACAGTTCATCTTCATTTAGGCATGGCATGGTGAGAACTGGGAGCTCACAGAGGTGTCTCTGGCAGCTGTACAAGTGGCTGCACTGGAGCAATGGGAATATTATGATTTGTCTGGAAGAGGTTGGGAAAACTGATGCCAGCCCTAGAAAAAAGGATCTCTACTTTGTGTGTGCTAGGAATTGGCCATCTAGCCAAGCTAGCTACAATGATACAACAAAGCTTGGCAAGTGTGGATGCAGTGTAAGTAAGCTCATTAAACTAAATAATGGAGCATTTTTTCTTTTTTTTCTTTTTTTTGTGTGTGTGTGGCATAATTATGTATCACACTGTGGATTTGACATGTTCACTTGAAAGTTGGGTCTTACTACGATCTGCCCGGATGTAATCATGTAAGTACATTCACCTTTTCTTATTCTTTGCTGCACTTGTCCATCAGGCTATCTTCACAGCACACTTCCCAGGTTTGCAGCTCCAGAAGGAATGAAAAAAAGATACCCACCATGACTCTTCTCATCAAAAGCTTCCAAAGAGGAGCAGGTAGGCCTGTAACTAACAAAAGTATCCAGGGCTGCAATCTGATTGTAATTTTGAGGAAAGCCCAGCTCTTCCAGCCCATCCTGTAAACAGTGTCTCTCCAGATGGGGAGGCAGTATAATTATTGGAAGCATATTGGGAAATGTCCCGTAACATCAACATGTAAAATAAGTGTATCTGTATTTGAACCTAAGCGTCTTCTTCTCACTCCCACATTAATTGTAGATATCTGTACAAGTAAATATAACTATGTAAAGATGTATGTATGCAAGGATACATACACGCTCTGACCAAAATGGGACTTAGGAAGAACCAGAGTGAACATGTACAAGTATTGGTATGGAAAAAAAATATGGTATGCTCCTTCTATTTCTTAAGTGACAGTTTACTGCTGAAATGGCAATCCAGCATGTGCTGGGCCATTACCAGTCTTGCACATGTACATGGGTACATATGTACACATGTCCAGGCAATAGCACTGGCTGAACTTGGGATAGAATTTATCAACTAATGGCCATGTGGCTTTTTTCAGTGACATTAAATTGGGAGATGCATCATTTCCTCCTTGCCTCTGTGATATTCCTAATGATTTTGGTGTCTGAGGAAGAGAGGAATATTTCTCCATTTTACCTGAGGTCAGCCATGAGACCTGTTTGTTTGAAATCTCACATCTTCAACAACAAGCACAACTGGAAATAACAGCAACGCGCAAAGAGCCAGAGCAGGAAGGGAACTTTGTCCTGAGCCCTGTCTTCAGCTATGAGCTGTAGTACAAACTGTCATGAACAAATTAATCTCTGAAAGAATCCCTGTATTCAAAACACGTTAAGTTGCTTGCCGCACTGTTTTATTAAAAAGCAATCCTATGGGGTTCCACACCTGCTATTCTGAAGCCTTGATTGATCTGTGGTCAGCTCTGTCTTTCACTTTTGGTTTTATTTCACCTCCATCCGGACTGCAGATGCCCAGACTTTTTGATGGGCAGACATCACATTCCCTTTCACCTCTTCCTGATAACTGAAACAAGCCTAACACTTTTGAATCTCCTCTTACAATGGCTTTTCCATCTCCTGCTCATTCGTGATGCCCATCTCTGCATTTTGAACAAATCCATAGTGAACACAGCCTTCCAGATGAATCTGAAACAATCCCTGTATCAGGCCACCTTCTCTCTGCTGATGTCTTATATTTTGTAACACTAACTAGAACTATGCTTCCCATATACTGGTGGCTCATAGTCATGCCATGACTGACTAATACAGCATGATGCAACCTGTGTTCCAGATCACAACACACAGCATACTCCCATCCATCCAGTCATCTCTTCCCCACAGGAAATGGCTGTTTTGTAGCAAACAGTGCCCAAGAACTGAACATCTTCCCCCTTACACAGCCAACTTTGAGTCCTTACCACTGCTCCATCCCCATGCATTGGAAGACGGGGCTGGCAAAAAGCCAACTGTCATATCTGGCTAAAGTTTCTGCCTCGTTCGTGGCACCCGAGGGGAAGGTGACATGTCAGCAAAGGCCTGAGCCACAGCGACTGCTGTAACAGCCTGTGAGTAAAGGGGAGGGACAAGGTGTCCCAAATCTTGGTTGCATCTGAGTTTTAACACATAGATCTTTTCCCCAGTAAACCTGTTTCCAGCAGAGGAGCAGCTAGCTTATAGAACTTACTAGAAAACCTCAGATCAGGGCCTACCCTCTTCCCCATTACATTTCACCTAACTTATTTTGCTACTCACCACTGCTTATTGCTCAAACCAACAAGTTCTCTGTGGGTAGCATCTCACATGCCCCATTACTGACAATTACCTAACACTGTTTCATCAATTAATGGCACTGTCTTCTTTTGGCTTCTTTTGCCACAGCTGGGAATGAAATATTAAATAAGTCCAAGCCCAGTCCTGGAGGAATTCTACAAGAAATTGTTTCTGGTGTGTTTGTTCTCATTTCATCATAGCCCACCATTATCTTCCTTTTTGTCAGTGCTCTCCTCACCTTAAAATTTCCATTTCTTCTGTATCTTCACTTTTCTGGTATTACTTTAACCTCTTAGAATGGACTGACTTCATTTGCCTTGTTTGAAAAGGTCAATCATCTTAGAAAAAAAAGGCACTATGTTAATTTGGCATGACCTACCCTGAACAAATTCCTTTGTATTTCATCCCATTTCCAGTTTTTCCTTTCTGTTTCCTTCAGCATGGTTTTTATGTCCAACCAATCTACGTACCTGATATATGAGCAAGATGGGAAAAAAAGAGGAGAGCTTGTGCTTGTTTCCCTTCTGTACTCTGTGATTATTGTAGCTCCTGATGCACATGCAGGCAGCCTAAAGCAGAAGAAAGAAAACAAGGAGTCAAATCATGAGCTCTCCCAAGGAGGTCTCCCGTGGAGCAGGGACTGTGCATCCTTCCTGACAGAACCTGTAGCCTCATGAAACTCAGAGCCCCAGGGGCTGAGTCAAATATCTCAGATAGAGATGAAACACTAAGAATTATTAAAAGACAATTAACAGGATTATCTTTCCTCATCCTCCATAAACTGTTCTCTATCTAGGCTAGGAGGACATGAACTCCTCCTAGATTGAAGAGCTCTTGATTACGTGCACAACATAAATTTAACAACTTCCTCTGTACTGCTTGGCCACCATCCCACAGAAGATAAGAATGCAGAAGAAGCATTGCTTTCCTCCACCAGGGCTTTAATTTCATTATTGCCTCCCCAGCAGATCTCCGCTACAGAGAGAGTCTGTTTCTGGGGAGCTTAAGGGTGTGTGGATAGGAGTTTGCTTTCCACATACTGCATTTGGAAGTAGACAGCGTGGGAAAGTTCTTGTGTAAACTCCATGCCAGGCAATAGCATGCCTGTGTGGCATGAGTGCTACATGCAGTGAGCAAGGAGGCTCTGTATCAACTTGTTGATGCTTAAAGAAAGGATGGTGCCTATTGATTAGGGCATGTAGGCAGATGAGCAGACAAGGAGCAGAATTTAAGGATTTGCAGCTTGCTGGGAGTGGCTTGCTTGTGAGAAAGCAGCTGGTGAACATACCATGCATTTAGCCAGCTCTGCAAGTAAGTATAGCACTGGTGCACCAGGGAGGCCCTTCTCACTCTGCCCTTCAGGGAGGCAGGCAGGCAGGCGTGAGGCACAAGCAGTGTAGAGAAGTGCCAAGACAGCAGGCGCCGGTGGTTAGCATGGTTAGCACACCGCCAGCCTCCCCAGCACTGCAGGAGCCCGGGGCTGGGCGTTTGTAAGGGTGCAGCCCAGACAGACAAATCCTGCATGTCCCACAACAGGGCACCAGGGCAGGGGATAGTGACTGTCACAGCCCATGTTTCTCCACTGCCCCAGCAGCGCAGAGCTCAGTCTGCCCTTCCCTTAGCCAAAGCAGCCCCAAAGGTTTCTCATCTTGGCTGCTGCCTGTTCCCCTTTCTAGCAGCTGGGAAGGGAGCAGGATCTGCTGAATGGAGGCTGTGGGAAGGATTTTTTCTGCAAGACCTTTTCTCTAGTGGACACAAGACCGACTCACAGACTGTCTCCTATACTTCAGGAAACAGGTCTCATTTTCCTCTACCAATTAAGCATTTTGGAGAGACAAGACTCAGATCTTTAACCAACTCCAGGTTGCTCTGCACATAACTTGGGCTCTTGAAATAGTGAGGGAGGCAGTAAAATCCTCACTGTAATGAGTTTGTTCTCCCTTCTCCCCATCCCACTCCAAATCTTCACCAACATTCAAGAACAACAGCTATGCTACAAGAAGATGCAGGCCAGCAGGTAGAGAAAAAGCCTCTCAGAACAAGCGTAGTAAATGAAAATGTAGCCTATAAGAGAGCTAAGTGGCCAGCACAACCTCCCAGCAACTGGAATAGAAAAGCTCATGCCTGCCTCTCTGCCATTTTGCACATACATGGCTCTCCAACCAGCTGTTGATGCAACAATTTGGAGAACAGATGATGAACCTGCTTTCAAGCACCTCTTGGCCCCTGCTGGAGTCAGGTTCCTTCCAGGAAACAGATCCCGGGAACAGTGATATCACATCCTTTGTGCATGCTGTGCACATTTCTGATTCTCAAGCTGTGTGTACATTGTGCATATTGCATGCAGTGGAACTCAAAATGCCTGGGGAGAACAATTTAAAGACAGGTTAGCCCTTCAAAACTACTGCACATGTATTTAGCTGGCTGATGTTTCCTAAATCAATAGGACTCTCTATTAGCATAAGCCTTTCTAACATTTGGTGAATTCCAACAAGAAAAAAAAGCACAAAACAAACCAAACAAAAAATAACACAATTTTCATTTCATCTTTATATGAGCCTGAATGTTACAACTAGAGCAAAACAGAATAGAACCTTTGAGCACTTCTGATATTGGAAAATCTATAAACTTTTTATTTAGATAAGGAAAATGTACAGAGAAGAGAGTATTTTCCTTCTTTGCTGTGAAATTAATGTATTGTCTCCCACGTGGTCAAGTGATAAAGAAATGTAAGAGTGATTTTGCCCAGATACTATTTTCTCTATTGCACTTTGTTCAGTAGAGACTATACATCATTCATAGTATTCTCTTCAGATAATGTCAAACAATAATGAGGCAGAACATGCAGACTTCAAATAAGGCAGGACAATAATATGAGCAGAACTCCTAATAAAAGTCAGCTCCGGGTTTCTTTAACAACATTTATCTTTAAACAACTGCACTGAGATACATCTCAGTTTACCAGCTTTTAAATGAAATGGCTGAACAAACAGTCCCACCACTGTTGACATTTTGACTATGACTTTTAGCAAAAGGACATAAAAATGCATGCATCTCCATGAAGATTCATCTAAAATACCTTGAAAGCTCCCTCAGTTTATTTCAGTTTGTTCTTGTCCCTGGCAATCAGGTCTTAGTTATTCCATATAAACTATGACTTCTCAACCCCAGATTGTTAAGAAGATCTTATCCCTGTACAGACCATGTTTAGTAGCAAGGGACAGTCATGTTTTTCTCAACATTTTGCACAGTTTGGCATTTCAGAGTAAAAAGAGCTGGTTAAACAGCTAGGAATGACCTTGCAAAGAGAAAAGAGTGGGAGAATAAAATCTGCATAAAACTTGTATTTTTTGTATGTCATCTTGGGTATGCTGAAAAAGGATGGATAACAGCATGGAGTTCCAAAGTACTGACAGCCTCCCAGACAAGTGGTCAGGCTGACTTCTGTACAAGAAAATATTTCATGGCCAGGTCCTACTTAACTGCATACTTTCCAAGAAGGTGGTGTCACACACTGACTACCTTGGATGCCAGACCCCAACAGTGACACTTCAATCCCAAGTCTGTTGACAGTAACAGAAGTTCAACCCAATATAGGATTTGGTGGCAAGGAGAAGGCATGTCTTAAGCTGAAAAGATGAAAAAAAAAATGGAATCCAGTACGTGAAGAATAAGCTTCTGGAGATGGAAGCTGTGTACTGAGACCAGTCAGATCATTCAGGCATGCTACCACAAATCCAGATCATGTCCTTCCCAGAATATATCCCATACCTGAGAACTTAATGCAGATGAAAACTTCGGAGACCAGATTCTCAGCTGGTATTACTGAGCAGAATTTATTAATAGAACCATTCAGACCAGGAGGTAATTGAATAGCTAATCTCTGGTTTCTGCAAATTGCATCTGTGATGCTTCTTTTCCCATTCTTTGCTGGAACTAGCATCCTTCTGCACCACTGTCATTATGTAAAGCCCAGGATGGTGTTTTTCCCCTACACATGTTTTTGCAGCTGACCAGAAGGCCATAGATGAAAGAACCAAGAGGAGCCTCAGGAAATTAGCTAGCCCAAAGGTTTACCTTGCAGCAGGATTAGCTGTACTTAGACTGTAGGGCTGCTCCACACTTCCAAATCACACAGCCTGTGAAAAAGGTTAGTTTTTAATGACAGGGCAAGTTTGCCCACAGAGTAAGATAAAAATCAGAAGGAATCCGAACCCCTGCAAATGCACGGCAGTTTTTGAAGCAGCCCCTTGCCAAGATCCTGACAAGATAGTAGAGAGATTGGGCTGGAAAGCAGCGAGGAGCCCAAACTGCAAACTCAAGGATCCACTAGCAGCATATTTTTACATGTGCATAGACAAGGGAAGTAAACAGGCTCTGGCTGCTGGCGTCAGTGATGTTCTAGAAGCTTGGAAGAAGTGGAAGTTGTCCTGTGTGATTAAGGCAAAGGATTACTTGAGTTCAGCTGATGAACATGGTGTGAGGACTCAATAGGCTGCTGAAGCTGTGGGCTCCTGCAGCCTCTGTATGGGACTTTAATCACCATTTTCCATGCTTTGCATGCTGTATGTTGTCTGTTAGTCCAGCTAACACACATCTGTTTTCTAGCTCTCTCCAGACCTTTTCTTTAAATGTGCCAACATGTTTCTGATGGATTCATGCAATGATTTATCAGGCACAAAATAGCCAGAAGTATAAGACAGAGATTTACAGACCATTTCTTCAAGTAAAACCAATGAAACTGAATTATTGAATGCAGAGAGTCTTCCAGGGAGAGTGTTTCTGTACAGAAGAAAATAACTGCCATTTTTCATTTGTTCTACTGACTTTTTTCCCTTAGGCTTGAGAACAGTTTGCCTAAACCAACACAAAGACACCAAACCAAATGTTCTGACCATCCAACTGCACCCTTTCAGTCACACACCTACAGCTGAAAAACAGAATTCAGTATTCCAACTGCACTAATGACAGAGAAACAAAAACAAAAAGCTCTTGCCACTAGAATCAGCATCATATGCCTGTTAATTCACTTTAAGTTCAGCAAATCATACTCCAGTAACTTCTAGCATAATCTAATCTTGTTTGCCTTTTAGCACCCAATTAAGAAGACAGATACCACAATAAGCATAATAAATCAACCAACTTGCAGAAGTACCAAGCACATAAACACATCCACAAACCTGAATGGGGAATAACGGCTGATGTTCTCAAGATTATGTTATCTGTCATTTCTGTTGGAGCTTCCCCATAACTTAAATTAGGACAGATCCCACATGGTCTTGGGCATTGTCCCAACAGATAGAAGGGCACAAGTCTTGACGAAAAGAAGTCAGTCTTTTTTCTTTTTTTCTATTTTTCTGGAGCATCCAGAGGGAGATGAAATCATCTGTCCTACACTGCTGTAAGGGCTTGGTGTAGATATTTCAGTGGAATTATTGTCCCTTGGGACTTTTTTAGACCAAAGCCTGATGTAGATAGTGGAGCCTACTGAGGCACACTGAAGAAATGCACGTGGGTATTTATGTGAACATGTACATGCTTGCCTGTGGAAGGAGAAGGCAAATAAAGTCAGAAAATAATATAACGTCTCAAGACATTATTTTTTTCCAGCAATTACACAAAGTCTACACCTTTAATTAAAATAAATGAAACTAGCTCTATACCTTTGACCCATGTCAGAAAAGAGAATCAACAGCTGCCTTCATGGCATAATATCAGAGCAGCCACGGATTTTCTGTTCTCCCAGGGAATCAGTTGTAAGATGAAGATCTCAGCTGGACCGCCACTATGTATTACTTCAAGGCAGCACACTTCTCTTTTGGTGCTATAGAAATATAACATATGGCAATTCATAAAAAGTTTCAGGGCACAACAGAAGTGCCAGGCCCCTGTTCCAGCTGCATGACATTAAAGTACCTAGAGGAAAGCATGGGGTCACCTTGAGATGCCACATTTCAGCATCCACCATAGACCACACATCCCTAAAAGAAGTACCCATGGCCATTACAGTGACTAACAGCACTAGAAGTAGGTGTGCTGGCTCCTGGCACAGTCAGCAAATGGCACGGGACATCTCCTCAGGTGATGCAGTGCTCCTGTGCATTGAATAAGATTCACAAGGCACATTCTGAGCTCCTGACCCTCTCCTCTTTCCTGCACTTCTTTGTTATCTTGAAGTTCAGAGTCTTCTCCTAAGGGAGACATCTATGCGGAGCTGAGTACTGCTTTTGCCAAATCAGACAAAGAAGGCATAGGTGACAATTTCCGTTATGTGATAATTCAGTGACTGGCGGGCGCGCTTGCCACAAAATGGGAGAAGACTTCTAAATGCTCCCTCAGCATGATGATAATCCAGGTTTTCCTCACCCACCCAGATAAACCCTCAGGCTTTCTCTCTTCCTGCTCTGGATCTGTGTTCCTGTCTGTGCCCAGCTCTCCTTTTGACAGCCCCAGCCCTGGTGGTTAGAGAATATAAATATTAATGGAAACTGTGGGTTTGAATGCCCTTGGGCTGAGCAGAGCATTGGATCTAGGTGCTTCCCAAAGCTAAAGCTCATTTTCAGTGGCAAGCAGAGGTGTCACTGCCATTAAGGGCCACATTCTCATGATGGCAGCTGCAGTGCTTTGTGGTGAACTCGAAGCTAGACATACAGGCAAAAACAGAGTGAAAACTGGTGGATATTACTGCTCTTCATGTTAAAAGTTTACCCATGCCTTTAAGTGCGCGTTCCCTTCATTTCCTGCATGCATAGGGAATATAGGTACTTTAGATTAAGGCTGTGCTCAAGAAAAGGTATTTTGCATTGCATTCTGAAGCTAAGGGACCTATGTTTCATCAAAATTCTGTTTCAAGCATTCTGAATCTCTCTGAAAGTTGCTAGTAAAGCAGATACCTAAGAGCATTATGTCACAATAGCATTTAAGCACCTTGATTTATTGGAATAGGAATTACAACTGGAATTAAATGAAATTTTAAGTTAATCCAAACTAAACAAATATTCTAAATCTTCCAGATTGCTTCAAGTAGTGTGCTTCATGCCTTGGAGCTTAGCTGTTATCCACTGCCACAGGACAGTTCAGCAAATCACAGAATCACAGAATCACAGAATCACCCGGGTTGGAAGGGACCTCAAGGATCATGTAGTTCCAACCCCCCTGCCTAGCAGGGCCACCAAACACACACATTCAGATCAGGTTGCCCAGGACCCCGTCCAACCTGGCCTTGAACACGTCCAAGGACGGGGCATCCACAACCTCCCTGGGCAGCCCGTTCCAGGGCCTAACCACTCTCCTTGTACAGAACTTCCCCCTAACATCCAACCTAAATCTTCCCTCCCTCAACTTGGATCCATTTCCTCTAGTCCTGCTATTGTCAGCCCTTTTCAAGAGTTTACTCCCCTCGTGGGTGTAGGTTCCCTTCAGGTATTGATCGGCTGCAATGAGGTCACCCCGCAGCCTTCTCTTCTCCAGGCTGAACAAGCCCAACTCCCTCAGCCTGTCCTCATAGGGGAGGTGCTCCAGCCCCCTGATCATCTTAGTCGCCCTCCTCTGGACCCTTTCCAAAATCTCTCTGTCTTTCTTGTACTGAGGGCTCCACACCTGGACACAGTACTCCAGATGGGGCCTCACAAGAGCCGAGTAGAGAGGGACAATCACCTCCCTGTCCCTGCTGACCACCCCTCTCCTGATGGAGCCCAGGATCCCCTTTTCTAAAAGGTGGTTCATATAACAACACAAATTTAGCCCTGCTATAATTCAGCGGCTTCCAATCCAAGAGTTTATTTTGCTTACTGTGTGCTTCCAGACTATGAAAAGACTGAAGAAATAAAATGAAAAAAAAAAGTCTTTCTGTGTGAAGGGAAGGGACAGCACTAGCACCTCTATGCTAAAACTCAGACACACCCACAAGAGCTGCGGTGTATTTACTCTACCGTGGCCTAAAGAACTGCATCGTCCAAGGAATCTCCCAGTATTAAGACTTATAGCATTCTATGCAACCTTGGGAAAAGCACTGTCTTTCTCTATTTCTGCATTTATAGCATAAATGGAACACTGTCAGGGGATGTTCCAGGGCATTGGAATTCAATCTTCTATAAACAGTTGACATAATCTTTGGCACTGGTTTTGTTGAAGCCAACTGGCAGAGCTGCTCAGGAGTTAGCACAACCCCAGGACGTTCCCAATAGACGTGCAGATGGCAGCCATTCCACTTTGGAGGGAAACACAGCGAACACAAACTGCTCCATGCCCATCAGCGTGGGCCCAACAGTGAGCCTGGGCATGTTTTGTTGATTAGTATCAACACAATCAGTGCACCTAAAATGGGGATAGTGTTAACATTTTCTTTGTAAAGTGCTCTGTGGTTTAAGTATCCAATTACCATTATAATCCTTGTGAAGAGATAGCCAGAATTACTATAAGATTATTTGACAGTATGTATAAGTATAGGTCTCTTTCCCTTTCCCCTCCTGGAATACCATAGAGGGTAATCATATAGCTGACATAAAACATATCCTACAGGAAGTTCCATCTCATGCCTATACACAATGCCTGCCAATAGAAAAAAAAAAGGAAAAAGAAAAAAAGTAGCATGGTGGCCCACAGGAGCAACATTTGTAACTCCCCGTTCTTTCTAAATACGTAAGAAAAGATGTTCATGTATTAATCTCTTTCCTGTGAGAAGGCAGGGCGGCTTTGTTCATCTCCACAGATCCCCTGCTTTAGCTGACACTCTCTGTCCCACCTGGCAACCTTGCTAAAGCCAATGTGTAATGGATGTTAATCAGTGCACTTTCAGCACTGGAATAGCTTTGAGCCAAGCATCCTCTCTTCCTAAAAAGGCTCAGCTGGAAAGCACATGGTGATAACATATGATAATGCTGCTGCAGAAATGTTTTAGAAGCCAGAGAGCAATAACCTGGTATTAATGCAACAGGAGTGAAGAGGAGCACAGGTCTCATCTTCTGATATCCACAGACAGAAAGCACCCTTCTCTTCCTAGAGCTCCCTTTCATCCTTGGCTAAGTACTAGCTCCTCTACCTATTTGTGTATTTCACTATAAATCATATTTCTTATAGTGCCTCATTGGGCCTTCCAGCCCAGTGAGATAATAGTTTGATTCAAAAAAGTCATATTTCATCTGTCGTATTTCATTCCTCAACAAAAGCAGTCACTTACAGACTGGGATGCTGGAGCTTTCTAACAACTCATACTGACATTATACACCAGTGTCCATAGTCATGGGCTATTTCTGTTCTCAAGTGGACACCCAGATGATCACCGCTGCTGAGCACCTTCTGTTTGCTTATCCTGAAACAGAAGGCTCTTCCATCACTTCTCCAGCCAAATAAAGCAGAACCACTTGCTCTTAATTTAAGTTTGTGCAACTTTACATACATCTTCCTAATGAAAAATGCATGCATACATTTGCTTACTAATGTAGGATAACATGTTGTACAATGTGATACTCTGGAAAAGCCATCCTATTTTATAAGTAGGTTCTTCGTAAGCCTTTTATTCACAGCAGCTTCAACAAAATCTTTCTAGGAGCTGTAAGCACTACCCCTCAGTGCATGCTGTGTGTGTGCAAGCACATTACAGCACACAGTTGGGGATGTTTTATATGTAATACATTCTGTGTTAAAAAAAAATAATAATAACTGTACTAGTGGTAACTACAATGGCAGCCTTTCTTTTTCTAAGATTTTGGAAGAAACCAACCTTTGACATAGGGAAGCACCCCTCTGTCTTCAGGCAGATTTGGCTGTTCAGCTGCCTAAGTTCACTGGCATGTTCTAAGAGAGGAGGTGTTTATAAGAGGCTTTCACCCTGAAATCATGCACCTTCCATAGACGATTGTATGGTTTTCATCATTTACTGTTCATTCTTCTCTCTTCAGAATGAAGGAATAAAAATACACTTGTATACATTTTTTAACAGAGGACCAACTTCCAACAAAACTTAACTGCTGGAAACTAGACAAAATAGTGCATCTGGTAGAGAATTGATGATTTGCTATCGCAGAACTTACTCAACATATCTCTTTAAACGGCAATGAAAAGAGCACAGCAAAAGAGCAATTCTTGCATTAGCTCTGTACAAATAAAAAGAAGAATGCTTCATTTCTCACAGTAATTATTAGAATATACAGATTATTGACCGCTATGCCAGATTTTTATAAATATTCCTTTGGGCGAGTGACCCTACAGATTATCATGAACTATCCAGCTCCAAATCTCTGTCCTCCTCACTGTTCTCAAAGCTAAGACTCTTCTACAGCTTTTACAAGCAGCTCTGCTTTGGAGAAAAGCAGAAATACTCTGAGATGTAGCTAAATTTATCTCAGATGTCCACACACTTTTTTCAGTTCTCAAACAGAACTGCTTTGACTGACTGAATCTACACCCCCAACTCAGCGCTTTCCACAGCTAAATCCACTGCACAGGTACACGAAGCACATGGCCAGTTGGCACTGGCTCACTCCTGCAGCGTATGGTCGATCTCCCAGAGCAGAGTAACCACTGCTTCACACTATTCAAGACCTTTTTTGTTCGGGTTTCAATCCCAAGCCTGAAATAACGTGAGCTGGAACGATGCCACTTGGTACCATTCACAAGAGATTCTGCACCTGCACACTCAAGCTGTGAGGCGAGATGGGTGATTATGGGGAAGTAGTTTATGCTCAGAGCACGAATAGCAAGTGGTAGTATGGAGGAATGAAGTGACTGGTTTTTCTTCTTCATGGAAAAGCCAGTGAGGTGAGGGTTACTGTGCCACTGAAGATACTACTTACTTCCTCCCCGATGAGAGGAAGGCTGTGGCAGGGAAGGAAAAAGGCATGCTGAAGGCAAGGGAGGAATATAAACAGATCTCAAGGCTTCCGGCACCTCGTTGAGCCACGCTGCCTAGGGAAACACACGACAGGCCGTGAGGGCAGCACCAAGTCCTGCCTGCTCCGCTTCTCCTCACAGAGCTGGGAAGTCGCCCAGGCAGCACTCGGGCGTTACAGCCTGAAGTGCAGCAACAGGGCAGGACCCGCGGCCGCCATGTCGCCCTACCCGGCCCACGCCGCCTCCTCAGGCGCCCTCCATTGACATCTGCCCCAGCCCGAGGCTCCCGACGTGAGCCTGCGGCAGCACCACACTCGTACCGGGCGGCGCAAGGCCGCCATCTCGCGGCTGAGAGCGCGGCACGCCGCCGGCAAAATGGCCTCCGCCATTGCCGCGCACCTGGGGGCTGTGCCCACCGTGCGTGTGGGGAGAGCTGCGTTTCCCTGAGTAAAAGTGCCGAGCTGCACGTCTCTGAATTCTCTCATACTTTGCCTGCCTCAGGCTGAATTGCATCTTGAAGATAATTCCTAAGAACCGTTCAGCCAGGGCCAAGCAGTTGAGGGCAAAACCCTTGTTCATGTGCACGTTCTGATGTCATCCAGTTATAGAGTACGAGCTAGCACACAGACATTTGTGCAGACTGCTGTGCCTTCATGCACTGAGGCATGGGTGTGACTGAGGCCAGGGATGGAACTGGATCTTTCCTGTATTTGAGCCACCTGGTCTAGAGGGAGGTGTCTCTGCCTATAGTAGGGGGTTGGAATTAGATGACCTTAAGGGTCCCTTCCAACCCAAACCATTCTGTGATTCTATGATTCTACGATTCTACGATTCTATTAACACATGAAAATCTGTAGAAAATGTTCTCAGTAGGGATTGTTTGAAATTTATCAGCTGAACTCATTGGAGTTGCAGTAATCCCAGCACAGGGCCACCGTGGATGAAGGAGCTGCTTGGGCTACTATGGGCTGCTGTGTTAGTGGACATCTGACCCGATGGCAGAGCTGCTGGCAGCACTAGTGAGGTGCAGGAAGAGCTGTGGGAAAGACAGTATGGACAGGTTTGGGCAGAGGGTGAAGGCACCTGTTTGGCAAAGCAACCTACAGGATGAAAAGGGGCAGAGAACACGGCAGCCAAAGTGACAGCTCAGTGCCATCAGCATCACACGCTCTGCTCAAGCAAAGACGTGAGTGCGGTTGGGCAGATGATCTGATCCTGTTTGTGCCCTTACAGGTACAGGTATGAAGCCATGTGGCAGATGTGTTTTTCATTTGCTCTTTGAAAACCTGAACAGTTAAACATTCACAGAAGTTAATGTTAAGGTCACAAAGCCAGATAAGCTGCTGCAGAACACAGAAGATGACTGTACGAGCATCATTCCACCCCTTGTACATGTGCATTAAAGTAACTGATGTCATAGGAGGCTTGTTTTATTTGGGTGCAGAGGTCAGTGGGGATTTTGGTGAAGGAGGAGGCTGTGTGCTGGGAGCAGCTCTGTGCAAAGCAAAAGAGGAAGGAGGAAAGGCAGCATTTTGGATCCCGCTGGCTTGGAGAGCTGCCATTTGTTCCTGGCTGCACAACACAGCTGTGTCACCTACTGGAGAATGTTGCGCTGCCAGCCTTCGTTTTGGCAGTTTCTGATTTGAGATGGACTTTTGCATCCTGATCTGTGTTTGGTTAGTACTACAGCTCCCGGGCCATGAAGGGTTAGTTCAGGTGTGGGGCAGAGGAGATGTTAAGTACTGCCATGACTCCAGTCATGGATAATAGAAGGAATATTTAGGCTTTGTCCTGTGTTGTTTCAGAGTCCCTTCTGCCCCTTCGCCTTTAAGGCTTTATGTGCTCTACTGCATGATACTCCTGGCATGAATCCAGTGAAGCTAATACCCCAAATTACAAACAAGCTTTTGGGCAGTCAGTCAGGAAGTAACCGTGCTCAGCCTTATTCAAGAGGCCTGGTCCATGCTGACAGCTTTGTCACACATCCTGTACAGTCTTCCAGTGGTCCATGTCTCCATGGTACACTCCGTACCATGATGACGGAAGCCCTGGGCACATAAAGGTCAGTGCTGCAGCAGTACAAATGAAACCAAAGTGTCATAGCCAGGGAGCTGCATAGCTTAGTATTGTTCTGTGGTTGAATATCAGGAGATCAGCATGCAGTCAGACCATGGTCCTGCTTCTCAATAGCTTGTCAGGATGTTTTTTTTTCACTGCCTTGGGAAGCTGGTGCTCTTGGTATGCATGTGCAGGGCAGGTAGTTTTGCAGTCTGAGATATCACATATTTGCAAACCTAAGGTGTGCATTAAAGACTTACAATTTTCTCCTGTTAAAATAAAAATGCTTCCTCAAAATAATAGTAGTAAAAAATCATAGTAATTCCTACAGAATTCTTACAAAATGGCTTTCTTTTCAGTTTGCAGTGAACTCTGCTGTTGAGACATCTGTGACTGTCCTCCAGGATATCTGACTTCTATCAGGGAAGCCAACTTCCTTTCACCCACTGCAGGTACACAGCAGTACAAGCCTTAGAAACATCTGCCAATCCATCCTGCTTCTTTTCCACCAAGAAACAGACCAGACACCTGCAGGGATTTCCGTGTCTCAGCAGAACCCGCTTCTCGTAGAGCCGCAGCAGCTGAGGAGCTCCTTCCCTGCACTGTCAGAGACCACCACCTGCTGGGGGGCTCAGCTCAGTTCTGCCTGAGCTGCTGCAGCCTCCAACCCTTGCTTTCAGCCTTCCTCTTTTCAGGCTCACTACATTTGTATCCTCATCACACAATTCCCATCTGTCTGCGCAGTAAGCAATTCTTTGAGTTTAATAAACACCCAGTTTACAGTTGACAGCGTGCTGCTTTCCTACAACCAGCCATACTCTGCTGCCTCTAGCAAGAAGCAGGCAGAGAATGTTGCTATTACATCCAGCTTTCCTTACTCCTCCGGCCATTAGTTTTGAGAACTTCTGACTAAATTTAGATCAGACAAATCCTTCTCTTACAGTCTTTGTTGTATGCACTCAATTGTGGGATTTTGTGTGTGTATGCATGTTTTTTTTTCCTCCTGTGTATTTCTACTGCAGTTTTGGAGTTCCCTGGATATGTATTTGACAGCATTGCTACACATCTGGCAGGGAAACATCTGGAAGGTTGGGAAAGCGCCAGCTTGATTTCTCTGGTTCGCCTCAGTAAAAGGGGAATACCAAGGCAATGAAAATTTGTTTCTTTTTGTCACTGAAAATCTTACAGGCTTGGGAAGTGAATATCCTGGGGAAGGGAAGGCTCCGGAGAGCCTTTCAGTATCCAAAGGGAGGTTATAAGAAAGAAGTAGACACACTCTTTAGCAGGGTCTTTTTTGATAGGACAAGGCGAAATGGTTTTAAACTAAAAGGAGGATGAGATTGGATATAAGGAAGAAGATTTTTACAGTCACAATGGTGAGGCACTGGAACAAGTTGCCCAGAGAAATAGTGAATGCCCCATCCCTGGAGACATTCAAGGTCAGGCTGGACAGGGCTCTGAGCAGCCTGATCTAGCTGTAGGTGTCCCTGTGTTTGTTGTAGAGGGATTGGACCAGATTACCTTTGAAGGCTCCTTGATTTGAGAATCATCCTCTCAAATGATTCTATGGCTCTATTTTTGGAGTCCACCTTACATAGAGGGGATAAGAAGAAAGGAGTTTTCAGTTAATGTGGGGCTAGAAATGGACAAACTGAAAATGATAGCAGAGCTCTGGAGAACCTCTGTTACAGGTTCTCTAGGAGGGCCAGGAGAGTGATGAGAAGACATAGCAGATGGTTGAAATATTTGCATGTTTGAGTTCTGGAAGTGATTTTCCTTTTAACACAGCAACAATCCAGAGCTCATCTTCCAGTCTGGAGAGAGAATGCTCAAGCCCTCAAACCCAGGTTCTTAGTGAGCTGCAGGTTTTCCTTCATGTACAGTCATGGTGCACATGAAAGCAATGCATGCAGTTCAGGAACAGATTTGTTGGCCAGAAGAAGGTAGTCCACATCTGCTTCATGGAGCATGGAATGAAGAGCTTACTAATTCTGTGTCCAGAACAAACTAACAGCTAAGACAATGCAGTCAATTGACCAGTTTCAAACAGATTCATAGAATCATGTTACCATGGAGTTTTCAGGCCTAATCAGTAGCATGCTGTGGAGAGAACTCCTGAGAGTTCCTGTCTTGTCTATTCAATAGCACAAGAAGTCTACCCAGGAGTATCTGGCTGGGAGACCGCTTACATTGTAGCCTGGCTAGGAAACAAGGCTTACAGAAGGAAATGCTGCTTGAGGAGCTCCCACAGAACAGCTACCCAAGCACAGTGAGGCTTTTTGCTTTACTTTGTTTGCAGTGTGCTTTAGCAATGCCCATGTTTCAGACAAGCTTACTGAGAGGAAGGCCTGCAAGGATTTGACCATCAGTTTGCACTGGTTTTGTGCTAGTTCTTTTTTGGACCCACAGGATATCATTTCTGATCCGCCTGTCGGTGTAGCTTTTCCTGCATCCGTGAGACCAACACATTATAATTTCTGGTAAAATAAATAAGTTCCTCTCTTTTTTTTTTTATGAAATGAATCAATAAATGATGGGAGCTCCCGTGTCAGACATTGATGTGCAGTGCCTGGAAGGTTGAAGTGGCAGTAGCGAGGAAATTTCATTTGTAGAACTCATCTGACCTTCTACTTCTGTTCTCATTTTTGGCTCTTTTGAGTATAGTATCTCTGGGGCAGGAGCTGACTTCTACCTTGAGTTCATCCTACATTCACAGCAAAGGAATCCTACTCCCTAGGCTTAAACAAAAGGACTTCTGGATTTATTAACATATGTGAATAACTCCGTGGAACCCTCAAACCTAGCTGGGGCAAGAGGTGCCTTATGACCAAGCAGCCTGTGATGACCAGGCTATGTGATGGTTTGTTTATTGGTACCAAATTACAGGGTGAGCTGGGCTGATCTGAGCCATTGAGTGTTACTGCATATGCAGTGAGGAGGCCTGCAGTATTCATTCCAGATGCTCTGATTTTTCTGGTTTGGCAGGGTTCAGCTTTTTTTGGTAAAATTTCAGTCTCAGTTGATGGTCGGAACTAAAATAAATAATATAAATTAAAACTAGATAGAATGTTGGCAATTCTGTAGTTAAGCACTGATTTCAGCCTTTGATTTTTAATAAAAGCAAAAGATTAAATTCTACTTCACTTTCCACCAGGACAGCTAGCAAGAATCAAAATAGTGCATAACTCAGACTGGGGATGCTTGTGCATAGATAGGAACCAGATAATGAGCAGTGCTCAGCTTATATCCCAGTGTGATGGAGGAGAGCCTTCAGAGGGGCTTCAGGGCACTGCCGTGATGTCAGTCAGAGGACGTTACGTTCCATCTCCTCTGTAAGTGATAAGCCATGCAAGCAGTGAGGTTGAATTACGTCATTCCTGAGCACTGTATGCTCCCGTTACTGCACTGAGATTTATACTGCTTTGCTGCTGTAAGGTATACACTTTGGAAATTAGCCTGCAGGTATTTCACACTGCTCAGCTAACGTTTTGTTAACTTTTGAGATGCCATGTGAATGGCCTGATCCCTATCTTCCTTTCTCAGTGTTTGACAGCCATGTGGGCTGTGACAGAAATTTGGCCAAGACAAACAGTTTGCTCCAGATGTGGGCTGCCCCTGATTATAACTCCTGCATGCTGTTAACTGGTTTCAGTAAGTTTGGAAAGCAGCATAAAACACATTTCTCTGAACTGTCGAACACTGGTGAACAGTGTTACAATTCTGGCAGGAAATTAGGATGAGATGCCAAGTTGATAGAAAATTCAATATCCCACTGTAAAATGCTTGTTGTTCAGTGCATGTATCCAGGTGCCCTTTCTGTTGCTAAGTTAACACAGTTAAACAAATTCCCCATCTGAACCGCAGCAGAGAATCAATCATCCATCCAGCTGCAGAATTGAGTGAGATGACTTTCAACAAACAGTGCAAACATAGGGGATTCACTCCTGTAAGGGCCTCAGCTCCAGAATACTTTCCAATACCTTCATCAGGACTTCAGTGTGTGCTGATATGTAGCCCCCGGATTTTATTTATAAATAATCATGGGACCATTAAGAAAACCTTGACTGGATAAACTGGTTGCTTTCGCAGTGTTAACCAGTAAGATACAAGCTTGATCCCATGCTAACAATGCCAGATCCTTTGCAGTTTTTATATTGCAATCATAGTAATAAATAAATGACAGACGTCAGATTTTTTTTTCTCCTTCCAAAAATACGCTTTAATGATTTTGAGAAATTATAACATTTGCATATACATTTTAAAACAGTGTATGTGTCTAAGTTTCACAAAACGGTGCATCTTGTCATTTTGGATAAAGCTTTTCCATAGAAATATTACCAGAACTGTAGGGTTGCAAAAAAATTATCTTTACAAAAACATTATCTTCACTCATTCTATAATGGCATGCTGTGACATCTCAGTTATGTATACAAATATGCAAAACTAGTGTATAATCCCCAATTAAATAATCTTTTTATTCCATCAGCAAGAACCATGTGATTTTCTTTTTATTAAACATAACTATTTCTCTTTTACTTCCAAAAATAATGGCTCTGTTATAGAATCCAAAATAATTTTTAGCAGGAACATCCTTGATTTCTGTTTGTTACCCATTACTACCTATTTTAATAGTGAGTATCTTAGCAAGGATGCTTGGCATTGCAAACTCCAACAAGATCATCTATAAATGCATGAAGTGGACTTCCTTGTAGAGCTGTGATGCCTTGCTGGATAAGCTAAATCTCCATCAGCCACTGGGACTCCTCTAAGCCCTGATATCCTTTAATTTGGTGCCTTCAGGAGTTCCCATCTGCTGTTCACTGTCTCTGGTCCTGCTGAATAGTGATTGAGGAACAGACCCATGATGACTGTAACTCATGGCTGCATGTTGGTTGTGCCATCCTGTAGGCAGCATGCTGCTTACAAGAGGTCGCCAATGACAGTGCACTTGGCCCTGTCACAGTCCTTTTTTATGCATCTCAAAACCTCTCAAACCTCACACAGAGCACGGCACATTAAGCAATCAGCTGAGCAAATTAAGCCTAGGAGTGCAATAGAGCATACTGTAGATAAAGGCAGCAAGCCGCTGGGAAAGCTGTGTGTGTGACCTTATCCAGCACTTGTCCTTTTCCAGCTGGCTGAGGCCAGTGATACTCTCACGAGGACTGCTGCACACTTGCTCCTGGCGTTGACGCCAAAGTGCTGGAATTCTGCTGCTGTAACTGATGGACTCATCTAGGTACCTCTGAGTTGACTTTAACATGTTTCAAAACAACTAATTTATTCCCAAATACATTGGTAAGAATGTCCAGCTGGTGATACAAGACTTCACAGTACACAGATGTTACGAAGCCAAAGACTGACAAAGCTAGGGAACAAATTTAGAATCACACTGTTTCCATCAGCTGATTACACCAGCTGATGTAATCTTCCACCAGAGTAGCAATGGATGACTTGGTCTGCTACCTTGTCTTACAGAAAATCTTCACCTGAGGAAAAGAAAAGACCGTTACGTGTTGTAAGGGCAGTACAGAACGTGTGATTTGGGAGCGCTGCTACCTCATGGCTAAACAGCGTGGATGAGAAAGTAAAGTACAGGTTGCCCTTTTCAGCAAAAACTCAGCTAAAATGCTTGCCCTAACAGTCTTTGCCAAGTTCTCTAAAGCTGTAAGAATGATCAGTGAGTACAGAACGTGGAAATACACTGTGTGCATTTAGAGCATTGTGTGCTTTTAGAAAGCTGTTGCAGTGTAATTAGTAACTGGATAAGATCTTGTATGACAGTCCTTGGTACCAAGACCATTTTTTTGGCATTAAACAGGCAGCAAAATCTGTGCAAAAGTTCATGTAACAAAAGCAACAAAAAGCACTCCAAAAACACAGGATGCTATTAAAACCAAACAGGGCTTTGCTGCTGACCCTTAGAGGCATAAAAACAGATCCTGCGCATAGAAGAGTCACTGCAGTGAAAAGAAAGAGTTCTCCTAGCTTTCCTGCTGTCCGCATTAGATAAATTCACTTGTTTAAACTTCTGCCTAAGCCAAAGGCTTTAACTGAACAGTTTTACCTTTATTCCCTAAGTGCTTCTTCAGAATCCTTGCCAGCAGTTCTCTTGGAGTTTAATGTACCATTCTAAGCCTCAGATTGGCAGTACTCCTCATTTCACCTTCAAAGTCTACCAATAACAGAGGTCTATGCATTTGTAAAATGTCAGGGTGCTTTAGGTGGATGAAAGTAGCAAAAGGTGGTCTTGCACTCTTTCATTATCTCACTATCTTATTATCATGTTTCTCTTTTTAGAGGGAACCTGCAGTAATTTGTAAATTCTCACCCCCAAGTCAGAAGGAATACTTATTTTTCCACTCCTGCTATACTAGAAAATAAAGCTGGAGTGGTTGGTTGAAAAAAAAAAGAGGTGGAGACACAAGAGTAGCTGTAAGTGAAGTGGGAGAGAAACAGCATTTGGTGTGCTCAGACTGGGAGAAGAAATGAAACCGTCTACATCAAGAGTTTGGAAGAACTGGTGTATAAAACTGCCATTCCAAGAACGGAGATTTTAGAAATCTCTCAAGCTAGCACTGCTCCAATCTGACAGCAGAACAGTAGGCACTGTACCCATGCTTATTAAAAAGACTAAGATTGTCTTGGCAGTCAGAGACTCATCAGTCTTTCTGCAATCATGGGCAATCTTTAGAACAAGTTTTGAAGAAAAGAATAATTAAGACCTGCAGGTAAGTAGAAAATGATAGAAGATAAAGTGATTATGATAAATTCAGCTGGTATCTCTGTTGATTTTCCAGACATAACTCATCTACCTGGGCACTGAATTGAAGAGCTAACTTGTTAAATCAGGTTGATTTGATCACTTGTGATCATCTCGGCCTTGGAGTGGAGGAGATGGACATAGATCTGGATCTAGGGAGTAAGGAAGGAACCAGCACAGATCAACCTGAAGAATTACTGAGTGAGAAGGAAATTAATATTGGCATTCTTCATGGCTTTGGACCTGATCCTATTAAAGATTTTCATTTATTACCATGACACTTGTTAATGAAGTTTTAAATTATTGGCAGCATGGGTGAGGAATGAAATGTAAATGTACTGCAAGGCAATGGAAAGCAGTGGAAATAAGATGACATTCTCTGGGACAGAATACAATCCATGTTTTAGCTGTTTGGATGTCAGATGTAAAAACCAAGGAGTTATCGAGGCTTCTTGTTTGTCAGTAATGCAGAGGGGGAATCATTTCTGGAAGGCAATTCAGCCTTACTACCTCAGACAATGATCTGGAGTGAATCACTTGTGGAGGTGTTACTCTTCTGCACTGGAGGCATCTATTAAACCTAGTTGGTCAGCTAAAGTTATGTCAGATCTGTCCCGACCTTAAGAAGAGTGCCTGCCCCCAAAAGGTCACCTATAGATCTGAGAGGGCTGCAGAGAGAAAGAATGAGGGTAATAGCTGATCGTGTCATGCCTTTGATGGGCTGGTCATGAAAAAGGCAACTAGATAATGTATGTATTGGAGGAGACCTTTCTAAGGCAGAGTATTGATATTTTCCAGGAACACACACTCAGAACTCAGTGTGCAGTTCAGAGGACCTACACTAAAGACAAAGGAACTTTGATTGTAACATGTGCAGAGAAAGCTTCAAAAGTCAGCATGAGAATGGAAATTAGATTTTATTAGCAGTACATAAAGCAGCAGGGCTTATTTGGCCTGACAGTATGAAGGCTGAGAAGGACTCTGCTGACCTCTTAACTGTATTCATGCAAAGGAAAGCTGTTAAAATTCTTAATACCATGTCAGCAAAGACTTTAATCTCGTTAAGAATACATTGAGACTCAAAATATAAAGGTCTGTAGCTATCAAAGTAGTTGATAGTGCCCAAGGAGTATTTGTAAAACGTTTCTTGACATGCTTAGCAGATGTAATACTACTCATTATAAGAGAGAGTCTTTTTCTACCGGACTGTTGGTGTGAGTGACCACTTTTGTCTCTGTATTTTTTTGCATTCCCTTCTGATTTTTCCCTTCCTTTTCAAACATGAGTACTTTAAAAACAGACTGTGAAAAATATCCTTTCAATGTTTGTAATCCAAGATGTTTCCTGTTTTTTGTTGTTTGTTTATTTCCTCAATTAAATGTAGTGGAGAGTCCTACAGAAACCATTTTTTCCCCTGTTAATAAGACCCTTATGATGATATTCTACAGTCCTCTGCATTTCTAGCTCAAGCTTCAATCTTGTGCATATTCCAGCATGCTCTCAGTATCAGCCTGTCAAAGTAGATTTAATTATGAAGGTTATTTTCTATTGGTATACTGTCAATCTTGCCCAAGAAATACCAGTGGCTGAATGCCAGGATCTCCAGTGCAGAAGAGGCTGTCAGGGGAGTTCTGGTGCTGGGTTCTACAGAAATAGCAAAGTGACAGACAGAGGAAATACTCAGTTGACAGTAAAGTGGTATTTATGACAACATAAATGTAAAGGAAAACTTCCTTTCCCACTTCAAGTCTGCTTAGATTCTCCTTTACCATAAAGCCAGGAGATGCTTTACAAATAAGCCTGTGGTGGAAGCTGAGTAAGTGAGTGATGCTTCTTGACTGGTTACAAACATGCCAACTTGTTGTTGTCTTTAGGAATCAGCTCCACATCATTGCAGTCTGGCTTTGATGCGTAAGAGCTACTTCATATTGCACTGGCATTTTTACAGCATTTTGAGATGGAAATTAGCAAGTGCAAATAGGGAAGAAAAGCATATTAAAGATTTGCATTAGAGAACTGCATTTGAGTTATTTTTGTCAGCTTTTAAAGATCTTAATTTCAGTGGTACAAGTGGTGCCTGATGTTTGATAAAAATCAAATATGCAAACAAATTAGAGTTTTGAATTCAGAGTGGTTGCCACAGATTGGGAAATGAGGACTGTTCCTTCCCAGCAATATGGTCCAGTTGATCCTCTCTGCTGTAGCACGGAATTCCATGGATTTGAAAAAGTAAGAGAAGATAGAGCAGATGGAGCCAGACTTCTTGGTGACAAGGAGTGAGCGTAGATTAAAATAAAGGAGGTGAGAGTGGTGGAGCACTGGCACAGGGTGCCTTGGGAGGTTCAGGACCCTGAATCCTTGGAGATGCTTAAATTCCAGCAGAGATTGTTCTGTTATGCTGGGAAAGATAGTGAAATTCTGAAATGAGCTAGTTTCTGGGTTTTTTTGTTTGTTTTCAGAATCGAATGAGGCCAGTGTTCATTTGACATCAAATCCTTTTTGTTGGTTAAGGACAGTCAGTGTCTCAGGTGTAAATATAGAGTTTTAGGAAAATCAGCCAGGTTTCTTCAGTTTATGCAGAGATTACCTCAGCATAAATGAGGTGGGCAGAAAATCTAGCAAGTCCAATCTGGGGATTTATCGTTCGTTAGAGTTTGTTTGTTTGTTTGTTTTAAACCCCTTAAGTACAGATTAATATGCCTTCAAATGAATGAGATTGCCTTCCAAGTTAGGAGTAGAGACTCTCATCCTCCATGCCATCCCCAGATTCCTCCCTGCTTTGACTGACTGGAGGAGCAGATAGATTGGGTCTTCAGGGAAAAACACAATAGATTTTCTGTGAAATTCGGATAGGGTATTGTTTTACTGTAGGTGAAACTGTTTGAGGACTCAATTGCTCTGAAAGGATGGATGGTTAGATACGGCATGGTAGAACAAGTCATTCAGTCTGCTGTTTTATCATGCTACTTCCCTATTCCCAGCACTGTGTCTCACTAGGCACGGGTGTCTTGCAACCTGTAGGATGAAAGTCTGCAGCCTAGATCAGGTGAGAAGATCAGCTAAATGTCACATCGCCTTTAAGTGTCTGACCATACAAAAAGCAGGAGGTCTTAGAATCACGGAATAGTGTGAATTGGAAGGGACCCGTAAGGATCATTAATTCCGGTTCCTAGTCCAAGATGTAAAACAGCTCAGGACAGTGATACCATGTAAAGGCTGGGGTCTCGAATTCTCAAGTGTTGTCTTTGGTGGATCTCCTGTTGATGCCAACAGCTTTTCCGGATAAGTACAGGTGGCACAGTGACAGAGTGTGGGCGCTGAGCAATAACAGGCCACAATGGACAACACAGAGTACTTCCACATCCTCTCTACTTTTTCTGCACAGAAATACAAAAGAAGATTCTGCCTTTTACACTCTTGTGTGATTCTCAGAGACTCTCAGATATGCTCCTTCCACAGAACTTACACAGCCCAGGCTCAGCTCTTACTCATACAACGAGGAGTGCCAGTGAAAAGCATTGTCTGTCATCTTTAGATTTCTCTTTGTGTCGCTGATGGCTTAATGAGTGCTGTGATAGTGAAGATTGCTGAGACTTGCTGTTGGGGGCATTATGAGAATGCAGTGAACTTCTGCAGCTTTTCTAGAAAGTAGGACAGGAGCGAAGAGGCAGCAGCGAGCAGTTTTGCAAGACACCAAGAGGTGTGAGACTCCTCCATGGGGGCTCTTCCTTACTGACTCATCTGAGCTGTACTCCCACTTTTCATTTGAAAATGAACCTCTACCTCACCTGTGTCTATAGATGTCCCTACCAGTATTGGTGTCACCTCTGTACCTCTTTCTCTCACAAGCACACGTGGGTAGTGCCAGCTTAGCACATGAAAGCCCTGTGGTGTGGTCAGCCCTGCTCTTTTGTTCTGGTGGTGATCACCATTGAATATGTGCTTTCATTTGTGCTGTTAGAAATGTTTCCACTGTAGCAAACAGAAGGAACAGGAGTGCTGCCTAGGTGAGTTATCCTCCTACCACACAGTAACTAAAAACAGGCAGTGGAGCTGTTGGTTGAATGTCTGCTTTGGAGTGCTAGCAACCACCTTGCTATTTGATGCCTTTTAAGCCTCCACAAGGCAGCTTTCCAGTACGTGTGAAACAGTGTGAATCAATGGTAAAATGGTGGCAGGCAAATATGGATCAAACTGACAGATGGAACAAAAAGGCGTACCGACAAGGCATAGTGGTATCAAGAGTGCTTTAGATGCACACTGACTTATATGAAGGCACTGATTATCTGCTGTTCTCTACAAAGATGTACTGATAGTGACAACACACTGCCACACCAGGTAGGTGACACCTCTCTGAAACACAAAGGGAAGGAGTAAAAAGACCTGGAAATAGGAACTTCTGCGATACTTACCCTTGGGTTAATACGGTTCTTTACCTCTCATTTGGGTGCACCCTTTCCACTGTCTTCCTCAAGAGTGGGATGATTTTGTGGCTGAGTCCTCACATGACATGAAGTCTGGAGCTCCCAGGTTTAGCTGTTTTGATCCTAAATCCTGACTGCAGGCATATCATTTGCAGGAAGAGTCTTGGTGCAAAGCTTCTACCTGTTGACGTCTGTTGTTTCTTGGAAAGTTTCTGAAAAGTGCTTAGTCATGATGGATCAAGTCCTGTATGGAGAGATGAGAAGCAGGGATTCCAGGCATCTCCGGAATTACAAATTCCTGTTTCTTAACCCCAGGTCTTTTGCTGTTAGACAGAACAGGCATACCAGGGGCTGGTAACAAAACCCAGCCTCTCGGTTCTGCATAAACAGGACGTGGCAACAGACACCCAATAAGGTTTAATGGTAATTTACCTGAAAAATGAGTCAACAGATCAGCATCTTGAGGACAGAGTGGAAATTTCCCGTTCCCTGGACAACAGTGCTAAGCAGGGCTGAAAACTAATGCTTTATTGTGGAAATGCAGTACAGTTTGCAGCACCAAAGTTGGAATTGGGCTGGTTTCAGCAGCACAGATAGAGCTGATTTAATCAACAGTAATTCAATATGCATCTCAATTGCTGTTGTCACCACTGATGCTTCATCCAGGGATGTCACCAGTTCTTCTCAGCTGGTATGGTGTCCTCAAAGATGAGCCCTACTCAGATTTATTCACTGCCAGAAGTGATGAACAAGATCAGGGTTGAGATATCCAGCATGAAAAGTACCTAAGAACTCAAAGATAATTGGAGAGCTATTTCTGTCCACAAATGTTTCATGGGTGTTTGTTTTCTCTAAACTATAAAAATTAAAAGCATGATGCTGAAGAAAGACCTACTTGTCGTGGGCACTGGAGAAATTATGCTACAACAATTAGCTTTTGTACAAAGATTAATCCTTAAAAAGAGATATGGGTCTCTTTTAACACCGCTTGACTTTTCCACGGGAGGTTTTTCATTTGTGACTGTTCATGCTCACACAGAAAACTTCTGTCTCTTCATCTGCTTCCCTGGAGACTTCTGAACTTGTCAACAACCCGATCTCCCAGCCAGAGAAACACTTCCCCACTGCGCAATGAAAATTTATCAGCTTGTCCTTCGGTATGTCTCAACAACTCAGAGATTATTAACTCATCTTTCAAGTGATTAATACTCCTGGGTGTTTGAGAGGCACAGCTCTAGTGCTTGCGAGGTGCTTGGAGGCCCTGGAAAAGACAGCACAGGAGGAACGCAAAATGAGATAGTTTGGGCTGAGAGCCAGGCTCACCCCACTCTTGCTCAAGTCCTGCACCACCACATCTGGGTTCCCTTTTGTCTGGCATCTGTAGGTCCCACAACATGGAAGCTGAACAGCTCTTTTTATCTCCTTGCTTTATGAGACGATCCAGATCTGCAGATTCTCGAGGCAGTACATGTGAGCAGGAGCCATTTCACTTAGCGCTGTCTAATTACAGTCATGTTGACAGCCAGAGTTGTAACTCCTCTGCTAAGAGATTTTTAGTATTCAGCAGCAGGCTCCTCATTGGTGGCTGCAGAGTACCTGTCAGTCACAGTAATTACTGATTTGTTTTAACTTGCCTTGGAAGCATTCCTAGAATTTATGGTTGTGCTGTGAGTTGACACAGGCCTCGTTTTTCCAGCTTTGTCTTGCACTGTGACAGGGGAATGGTATAAATGCAGTGTATGTATAATCTTCATGCTTTGTCTCTAAGACAAGTGATGCGCTGAGGAAATCCATGATTGTGATACATGTGTGTTTGTGCCACTGCCAATGCAAGCAGCACCCTGCTATTAAATCACTCCTGGGATTTCTCTTTGGCTATTCCTGAACTGTGAATGTGCACACTGATGGGGACATGAATATAATCTTCCAGGAGATCTGCTCAGTCTGTCCTTGCACACAGCCAGAGGCAGCTAACAGGGCCACTGCATTCAGGCAGGGTCAAGCTGAGAAAAAAGGGAATGGGAAGCCTCCCAGCTTCTTTGCATGGCAGAAGAAGGGGATTCACATGCACCTCCTCAGCTCTGCTGCATTACTGCCACAGTCCCCATGGAGACGAATCCAAAAGCATAGAGCATTTTAGCCAACAGAAATTTCAGAGTTCAGAAGAGGTTCGATCACTGTGCCATATTACAACTACATTAATAATGTTTGGGAATACCAAAGCAGTAAGTTCCCTGCAGGTGGAAGCTGCTCCAGCAGTGCTGCTCTGGCTTCTGTTGCTGTTGTTTAACTCACAGACCTGTCACACAGGCAGTCCTGCTCCTAGTCCTTGAATCCAGGTAATCTCCCTTTCATCAAAAAGAAATTTTAATTTGATGAACAAGCTGATATGTGAAGTGTGACCTTTCCCTGGGTGAAGCACTCACTCGGTATATTACTTATTGGCTTTCAGGGTGGTTTTTTTGTGTGTGTGTGCGTTCTTTCCAGAGGTACACATGTCTATTCCATCAGGAAGGTTAAACAAGAAGATGTTTAAAAATTCATGTAAGTGCAAATGCAGTCCCTATGACTGTAGAAATTCTCTCTGTTAACAGCACATTAAACACATTAAAGAGCAAGATGTGGCTGTATTAGAGGATAAATGATAGCTTGTCTGATGCCGGACTGACAGCTTATAGTTTTCCATTGCTGGCTGAATGTGCATTTGAAGTGGTCTCCAGCACTCAGGCTCTCCTGTCATCCATCTGCTCTCTGAAATTGGTCTGTCCTTTCCTGTAAATGTAGGGCACCTCTATCTGCTGCACCAACCAGCAGCTGAGCTGCATTCCTTTGAGTGGACGTTATCTCACCTTGGCCTGCCCTTCCCTCTGTTCCGGTGTTTAAAAGGTGGCTTAAAGCACAGAAGAGATGTTTTCTGTCTGTGAAGAAGAGGCTCACAAGGGGCATGCTGGGGGATTAGGTGATGCCGGGTGCTTGGAACAGCTTGACTCTGCAGGGGCCTCGCTGGGCTTCTCAGAGCCTATTGTGCAGAGTACAGGCAGAGAGTGGCTCTTCATTCTAGAAGCATCTTGCTCTTCTCTCCCTCAGGGCGATGCTAGAGATTGCATTCAGACATGCTTATTCTTGCTCCAAAGGATCTTCATATCTGAGAGTGGATAATTCATGTAGTTCTCTCCTCCCCTCCCTTCTCCCTCCCCACTCCCTTCTTCTCCTCCCCCAGCCCCCCCACTCCCTTCTCCTGTCCTCTCCTCTCTTCTTTCAGAAGGTGTAAATAGATCCATGAAGCTGAAGTTTTTGCAGAGATTGGTTAAATAATAATTCCAACAGATGCAAGAGAAAAAAGTGCCAATGGATTACAGCAAAGCAGAAAAATCACTGAGAAATTATCTCATTTGATTGGAAATAGTACATTATATGCCCTAGTGAATCCTTCAGAACTAGAAAAATATGCATGAATAATGTAAATCAGAACAGTGGTTTGTGCTCATATTTCCAGGGAAATCCATCCTGACAGCCTCTCCTGGCTATTTGTGCGGGTGACTTAGAACTCTCCTGACTGACTGTTCAGTGAAGGAAAAAGGAAGAATAAAACTGTGGGCTCTTACATGTGCTATTATAAAAACTGGCAGTGCCTGGTCCCAACGCAAGGCACTGTTCTCCTGCACCCAACCACAGCCCCTATGCAGAACCCCATTCCTCACTTTGGACTGCCACCACTGCTCTCTGATTTATGCTGAGCAAAACAGTCATTAATTCATGTTGAGGAAATTTAAGTTCCTTCATAATCAGGTGTAATCAGTAATGAAGGATAAGAATAGTATGTAAAAACTGCAGCCCAAGTGATAAAAATAGGCTGAAGCAGTGCAGAGCTGGAAGGCAGCAGTGCTTGGGGCTGCCAGAACAGGACCTGAGCACCCCTTCCACATACTCACAGTCTCTGCACAAGGTGCTATTTAACACTCTGTGCTGCACAAAACAGGGTCTCTGCACCAGTAGAAGCTTTTTTTCCATAAGCTTTTCAGGCCCTGGAAGAAAGGACAGATTCAGTAGTGTTTGCGCGCAGGCACTAGAACCCAGATCTTGTACTTCATTTTGCAGAGCCAGTTCACAGGCTGCTCATCTGTTCAGGTCCAGGTCACAGCTCCTTGCAGGTGTTTAGCACCCATGCCACCTCTTTCTCCCTTGAGAGCAGCCTGGTGCCTTTCGGCAGGCAGCTGAGCTCTAGGGCAGCACCCTGCTCCGTGTCCTCAAAGCCCGCCCAGATGCATCATTGAGCACAAAGCATTGCCCTCTCCTCTGACCCTGGTGACAGCAAGTGTAATGCCCACATATACTCTTATTACCATAGTAACTCAGCCAAGAGCTGGTGATTGCACAAGTGGATGGCTAAAGAAGAAATCAGCTCTGCTACCTGGGCACAACATCCCTGTCTACACCTCCTTTAAAGGCAATGGGATTCCTCTGGCACAAAGTGAGAGCAAATTATTGCATAGATCCAAGCCCGTGCTTGCAGGTAGTTTTCCCAAGGCTACAACCATTTCACATCTAACTGGAAAATAATGTACAACCTATTAGAAGAGAGCAATTTTTCAGCCAGGCTCTGCATGACTTCTGTGTCCATTGAAGCAAGGACATGAGATGCCGTGTGATCTGTCCCACCTGCAAGAACACGGGCATATCCTCTGCTGTCTGTCATGGAAGCTGTTCCATGCAGGGAGGCCAACATCAGCCTTTCACTGAGTGTGAGGCTGCAGCCTCTCCATGAGGGTTGCCTTTGGCTTCCTGTATGCTCCTCCCCAAAGATCTCTGCAAGCTCTGGTGCTGAAGGATGAAAGGACTTTGGTATGGTCTGTGGGACATCTCCTTGCCCAGGACGTACCACCCAATCAGAAACCTCATGATAGCAGCTAACATTTCATGCATTTGTATTCACAGTGCCCCATGGGCGTGCAGTCACTGCAAGCAGGCACAGAAGAGCTGAGGACAGTGAAGCCCTCCAGGAACAGTAGCAGTGGTGAATACCAGGGCACCGTCAGGTCCTTTCAAGCTCTGTCCTTCCAGCTGCCCAAGCACCTGCCCTGGTAATGCAGGAAGAGCTTGTCACTGCTGTAGTGGGATGGCTGATATGGAATGCATCAAGCACAGCGTTGCTAGCTGGGAGAGGGAAGTGATGGTCCCACTTGCACTGTGCAGCTGCATCTTGCGTACTGTGTGCAGTCTGGGGTACCACAGTACAAAAATGTCATACAAATATTAGCATCCAAAGGAGGGCTACAGAGATGGGGATGGGTCTGGAGGGCGAGATGTACGAGGAGCGCTGAGGCCGCTGTGTTTGTGCAGCCCGGAGCAGAGGAGCTGAGGGGAGGCCCGATGGCGGCTGCAGCTCCTCACAGGGAGCGGAGGGGCAGCGCTGAGCTCTGCTCCGTGCGACAGCGACAGGGCCCGAGGGAACGGCATGGAGCTGCGTCAGGGGAGGGGCGGGTGGCGGTCAGGGACAGGGGCTGCAGCGGAGGGCGGCGGGCACGGAACGGGCTGCACGGGGCAGCGGGCACGGCCCCATGCCGGAGTTCAGGGAGCGTTTGGGCAGCGCTCAGACACTGGGTTTGGATTTGGGGTGGGCCTGTGCAGAGCTGGGAGTTGGGCTCAGTGATCCTTCTGGATCCCTTCCAACTCAAGGTTGTATGATTCTATGGATCTGTGGTGCAGGGTTGGCAGTCGCAAAGTCCTATAGCCACACAGCTCTGCTTTTTTGTAACATTTCCACTGAATGGTTAACAAGGGCCAGGATCAGTTCTGCAGGTTTCCTCTTAAAATTTCCAGTCATCCATAGCTTAAGCCTCTTTATACCCTAGAAATACAAGAAAAGGAAATCTCCTCTGTCCAGCAAACTCTTCTCGAGTCCTGAGGCTGCACAGAAAGCAAAACTGTATGTAATGTGGTGGGAGGGGAACTGGAGCATTTATCTGGGAACCTTCTGAGAGTCACTCCTGTAGATGAGGTATATGTATGTCTTCATGTACGTAGATGTGTACAGTGCCAGTGTTGGCGCTTGTCTGAGCCCAGCAGCCTCAGTGCTGCAGAGCAGACCAGCAGCAGACATGAACAACCCTGTGGCCCTCCTGCTGGGCCTTCCTGAGCTTTGCCAGCAGAGAGCAACAGTTGATGCTGCTCTCACAGCACGCCTGAGCCAGGACAGCACGAGCTGCCGGGTTAAGTGACGGTCACCCTGGAGAGGAGAATCTGCTGGCTCCCATCATGATGCTGCCATTGCAGTCAGCTGCTGCAGTGCCCACAGTGAAAAAGAAATAAGGGCCTTTCGTTTGCCTTGTACATAAGCTGCAGGGAGGATATTTCTAACTGAAAGAGGAGTAAATAAACTAACAAGCTGCTCTTCTGTTTTAGGAAAAATTAATAGCAGTATCATCAACATATCCCAGTGATGGCTACTGGGAACTCCTATTGTTCTCTTTAACTGAGATCTCCTTACAATTGGAAGAAACAAAACATGATACATGTTATTCCCAAGCTTGCTTGTAAAATACTAATGGAAATGGAAAACGAGGTCAGAGACAATGCTACGGCTTTGTATGCCACAGACTGCACTTGATGAAACAGACTGGAAAAGTCCAGGACAGAGGAAAGATGAAAAGGAGAAGAGAGTGCAGATAAGTCAGTGGAGTGGCTGGAGCCTGTGCTGGCACTGGAGGAGTGGCTGCAGCTAATGGCAAGATGGACAGAGAGCAAAGGGATGAGAAAATGGAGAGCTGAGCTGGGAAGGCAGATAAAAGAGCAGGCAGGAGACTGAAAGGTGTGTGATCATGGAATAGAGGCTGGAGAGAGAAAAAAGTGGGAAAAACAGAACAAGAAGGTTTTCTGAAAAGAGAAGACACATCTGCCTTTTGTGCTGCCAAGCTCAAAGGAAAGCAGAAGGGAGTAGCAGCATTTCAGCCCTCCCTGCAGCAGGTGGCTTGCAGGCTCCATCCCCAGCTTGAGCTCTGGGAAGTCCCCATGAAATGCAGTGAGGTGGAATGAGATGGGCTGGAGCACTGCAGTGTGGCACTGCCTGAAGCCAGGGAGGTGGTCTCCAAATCCACCTGGAAAATGTTCCTCTGATCTGCAAGGAAAATAGTGCTCACCATCCTGCTAAGAGACAAAAAATAATGTGCACTTTTAGTATGCGTTAAAAACATCTAGTTCTGCAGTAGCAGGGGAAAGAGCTGTGGGTTCCCAAAGACCCGAGAGTGTTCAGCAGAGAAATTGGGTCTCAGCTGAGTGGAATCAGGCAATTAGACACAAAGCCTTGTCTAGCAGCATGCCTCTGGTGTCAGCTTAGCAGGTCTTCCTTCATTACCTGCTCCAGCCCCACATGAGAGGTAAACCCAGCCCTCACCATTTCTCCTGGCATGGAGCTACAGCGATGCTCGCTGTGTGCCATGATTTGCAGTTTCCCACAAAGGTCAACATCGGCTTGCCTACAGATCAGACTCTGAGCTTCCTTCTCCCGGTCTCATAATGATGGGAGCAGGATAGGTGTAGTCAAGCCCAGCCATGCTGCAGGGCCAGAGCCTGTGCCCCAGCCCATCCTGCAGTAGGGCCAGCTCCTGGGTCAGGAGCTACAACTGATAGCATTTTACCACCATCAGGGACAACAAAGGAGGGTGAAGGTCAGCCCTGAGGCCAGGTGTTCCATAATGGGCAAACCTATACACAGCCATGCTGGCACCATTCACTGATGCACCACAACTTCCTGTATACGTACAGAAGCCCAAATTCAAGTCCTCATCAATATGAGCAATGAGCAGTATGTTTAAGCAACCTCTGAGCCAACATTACATGAGCAACAGCTCCTGAGGATCTAGTTGCCAAGTTCCCAACAAGAATATGCTGAATTAGTTGCATTTGCTTTTGTTTCCATTAGACAAATGTTTCTATTTATCTCATTACATGACAACTCCCACAAAGCCACCAAATAGCTGCTGCAAGATGCTGTTTAGTTGCCTCATGCTGGTAGAGACGAGTTATACTAGTCTGAGGAAGTTAACCTGCATCCTTTCAGCTGTTATTATTCCATCAAGGAGCAGAGCAGAGGTTGGCCTCATGCTAGCCAACTCCTGCCCTGTCTTGTCTCATTCCATCAGCACAGCGACTCTTTTTATCAAGGATTCAACTTTCATTTGCATAAGAACGTTCATTTCAGAAACAAACACCCAGATTAACCCTGCTGTACCCTTAGGAAAACTTCGCTGTGAGGGTTTGGGGCATTTCTTTTCCCTTCTGCTGGCTGACAAAGGCAGAATCCACGAGAGCAAGCTCCTCTGTGTGCATGGCATTCTGCACCTCTGCATGAGGAGGGGCCGCTCACTGTACCAGGCGCCAGCCTGCAGCACACATGTGGCTGGTTTGCTCTTATCCCAGCCTTCATGCTTCTGTTATGAGCTGTGCAGAAAGACTGCTTTGTGAAGCTTAATGAGATATTTATTCTACATTTGATCTCTCCATTTAAAGCTTAGTGACTGCCCTAGAAAGTTCTGGTTCTCAGAAATCAGTATTTTTTTGTAAGAGAAAAATGGAGCCCTCAGCTAATTCATGCTCCATGAAAAGGAGCACTATGTCAATTCGTGTTACCAGGCAGCTCCCTTCCCTGTGAGTCACACACTCTTAGGTATTCCTCAAGGCTTTCTGCTCACTACTGTCATCCTTCCTGCTGCTCCCTTTCAGGCTTCTCTCCTCCTTGACACCATGTGAGGACACACGGAGCACACCAGGAGGCCCTCTGGTGCCTTCAGGAAAGGTCTCCTTGCAGTGAAGGCACCTTCCCATCTGGTTGGCAATGTCTACCAGAGACACTCTCGAGCTGTCTGCATGGCTGCTGTTGGTCTGATCCGATGGCCAGGTTCCCACCTCCTCCAGCACACAGCTTTGGGCTTGGAACAAAGAGAGAAGGCCAAGAAACTCAAGAGAAAAGAAGGTCACTGAGCCCCACGGCTGCTCCTCGTGTCACCACTGCCATGGCCAAATGCTTGGGTGCGCCTGTGGAAACACTCCTCTCTGGGCCATGCAGTTCTGGAGGAGGCAAAGTAAATGGGTCACAGGGAGGTGCCAGCTGCCACTCCTTGCGTGTCAGCAGAGAATGTTACGTCCGTTCTGTGAGCTTTACATAATCATTTCTGTAAAGAGGGAAACAGCTATATGTGTGATGCATTTTGAGGTTTTAACAAATCGTTCACCAAGGAGTTTATCTGAACAGTAAGGATTTTAGCGTGAGCTGTGAATATATAAATATAAATGATTACATACTAATAAAAATATTGGAGCTAGTCTGATTTAAAGCTCTTTCTAACATACTCTAAATGGTTGTGTTCAGAATTACCAGAAGACCATGAGGTTTCCTGCAGAAATCTGCTCCACTCTTGGAAAAATAAATAGACAAATAAACTCTTCTCCTAACTATCTTCTGTTGTTGTGCTACCCTGTTAGCAACATTTCCTTCAGCCGTATCATTTTGAGCTTCTATAACCTACACAGAATCTTAGGTGTTGGAGGGGACCTCTGGAGCCCAACCCCTGCTACAGCAGCTCCCTGCAGCAGTCGCACAGGAAAGCATCCAGGTGGGTCTTGAATTTATCCAGAGAAGGAGACTCCACAGCTTCTGTGTGCAGCCTGCTCCAGCGCTCTGTCACCTTCACAGTAAAGTTCTTTCTTCTGTTCTAATGGAACTTCCTGTGTTCCAGTTTGTTATTGTTCTCCCTTGACCTCTTATTGGGCACTATTGGAAAGAGCCTGACCCCATTCACTTGACTCCTGCCCCTTTAGATAGTTATAAGTATTGATGGGATCCTCTCTCAGCCTTTTCTCATACAGGAGATGCTCCAGGCTCCTCATCATCTTTGAGGCTCTCCGAGGAGCTCTCTCTAGAAGTTCCCTGTCTTTCTTGAACTGAGGAGTCTAGACATGGCCTCACCAGGGCAGACTAGAGGGAGAGCATCATCTCCCTCAATCTGCTGGCCACATTCTCTTACCTCTCTTCTTCCTCATCCCTTTCTTCAGCCTGTCTGTAGCTACAGACTGTCTCATAATGCTATATCCTCTGTTCTTCCCAGAGCAGAGGGTCAGATGACAGCAGGAGCTGGCCCACAAATGCACAGCTGAGGTCCTGCTGTGGTCAGGAAGTAAGCTTCTGGGGCATGAGTACTGTGCAGAGGGAAGCTGGCATCTTTCCTTCCAGCAAGGTTTCTGCTGCTTAGTTTGCACTTTTGCTTTGGGCTGTGAGGTAAAGTTTTCCTTAAGAAGAAGAGGAGTTTGGATAATTCTTGAGTCCTTCACCTTGGAGAGAAGGGTCCTGTGGCCATAAGCCTTTGGTACAGGTGCCTACTTGCTATCTCAGATTAAGAGAGTCATGTTCTTTTTGCAGGTCTCATGTATAGCGAATAAATCCAAACTAAAAAAAATAAATATACAACAAAACCAGTAATACCAGAGAAATCTTTAATCTTCTGTTGCAAAATGTTAAGTCATTCGAGATGTTATCACTGCTCTGAGAGGTTCCTCTGGTTATGATGCTCTGACGCAGGGATGGGAAACACCTTTGGGAAGGGCCAGGACATGCCCAGCAGTGGTGGTGCGTCACATTTCCTGTTATCTTGGGATCTTTCATTATATGTGACGGGAAAGCAGTGCATGCCCTTGCTGTGGCTGCAGCCTGCGAATCAGTGGGAGGAAACGGGCGGCATTGGGGCCGGGGCTGCGCTGCTCTGTGCCACTCCTGGGGGCTTACATGGGGAAAGCAAAAAGCAAAGCAGATGGAGAATAGAAGCATGTTCAGCTTTCATGTAAGAACTTTCCTAAAAAGGAGAGGGTAAGCTGTCAAGGGGGTTGTTTTTATACGTTAAAAATAATCAAGAGAAGTGTGGAAAATAAAGTGCATATGTAAGCTAATTTTCAGCACTACGTATTTCAAGGAGGTAAGGCAAATAATAGCAATGGCCAGAAATTATTTCAGGTCTTTTCATGATGTCTGCCAAGAAGATGCCCACAGACAGCTCTGTTGCAATGCAGATTGGCACTTGATCAAACCAGCTCTCCCCCAAACCCTCCCAACCTGCATGTGTATTGAGCTGCTATAAATCCAGAGGGGATTGCTTAAAAAAATTGAGCTTGTTCAGCTCTTCTGGCTAATGCATATTAATATCTTGAAGGAAAGCAATACATTATTTATTCTGGAATCAGTGATCATCCTCTCAAGCTGCAGAAAAACTTTGCTGGTTTCTGGGGAGTGAGGTTTCTGGGGAAGTCCCAGCACACAATGCACCCAGGCAGGCAGCACCCTGGGCACCCCTATAGTCATGCACCTAGAGGGGCTAATTCCTGGCAGAGCTGTTCCTCATGTAAAGCAATCTTATATATATATATACCAAGTTTCCTGGATACCCTTTTGCTGAGACTTGCAGCGTGCCCCACCTCTGCTGGGATTGAAAGGAAGATCCTGCAAGCACCCAGTTTCACCTTCCTTATATTACAAACTTGTGCTCACAAAGGACTTTAAATCGCAACCGTAAGATGCTACTTTGCCCAGTTTGATAGCTCAGCAATATGGCATTTCTATTAGTTTGTTGGCAAAAGAAACAAAGAAAGAGGAAGAATGATCACAGAGTGACAGAATCACAGAATTACAGAATCACAGAATTACAGAATCACAGAATCACAGAATCACAGAATGGGTTGGAAGGGACCTCAAAGAGCATGATGCTCCAACCCCCCTGCCACATGCAGGACCACCAACCTCCCTGTTTAATACTAGACCAGGCTGCACAGGGCCCCATCCAATCTGGCCTTGAACACCTCCAGGCATGGGGCATCCACAGCCTCTCTGGGCAGCCTGTTCCAGCACCTCACCGCTCTCATAGTAAAGAACTTCCCCCTGACATACAACCTAAATCTTCCCTCTCTCAGCTTAAAACCATTTCCCCTTGTCCTGCTGCTATCTTCCCTTTCAAAGTGTTGACTCCCCTCCGGAGTTTGTTTGTAGGCTCCTTTTAGGTACTGAAATGCTGCAGTGAGGTCACCCCACAGCCTTCTCTTCTCCAGGCTGAACAAGCCCAGCTCCCTCAGCCTGTCTTTGTAGGGGAGGTGCTCCAGCCCCCTGATCATCTTTGTGGCTCTCCTCTGGACCCTCTCCAACAGGGAGAGGTGAGGAAGGGTAAAAGGCAACATGAGCACCAGACTTAGTGTATGTCTGCAGCCTGCACAGCTCCACTGTGCCCCAAAGGTAAATGTGTGATTGGAGCTCATGCTGATACACCCAAGTGCAACACACAACATCTGAGCAAAGCTGCTTGTGTTGCCTGCCCCCACTTCTGCACGCCACATCACATTTCTCAGATAACAGTGAGTGAGGTCAGCTTGGGCCATCTTTATTGGAGATCTTAATTAACTCCCGTGCAACACGTTCTGCCTTGCCACCAGCTGGGCTTGCTGCAATCACCCATGGAGCTTTGCTGTCCAGTGGCAGAGCTGCCCCTGCTCTGCCTGCACAACCTATGCTTCAGGACAGGGTTCCCTTCCCTATGGAAGCTGTTGTGTTCTTTCTGCTCTGTATTCCCTTTGTTACATTTCCATAAAGCTGCCTCCAGTAGCCTGGTGCCACCTCCTCCGGAACCAGAGGTGCTACTCCCTAACCCAGTGCAAGCATCAAGCCCCCACCGCTGGAAAATGTTCCTGCTCCTGGGTAGAGTCTTGGTTTCTTCTGCCTTTGGAAACCGTAAGTCCTTCCTAGTGGTGCTTTTTTATCTCTGCACAGCACGGTACATTTATAGCAGCACCGCATAATTAACAGTTGCTCTTATTTGCTGATGACAGATATCTGCTCCGATCCTCATTTGTTTCTCTCATGCTGCACTTTTGGGCTAATGCAGATATTGCCAACAAAAAGATGATTGAGAGTTCATTGGCACATAAGAGTTTCTTTGGTTTTATTTCTCTTGGTTATAAAAAAAACAAAACCTTACCCCTAAATGCTAAAAAGTGGTTAAGCAGCAGAGTTTAGAATGCTTGATTTCCCTTGCACTTACAGTGGGATTCTCTGGTATCGGGAAAGACATGTGAGGAAACCAGCTGACCTTGGCCAGCCTAGTGCTGCCAACAGAACATAACTGCTCATACAGGAGACCTGCCAATGAAGTCCAAGTAGCTGTGACAACATTGTGTACGGAACAGAAAAGTTAAGATAAAGCAAAGTATGTAAAGCCCAGTGAGATCTGAAGCTGAAGCCAAGCTCTCCCATGCCCGTGGCAGACATGTTGCTATGCTGGTCAGGCCCCCATAGCAAGGACAAGCCACTGGGGCCACGCTTCTCCTGAGGGGAGAGCCCTCCCAACACCACCATCATCTTAACTACCGCCTGTACCTGATGGCAGCAGGGAAGGACTCAGAGCTGCTCCCAAGTGAGATTGCATGGGCTGGGCCAATGCACTGCAGCGGCAATGCCAGTAGATGTGCTCAGAATAAATTGGACTTTATAACTTCAATCAAAGCCAAAGAGCAAGGCTGATCTCCAGAACAGCAGCTAGCAGACCCCAAAGGGAGGCTAGCAGAAAAGCTCAGTCATCAGCGTCCGAGAGCTGTTACATGTCCTGTGGATGAGGAGCTCAGGGACCGGGTACTGCATTCTTGTGTGGTGTACAAGCTGCAGATGAACGACTGCACCTCTTTTAAATTCACCTGTGGGCCCTTTGGAAAGAGTCAAACAGAAGCAGCGACATTCAGTGCAGCAGAGCTGGGCTCCTTGCAGTATTTCTGTCTAGCAGAAATGGAGATAAATGGAGAGCAGACCCCAACAGGCCAAGTACAGCTGTTGTCTGAGCGCTTGCCCTGCACCTGATGCTAATGGAGCTGTGTGCGTCAGTGGAATGTGGCCCACAGCATTGCATGGGATTATCTCCTTTTAGAAGCCTGGTGAGCAAATCAAAGGTCAGAAATTCCCAGTCCCACCTTCCTTAGATGTTAAGGAATTATGTTATTCATAGCTGGCATTATCTTCCATAATACATCTGTCATTATTCAGACTGAGGCTGGCCAAGGCCACACTGTGATGTGTGTCCTCCAGCCACTGCCTGCCCCATTCAAAGCCAGCTCTTGAAGGGCAGCAGTGGGGATGTTATTGGAGACCAACTCCCCAGAGAGGCCTGGGTTTAACTCCTCCAGGCTCTGCCACGTCTCCAGTAAAGGCCTTAATGACAGGCTGGAACATGTCACTCACACCAGGATTGTCCAACCTGGTGTCAGCCCTTTTTTTGAAGACTGTAAAATGTTTTTTATGGTTATCAGATACTTTGGGGGAATTAGTGGCACTGTGTTGCATATCCTTTCTGTGGTCCTTCCGCCACAGTGTAACAGAACAGCTGTTTTCTTCCTTTGGGGTCTGAGTAATGGGATCTTCAGTCCTTGTCTGGAAGCCACCTGACGCTTTTTGGTCAGAGGGGCCACAACACAACAGTGCCAGGACAATAACCTTAGTGCCACAATCTGCTGTCCCCTTGTCACAAGAGCTGCAGGTATGTGGGAACAACTGGGCTTTCTCCCATGCAGTCAACTTGGATCATTTCTGCTCCAGTAAATCCCACCTAAAACACTTCAGGATTCACTAACATTAGATGAGACACAACATGCCAGTATGCTAGCAGGTTTAATATCCTCTTGTCATGCTTTGACCTAACTCCTAACTGCTAGAAATAAATATTTTGCTCCAAGAAAGCTGTTGGTCGACGTGCTCACAGTTTTCCACCACCCCAACCCTTTTGCCCAGGGCAAGATGATGATGTGTTGGGTCTCTGTGTTACATAGCATGTCCCAGATGGACTGAGCACATCTAACACTGCCACTGAGATATAAGAGTGGAGCTGTCCCACAGCTGAGGGCAGGTGATCCAATGGGATCAAAAAAAAACAGGTGATGGTGAGCCTGGCAACTGTGCCCTTTGCTGATTCCTCAGAGTTGTCCTGTAATTCTTCCCACATTCAGAAGGAGTTGACCAAAGTCTTTTCTCTTGCCTGTGCTGAGTAAGCTATACATGAAGGTAGCTCCTTCTACCTCCCCCTATTTCCCAAGACAAACATTTCCACCTTCTTTAAAGCCAGGTGTGGCAAAAAACCACCTCCAGTGCTGAGCCAGCAGGGCTGTGTTCCTTCCCTTATCACCACTGTTTGCCCAAGAGCCTCACCTCGAGCAAGGAGAGCTGCAGGCCTCCAGCTGTTCTGAGCACAAGGGTCATTGCCTGGCCCAGGCTACGGTCTAATGAATGGAGTTTAAAGCTGGCCAGGCTGCCAGATTAGAGCAAGGGATTTGAGCTTCAGAGCTGCTACATCAGCCCAAGCCTGTGTTCTATGCACAGCCACATCAAGGTTCTGATGGAGGCTTTCAGGCTGAAGGAAGTGGTTAGCAAATATCTGGCTTTGGCTGTTACTTTGTGGAAACGTTGCCTACCTGGGCATATGGTAAGAGGGATCCAAAGAAAGATTTGGTGGAAATCTCCAGGTCTTCTTGGCATAACTTAGTCAGGACAGACGTTCCATCAGGACATCTGGGCACCACAAGACCTGGACCTGATGGCCGTTGTGCAGGGCAGCATGTCTGCCCATATCGCACGTGTCCATGGCACAGTCAGAAGGCTCTCTATTTGAAGAAATTGGTGGAAACCATGACGACAGACTGGGATCTGACATGGAATCTCAAATTAATTACAAATGGAAAGCCATCGTAGGTGCCAGCCTTTGTACTGGTGCTGGTAACTGTTTGGAGCAAAGCACTACTGTGTTCAAGAAATGTTTAGATGGTGGGACATGGTTTAGTGGGGAAATATTGGTGATAGGTGGACAGTTGGTCTAGATGATCTTGGAGGTCTTGTCCAACCTTGGTCATTCTATGCTTCTATTCATCGCTAGCTCAAGCTCTTCAGTTTATCAAAGAGGAAGGTAAAGAAAAGATTTGATAATGATCTTTACCTACATGATGAAAAGATTTCTCACATCAAAGAACTCTTTATGGTATCAGAGAAGAACACAGAAGCAACGGGCCTGGGAGATTATTTACAGTTTAAATTTATCTTACTTAAAGGTGCATGTTTTAAAATAGGGAGCAGCTGAAGTGAGCAAGGGCTTGGGCTGTGCTGGCAGCTCTCACTGCAAGCTTTGCACAGCTGTGCATGCCGGGACACAGGAGACAGCGTCGGCAAGTGCCCAGGACAGCTGGTGTGGCAAAGGGTACAACGGAGGCATGGGAGCAGGGAGGCTCATGTGAAGGACAGCAGGGGCTGCAGTCTTGGCTTGGGGATGTGGAGAGTGCAGAAGGCAGGCATTGGGCTTGTACCTCTGGCTGAGCATGGATAGGATCAGGCCTTTGTTTTCTAACTTGGTCTTTTTGCCTATGGCAACAACGTAAAAGACATTTCCCTACTGGAACTGACATGTAAGCCTCCATTTCAGGCATTTCCAGTTCAGTTCATTATAATTTTTCAGCCAAGTTGTAAGAGCACAATCTTTCAAATTAGTTTCACAGATCAGCAGTCCTTAGAGTCTTGATTTTTTTTATTTTACTTTTTAAATCAAGTAGCTTAAATGAAACATTTAAATTGTTATAGCTTAATACATACCACTGTATGAAGTCTGTACCTAATGATACCGCATAACCAGCTCTTGCTTCTTTTCAGCTTTGAGACTCTCCTCTAAGTGTTATTCTCTCTTGCCTGACTAGAGATATGTGCTGAGGGTTTTCACAGAAGCATAATTCATTCTCTTTGGTTTTCTCCTGCAGTTTCTAAGCAGAAGCCAGGCTAAAGGACAGAGTGAAATAGCAGCCCTTTGCCTATGCTGCTCAACACCCGCCATTAGGGAGGAAAAGGGATTTCCGTTCCTCTCTCCCATGGCACTCTGAGTGTCTTAAGAGTAAGCTTAAATCTACTGGGACATGACCGTGGGCTTCCTCTATCCACATAAGCTCAGCACCAGTAATTCTGACTCCACCTCACTGCCCTGCAAGTAATATGTTCTGCCTCTGCAAAGCTGTATGTAGCCTTTTGTACTACTGGCTGCTTCTAGACATGTGTTTTCTGCTCTGTATTTTCATAGCACATTGCTCTGCTGCTGCACTGTGTGCACTCTGGGATCTTTTGCAAAAAGCAATGGGATCCAGTCAACTGACGTAAACCAAATAATTCCCATGATTTCTCTTGCCAGGTCCCATTTCTCCACCAGTGTTTGTGAGCTAGACCTCAGTATGTACCAAGTGGTCAGCAGCTGGCAGGAAGCACCAGCAATCACAGCAATCCTCACAGCTCAGTTTGCAGCAGGCTCTTTGGATTCCTGCCTGTCAGTCATACACAGACTTCAGAGCGCAGTTAATAGGGTATTTAAGAAGGAAAAAGTTGAAATCTGACAGATGTTTTTCACTGAGCTCTTCCTGAAGCAGCAGACTGCTGGGGCCGAGTCAGTGCTGCAGACCTGGGAAAACCTGCAGCATGTAGTGCTTTTGGATGTCCAAGGCTGCTTCCTTCCAGGGGGCATGTCCTGCAGCACAGCCCATTCTTGAATGCTGTGTCCTAGCGCTCATTCTGGGATGTGTCCTTGGCCTCTGCTTCCCTGACCGCAAGATTTCACACACTATTTGGACAGCAGGAAGAGCTTCCCACTCTTCCCAAGATGAAAGAATGAAATCTGCTCATAGGTAACTGAAAGGCAGAGGGAGAGGCATCTCCAGGATGTGCAGGGACTCAGAAGCACAGACAGAGAGATGCACCACCCTCCTCGAGGCTAGAGGCGAGCTGTGAACAAGGCTGGCACATTTGTAAGAGATTTTAATTACAATTGCTGCACATTTTATTATGCATGTGGCACAGTGTGAGGATGTTTCATACAGGCATTAAAATGCATCTTTAGGACACAAGGGAAACGTTATTTTTACTGAAAAATCTACAGATACATTGGCTTTCATGATAAGGCAAGGATCTCAGCATGTATAAGACTCAAAAGCATGAATGGAGGGCACATGCAAAATGGAAATGAATGCATGAGATTAATCTGCGTGCATTTGAAAATAGTAACAGTACATAATGCTGTGCACAGCTAAAATCTATTTTAAACTGTTTATATAGTACAAAAGTGTATGTTCTCAAGGCCTCCAGTTTGTCTGTGTGGGTTGGTCAAAAAAGTTATGACATGCTGAGAAAGCATTTGCGCCTTGTATTCCTTTTTTTTTTTTTTTTCTTAAGCAGAAAAAATGCGGGCTTAAAAGAGGAGAACCTGCAAAATGCTTAGAGGCCAGTTGTTAAGACAGTTGTTGCCTGTGCTCTCCAGGACATGCATCAGCCTCACCAACCTTTGAGCAACTGGATCTCACAGCTACTGACTGCCTCCCTCTCTGTCATTCCTCGTGAGCTTTTTCACTTAAGCCTTCTCTTTTTTTGTCTCTTGGAGGATGTGGGCAGCTCCATGTCACATCCTTCCTTGGGCTTTTCTTCCCCTTTCAACAGAGATGAGTGTTACTGAAGCACCTTGATCAGCACACTGTGCACTGAAAAATAGCTAGTTCTGCAGAAACATGCAGAAAGAGGCGTATCTCCACATGCTTTAGAATATTTCTTTCTGCACCATGTGTGTATTGTGATTTGGTATCATCTCATACTGGTGCAGAACTAAAAAACTAGGCAACCCAGTGAAAATGTAGTTTTAGGTCTCATGCTCTTTTGTATGTATCACAATAGCAATATTGGGCAAGCCCATGAGATGTCAACTTCCCAGCTGGAGAAAAGTAGCACATGGCCATCGGAGGAACAGGAGTCAACATGGTGTCAGGTGGGTGTGAGCAGGAGGCATGAGAGCTGGAGATATGAGAGCTGGAGCAGTGGCTGTGAAGAATGCTCTTACAGGGAAAATAACGATGTACTAATGCATGTAGGAGAGAAAAATCTATACGGAAGAGAAAAGATAAGTGAGAAAAACACTATCCTACCAGAATCTTCAGCTATATTAAGTACTGCTGCATTATCGTATCAAAAAGCTAACTGGGGAAGATTCCAGCCTGCCTGATGCTCTGCAGGCCACCATGTCACCTGGCCACAGATTCAGCAGCTCTGGCTCTGATCTACTTTTACACCAGCTTTGCATATCCTTCCTGAGAATACTGGCTTCAAACTGTAAGTCTTTCAACCTTTTGCTGCAGAACCAATCTCTTCTTTTTATGTTCCTGTTAACACTAGTCTGCATCCACAAAATTAGTGAAAACATACCCACCACTGACAGGCCTGGAGCATGTCCCCTTCTCTTTCCTTCACTTGTTAGGTGTGCCAGGGGTCATGGTCAGCACCAAAAGAAATTGCTTGATAGCCACGTTCAAGATGCTGGCATGCATAGTCCCCACAAGCAAACACTAAAGGGCAGCCCTTGGCCACCAGCCAGCGATTGGATGCTGGGATGAGCTTTGATCAATGCAGCGCTGGATCAATAGTGAGCACGCAAGAAAGCAAGCAGCAAAATGATATGACAGGGAATGCCATTGAGAGGGCCTGGCAGATGCCAGCAGGAACTGATTCAGAAAGGAGATGCAGCCCCACCCATTCCGCCATAAGAAAATTTTTGTTGTCAAAGTGGGTTTAATAACATCTGTCAAAATGTCAGGTGCTTTGTAGCAGGGAACTGTGCTGGGGACACCAGTCACTTTAAAGTGAGATAGCCCAGACTAACTAGCAACAAAAGTCAAGCGCCAACAAATTGCTGTTGAGCAGAACGGGTATTTTGATATAATGCCAGAAAGAGCATCTCTGCCCCTGAACAGAAAATGATGGAGATATAGAATTCAAAGAGATGCAAAATAAGTATGACAGCAACTAACAATAAAGACTACCGGACAAGAAAACAAATAAAATGATTAAGAAATAATCATACATAATTCCACCCTTTGTTCTTAAACTTATCTGTACACAAAAAAAGACTGCACTAAAAGATGTGGAATTTCTTATACTTTTGTGATATAAAGCTCTCTTACCATTATATTGTGAGTGACTCCAGCCCTTCTCATTCACTCCTTTTCAGCCTGCTGCTGTTCACCACACTGATGCTTAGCCTTAAATTAGAACATTATTTCTGATCAATCATGCCATCATAAAAAGTAAGACCTTCTTACTTATTTACTTACTAATCTTATTTGACTGTACTTGAGGGCTCCACAAGAACTAAAATGCCTGACCTATAGCAAAAGGAGCTGTTTCCTCTCCATATGACATCATCACACATTTCATTGGATTCTAACATCTGAAACATTTCTGTAAGGATTGGCTTGGACATAATGGTAAGCTCCTTGCATTTGGTCTACATTTAGCTACAGAGAGGCATTACTGATTTTTACTTTATTTTAATGCAAAATATCTGGTAAAATCCATGGGCTTTGAGAGTTTCTTTTAAGCTAAAAAAAAATAACAAACAATCCTACAATTAAAGGAGCGCACAGAAAAGCAGCAGAATATTTCTACTTATTTGCAAACATATCAATCTAAATTTTAACTTTCCTTCATGTACTCTGACTTGCTTTACCTCACATGGGAGTAGCACAAAGCACAGGAAGTCCAAAGCCAGATAATCTGCAATTACAACCATTCCATTCTGACACAGCTATGCAAAGCATCCCGCACACAGCCAGCTTTGCCTCTCCATCAGCTCACCATATCCGCCCCGCATCTCTCTTCTGCCCTGCATGTGTCCGTGTACATATTCCCTTTGGTGTGATAAGTTGGCTTCACACAGTGAATAAACTGAAAAATCCTTCAGAGCAAATGGGGAAATTTTCTTTTTTATCTTCATAACAAAAATGCCAACTATGGGGACTCATTCTTTTTTTCCCCACAATGGGTTCAATTTCTTAATGGTCCCTTTACTAGAGTCTTAATTGTAGAACAATGATTTGGGCAATGTAGGAACCATGCTGCAGCGCAAAGGCAATAGACAAAGCAGCCAGAGGGAAAGCCGTGGTCCTCTGTGCTGCATGAAGGGCTCTTCTGCTGGCAGCAGCAGCAGAAGGTTCAGAGAACAGCAAGAACTCAGCAGTCAAGAAATCCACGTTATTTGAAATTCCCATCCAGCCAGGCGTGCAGCAGTGCCCAGTGTGGGGACATGACCCTGGAGAGCAGTCTCCAGTAGCAGTGCTGAGGTCAGCAGCATTCCTGAAGCAGCATCAGCCAGGAGAAGGGCCATTTGTTCACCTGGCAGTCCTCTTTCTGATCAGTACAAAACCATACTCTGAAAGCCACCTGCTTCCAAACTGCCCACACCTCCCCACAGCCCCATAACCCAGCCAAGTACTGCTGCAGGGATTCTCTGGTGCTTCTCCTGTCTCTCAGAAGGAAGGGCACACACCAGTCACCCAGCCTGACCCCTGTAATACGTCAACCCCTCTAACTCCCGTGTGCGCACATGGATGACACAGGAGCGCTCCAAGGCTGCAGGCTTGCTGCCAAGCCACAGCAGCTGCCTTCAAGGAGCAGAAGCTGTGTGGGAGCAGGACGACGTACATCCTCAGTCCCTCCTGTTTCTTGCGGGCGTGCAATGAGGGAAGGCAGAGACTCTCGGCCCTCCTTTGGGACGCGTGATGTCAGCAGAAAGCCATGGCTCCTTCCCCAGCCCTGCTGGCACCTCAGCTCGTGTAACCCAGCATCCTCCCAGCCACCTCCCAACAGCCCTCCCCTGCGCAGTCCGCTTTGCACACAGCCCTGTGCCCTTTCCAATTAAAGAGACCCGCTCTTCCCTCCCCTCAGCCCGTTCTTTCAATCTAACTCCCCCACACTCGGCACGGCCTCCTACCCTGCCCTTAAGCGCTCCTCCCACACCCTCCACGCCGCCCCTCCCACCTCAGCGCGGCTATTGATGCCGCACTGCCCGCGTTATGTAACGGCGCGGCGCGGCCATTGGCCGCCGAGGTCGGGCGGCGCGGGCGCTGAGGTGGGGCCGCGCATGCGCGCTGATCACTCCCTTCCTCCCTCCTCCTTCTCTCGGGCAGCGGTGGCGGCAGCAGCGGGGCCGCGCGGAGCCGTCTCCTCCCGCTCGCCAGGGCCCCCAGGCCGCGCTCCCAGCCGGGTGAGGGGAGCGGGGCCGGTCGGGATGCGGCGAGGCGGGCCGGTCGACCGGCCTCAAGGGGATGGGGGTGGCCGCGGCCCAGACGCAGGCGCGGAGGCCTCCCCGCCTCGGGCCGCGCTGCCGGGCTCCGCGAGCGACGGGAGCGGGCTGCAGCCGTTTCCTCCGCCTTCCCGCGCTCCTAAGCGCCCCGGTCGAGGGGAGCCGTGAGGCGGCGCGCCGCGGCGCTGCGGGCGGGCCGGCTGGCTGGGCCCGGCGTCGCTCGGCGGGGCGGCGGAAGCGGCTGCGGCGCCGCGCTCAGGGCCCCGGAACCGCCCGCTCCGTCCGCGTATTACAGGGAGCGGCCCGCGCGGGGCACCGAGCGCCGCCGTCCCGCTGCCCGCAGCGCGTGCTCTCGTTCCGCGGCGCGTTGCTGTGCGTTCCCGGGCGCTCGTGCTGGTTTATTTCAGAGCAGTGGGCCGGCGTGCTGCGCTCCGGGAGGGTGTGCCTGGCAGCGGGAGCGGCGCCGCTCTGTGTGCTGTGGGCACGCTGACGGCTGCGGGTGTGCGCGGCTTCTGTTTTCGATATCGAACTTCAGGATAGATTTTAGCCGCTTTCTTAGTGTGCTGATGGTTCGAGTAATCTCAGTTTTCCAGTAATTAAGTATTTATTTCACGTGTTCCAGCTTCATTAATGTAACTTGCAGCATTTAAATGGTGTTTTTCTGCTTGCAGGCATCGTAGGGAGGTTGGTATGTGTGAGCAGATGTTTTTGTTTGTGTTTCCTTGTTTGTGTCATAACTCGAAGCATCAGCTGTCTGATGCAGGGCTTGTGACCGAGCTGTTGCAACCTATGAGTTATGCTCTTTTCAAGGGACTGACATACAGAGTAACACACAAATGCTTTTTGGAAATTTCTGCCAGTAGCCCCTAAATTTTGAAGGATTTCTATAATGCCAACAAAATAGAACCAAAATATATTCAGTTGTTCCTTTTAGTGTGTGCAAAGCGATTGGCAATACCTCTACTTTTTTCTTTTTATTTATTTATTTATTTATTTATTTTTTGTAATGTGGTTGTGATGTTCTTGTTGAGCCAAGCTGTACATGAAGGGAGTGAGGCCCTGGCCGGGATGTTTCAGAGTCACTGTAACATCTGCTGAAACTGAAACACAGGCTGGTATTTTCAGTTTAACTTACCACTGCTTCTTATTGCCACATGTATTTCTGTACGCTTGTTAATAAAACTGGTGTTTTCTTGTGTTCAGAGAGATTTGATTAGTCACGTAGAAGGATAATAGCTATGGAGTTACTTGGAGTTATGAATTTCTTTGGAGAAAGTGATGAGGAAAGGTGAGGGAGCACTGAAGCTGTAGCGTGACTCTTCTCCAAAGGGCTGGGTAGTGGTGTTATACACCATGAAAAAGGGGACCATTGCCTGGGTTTGCAGTGGTTGCAAGCTGTTTTGGGTCAGGACTGTCCTGCTTGGAGTTGAACACCGTGATGTTTTGTGTCTAGGAACTTATGCAGTACTAGTGAATTTCCAGAAGCAGACGAAGTTTCAGATAAGCTTCCATTTACAGGAGTTGTACTGTGCTGGAGCTCAGTGTGCGGCAGGGTGAACAGCCCACTCAGTGGAAGGCCTCAGTCCTTGTGGGAAGGACTGTGAGGCAGAGCAGTTGTGTCCATGCAGTGTGTTTTCCATCCATGCAGTGTGTTCTCCTTAGCAGCAGACACAGTGCACAGAGGGGTGATAACTAGTCAGCCGACCTGTTTATAGCATGTAGGCCTTAATAGTTGTCTTTGAAAAATCAGTAGCTTCAGTAGCTGTCCTGAGCTTTTCTGTAAGCCCCACAGCTGGATTAGGCATGGGACACGAGGGACTGTAGGGAAGATAATAGCTGGAAGTGGGCTGCTGCCTTACGTAACCACAGTCTGAATTCTGTTCTGTTGGTGCGCCCGAATCCTGCCTGGCGTCTGCTCTGGGGGTGGGCTGTGAGCTGAGCTGGGTGTCCTTGTGGGCTGTGTGCAGGTGGAGTGCTCCTGCTGCAGAATATGCTGCTCTGCTTCTCTGTGAAATAAGGTTTTTGTGCCTTGTTTCTGTTCGTGGTGGACCTTCTAATGGCAGGTGGTGGTGGTGTCAGCTTCCTTTGTGCTTCTGGGTCACGTAGAATAGTGGCTTCTGGTAGAGGCAGCTTTATGTCCTTTCAAGAAATATGCAGGCATGCCTGTAAAATCAGCTGAAAATTGCAAAGGTGGCCACCTCTGAAAGCATCCTATGATAAAGAAGGATGCTGCATCATTCTTACCATTCCTGACTCCAAAGCTGATTATAAACAGGTACCAGAAGACAGCGATACAGCTTGGGGAATAGTGATTTCCTTTTCTTGAAACCTATTCCAAGTTCCAGAAATAAGAATTGAGTATCTGTTAAACAGTGTTCAAATTTACATGTTGAGGGGTTTTTAAAGGAAGAAGCCTTAGAATGGACTAGAGAGCTATTGTGTCTCTTCAGAAAGCTACTGAAACCAGAGGGTCTCCATGAAGTAAGGAGCTTGAACAGATGTCTGTTGTGTATGAATTATGGGAGTTGTGGGTCAGAGCGCAGGGGCAGAGCACATGACTACTTACATTCATAGTTACAACTTCTGAGTCAGCTAGCAGCACTAGTTTCTCACACTTGCAGACTAAATGTCTTCTTTCTGTTTGTAGATATGGCTCGTGGACAGCAGAAGATTCAGTCACAGCAGAAAAATGCCAAAAAGCAAGCTGAGCAAAAAAAGAAGCAAGGGCATGATCAGAAGGCTGCAGCCAAGGCTGCCTTGATATATACCTGCACTGTCTGTAGGGTAAGAGAAAGTGAAGATGAAGTATTATTGTACACAGATGTGTCTCTAGTAATTGAGATATGAGAAACTGTGAGAGGCGTGTACTGATCTGTTTCAGGTAGTTTTCTTGCCTTTTGAATTGCAAGGGTCAGTGGGCACTGTTAGTATGCTGTGTCTAAAGTGTAGGAGGTTTGAGAATACTTCTTGATCAACCTCTAGATAGACCAGTTCCATCATACAGAAAAGATCTTTCTGTCTTAACATCCATGGTTATCAGTGTTAATGAAGAGAGGGAAAAGTCATATTATGTGGTTCAATATACACCAGCTTCTGTTAGAATAGATGTTTTAACAGGAAATCAGAAATTAGAGCACTGTTTGGGTTATACTTCCCTTCTGGTTGTTTTTCCTGTGCATATGCTCATTTTGGAGCTGAAGGATTAATTTGTCATTTTCACTTAAATGGTCAGTTTTAGGATTGATTAGGATAGATTTGTCACTTTGAGTGTCTTAATCAGGGTTCCAAATTAGGTTCACAAGTAAAATAAAACATGGGAGGATAACAGGTTTTGTACTGTCCTGTAGCTCTTGTACTGCACTTTAAGTTAAATGTTTCTCTTTAATCAGACACAAATGCCGGATCCCAAGACCTTCAAACAGCACTTTGAAAGCAAACATCCTAAGACTCCACTTCCTCCAGAACTGGCTGATGTTCAGGCATAAAGATATCTACAGGTCATTACTTTTATCAGATAATCATTTAAAAATTAAGGTATATTATCACTTGTTTGTTTGTTTTTTTCCTCACTCACTTGGACTTGAAAGATGCTTTATTTTTTTAATATAGAAATTAAGTATAGGTTAAATTTATGCCGTTCTTACGTGGTTGAAATGGTTGTCATTGCATGCAAGATCTTTTGAAGGGAGGTATTAACATTATTTGAAATGGTCGTCCTTAGAGATATAGGAATACTTTATTCTTCAGTTACTGCTTTGAAATGTTAGCTTCCACAGTTCTTGCTTGGAACAAAATATTTATGATAAATGTGCCTGTTGTTAGAAACCATGTAATGAAAGCAGAATTGTTTAGCGCATTTCTAATGATTCAGCCTTTTTGTTCCTGAAGTTATGCAAGTGAATGCGGGGTTTTTTCTGCATTCAGATACAAGATTGAACCTCTATTTTCTCTCTAGAAGGTTTCTTAACAGCCAGTTGTTAGATTGTAACTGAAACAAGTTACAATTAAAGGCTGGAATAAGGTGAAAAACAGAGTTGCGGTATTTCTTTCACTCTAAGGTAAACAGCATTGTGTAACAGTTCAGCTTAACTGAGTTATTCTTATTTTTTATAGGTGAAATCATGGCACCTATTGACTCTTCTACTGTCAGACCTTACATAACAAACCTGCAGCTGCTTTTCTAAAACTGTTGATCAGCAAAAATGAAGGGGCTACAGAAACATTCATATTTTTATGCTGTTCCCTCTTGGGCTTCATGCAAAGACAATTGTGGAAATGTACAGTTGTGCCCTCTTTGGAAATCCTGAAAAATCAGTCCATACTTGTTATAAAAACAAAAAATTTTTTACAATTGTAATTATATTGATGTTCATATTGTGTAAAATAACTCATTTAATAAAGTAGTACTTTGATTTTACAATATCACAGATTAAATGCTTGTAGAAGTTCTGTTTTAACTTTCTGCATTATCTGCCTTATAAAACAATAAAAGACAAAGTGGAATCTTCCCCATCCTGCTAAAACACGAGCAGTATCATTCCACTGAAAGTAATGTACATTACAGTAAATTAATTTTAACGCGAGAGGGAAGCTGCTCAGATTGACTGTTCGGTGTGGTGCCTGCTTGAGCTCAGTCACTAATGTTCCAGTTACTGACTCAAGAGGCACAGCAAGCTCCCGAGAGGCTGCAATAGTATTGTGAGACTTTGTTCTACGGTTTTGTCCTGTGTATTGGAGTCAATTTCTACAAGCCATTTCAAATGGGATTCCCGTACTGTGAGGGCTTGAGCTAGTTCCCTAGAGTCTTGCACTGGAGAGACTGGTGATCCCTAATAGTTGGTAGTTGGCCGAGGAAGCTGGGAGGTGGTAAAGTTTAATGCTTTTGTGTATGCTGGCTTAAAAGATGCTCGCAAATATTAGTTTAAAAACAATTCTGCTCTTAGTTGAAAATTTAATTTGAGAAGAGTACTGAAGTTACTCGAGCAGTCAGCCACAAGTGTTCACTCACAAATGCATCTGGTTATTTTAGTAGCGGCTCTTGAAGAAATACATAAAATAGCCAGCCATTAATAACCTTTCTTTGCAACGAGCCTAAAATAAGCCTGTTGGAAAAGAGCCAAAATAACTGAAATGATATGGCTAGCTTAAGAAATTGCATGTGATTAAAGTTGCATTGACAAGAAAAAGCTGGATAATAGCTCTCCGGCCAAGAGCATTTGAGAAGCTAAACATAATTAGCCTTTAAGTGTTCTGGGCTCAGTTCTAATCCCAGATGTACGGTGCAGAAGTAGTGGAAAAACATCTGATTTGTTCTGGAGGATCTGCTGTACAAAAAACCAACCTATCTTTGGCATTTGGAGGGGGCTTATTTAAGAGCTATCATCTAGAACTCACAGTAAGAAGCACCACTAGAATTGCTGTGATTTATTGCGGTTACAAGAGATGTAAAAACTCTGGCAGTCCGAGTAACCCTTGCTACACAGCAGGACTGTACATCTGACCTTCACATGGCTTCCTGAAGTCTAGGACCATAGTCTCAAAGACTCATTCACTTAAAAGAATGCACTTGGTATTTTATTATATAAAGTCAAAGCCTTTGTCTTCGTCCACTCATTTGCTTTTTAATGAACTACTTCTGTGAGACTAGCTTCCTGTCCTCTTTGCTGTGACAGTTTCTGTGTAAATACTTATTTTGACATGAAGTTTCTCTGTATTATAGTCACTCCAGGATAACCTGAATACCACTTTTATAATGTTGTTCTCCTCTGCGAGTAATCCACTGCACTTGTACACCTGACATCAGAATGTAACCCTTCATTTGATTTTCTTTGTTGTTATCAATAAGTATATCCTGACAAACTGGTTCCCACAGAGTAAGAGATCTGCTGTATGGAGGAGAGGTACTTAAATGTTCTGATACTGTAGTCTGTCTGAAATACACCAAGTGCAAAATGGATACAAATGTTTCTTGCACTGTTTGGTAATTGGTAATCTGGTTTTACTCTGGAAAATGTTCTGGGATGTATCCCTGTAGTTTCATCTTGAGGTGAAGTATATGTTCTATTCTTTCAATTCAAATTGTGTAGCATTAAATAAAAGGGTTTTGTTTTATAAGCACACTCAATTAATGAGCGTTCAAAAGCTGGAAAGTTGCATCAGTAGCAAGATGGTGAAGTTAGAATTGTATTTTCAAGACTGTATGATGCTCAATTAGAAAACACCTTATGAAGTAATGTTTTTTCTGTGTAGCTTCTAGAAGGCAAGAGCGATCCTCAGTCATTAGGACCCCTCGTTACAGTAGCTGCAGTCTCAAATACAGGAACAAGTGAAATCTACAACTGAACTGTTTTAAAGGCTTTATGAGTGTAGTGGGGATGCTCTACTAAATGAGGGAATAGTTCTTATTTAGGATATCTGTGATATTCTTTTTATCTAAAAAATCAGAGGAAGGACTAGGAGCCCTTCACCTTTTCCTGATCTGAAGAATGACACCCTGTTATCTGGCTAAAGACACAGTTGTGCATTGTAATGTGTCTGATTAAAGATAATAAAAATAAAATGTAAAATGTCATATTTTCTGCCTGCTTTTAAAAACAAGTATTACTGCATTTAAAGATTAACGTTGTAGCTTTGGACAGTCCTGGGGCTTGAAGCCATCTAACTTTAAAAGAGAAAAATTGGCATGGAAGATTTCCCATGTTCCCATGAGAAAGATCCATCTTTGTGTAGTGACAGTTTTTAGGTGAAGTATTGGTATGGATATCAGCTGTTGTGGGTTCTTGTGGAACAACGTTAAGAAATGATTGGGGATTTTCAAAGCCTGCATCTCTTTCAAAGCCTGGGAATCTCTGAATTGCATCTGAAATCAAATTTCAGCAGGGCTTCAAATGTTTGTAAAAAATTCTGTCTATTCTCAGAGAATGTGTCAGCATCTGTAGTTGCAGTGAGGTCATCTCAGGGTCTCGCAGTGATCAGTATCAGCAGTTTTGCATTTTGCATTGCCTGGACTTACAGAGGTAACACAGAGGTACAGACACTCAGATTTAGCCTCTCTAAGAGATTCAAATTTCTTGCTGTCAAAATGCTGTGTGAAAACTCTGAAATAGAAGTGGAAGGTGGTTGCTATGTATCCTGAAGGAAAGAGCTGGCTTTCTGCAGTGCTCTTGGAACGCCCCTGGGGTCTGTCCCCTGTGGTTATTTGCTGTTAAGCTGAAAACACTTCATCTCAAGTAAAGCTAATGACCAGGGGCTGTTTGCAAACCACGTAGTAATGAAGGAATTTGTAGCATTTCTGTAAACTGCGTTGAAGTATTCTCCTGTCTTGATAAAATGAGGTAATGGATAGAATTTCTTTTATTATCGGACACCAATGGGCTTCAGATCTGCTTTGTTTCCTGTTTTCACCGAAGAGACATGGGGGGTATCTTGCTTTCCTAAGAGAATAGTCTTCGTGAAGGCTGACCAGTGAGGTCAGTCAGAATTCACAAAAGCCAGCTTGTATTTCTGTCTGCTCAGCCCTGTTCTGCTGTATGTAATACTGGGGCCTTGATTTACCTATTTAGAACCTGGCAGGTTTTGTAGTGGACTTCGAATTCAGCCCCAAAAATCAGCTTTGAATGTGTATGCAGTGTGTGATCTTCCATATTCTATAGAGATGCTGCTGTAGTCCAGACAGTGAAAAGGTGTGAAGTTCTGTCTAGAATTTTCCTATCAGAGTTTTGAAAGTTATTTGGAAATTGTTAATGCATTCTCTACTGTCTTTTTTTCGTAAGGTTAAGGTACAGTAGAGACAATGTGAGGGAGCTGTGTTATCAGGGTAGTTTTCAAAGGTAGAATAGGTTGGATATATATTTTCTACAATTCTCTGATGTGGCTCTTAGCAAAGGGGTTTCTGGGAAAGGAGGAATCGGCATTTGTCCCAACATCATCATCCAACACAAGTCCATTCAAGCAGCCTCAAGTTTTTCAGGAAATACAGCACAGCTATCCTCTGAAAAATACTGTCCATAGCGTGTATAAAGATCAGTACAACACTGATGAGATGGTGAAAATATTTGTGTTCCCCATCCTTAGCTGTTACTAAACTGCAAATGATGCAAGTATAACTAAATGTAGGAGATCTTTCAGAGAAATAAGGGCTAAGGGAAATCTCAAAAAGCTGCGTAGCCCATCTCCTTGCTCTCAGATTGGGTCAGTTCTGCCAACACTAGAACAATTCCTTTTCTTTCTTGTTCTTAAACGCTTACAATGAAAAGGATCCCATGACTGTGTAAGCAGCGTGTACCACTGTTGAACCCCACAGCTGGAGGCTCTTGCAGTAAATCCCTGCTAGTTTGGTGAATTATTTACTGTTACTGGCAACAGATTTGACAAATGTGTCCTCATTTGAACACCGCTGTTATGTCCTAGTAGTTTTCAGTAAACCCAGGTAATTAATGCTCTTAACAGTACCTCTAAGTCTAGAGATTGTGCTCTCCCCTGGGTCCTTCAGTCTGACCATGAGTCTTAACGTGACATGAGTCTTAACTCATGTTGTCCAAAACGTGACCCAAAGTGTTGACAGAGGCCAGCGCAGTGTAGAACTGGGACTTGCAGACATCAGTTCTATCAACACACTGGAACTGTATTTGCCTTCTTCCAAGCACATCACACTGGGGCCACCCTGATAATCTTCACTTTCTGTCTATGTATTTAATTCATACTTACTGTCTTTAGTGGGCCTCAGACAAATCTACCAAGACAGCAGCACCCCAGTCTCCTGTACTGTTTGTAGTTCATCCGAGTATGATTTCAGTAGGGGATCTTGTGGAGGTCCTCTTTCACTCTGCAGTCTGAATTGTGTGTGGACATGTAGAATGGGATAGATCCTACACAAAGCCCTTCAGTTTTCTGCTTGAGTATCTTCCCAAGCTCCCAGCAAAAGCCTTGGTACTGACTCTCTAAGAGCACTGGTGGTCGGTAAGGATTGGAGCTTACAGCTTCACCTGTGAGGACTTCACCCAATGACCGTGTCTGAGTCCATGCATCCATGGCACCAGGCCTGTTTTCACGTGAGATGGATGTCAGTAAGGTACGGCATACCTTGTCCCTGACAAATCTGGGTTGGCAGATTTGCCTACTTCACTGACTGGCAGAGTTCCTTGTTTCTTCTTATATTCCTTGTATTTATCCTTCTGCTATCTTTCTCCGTGCTCTGTGTTCTCAGAGAGGAAGATGAATGGTCCACACTCATGTGGGTCACAGCTGGAGTATTGTATGTCAGGTGAGTCACCTATTACCAACACGAATGCCATCTAAATACTCTGAATACTTTAAGCCACTCTTTCCATTTCTTAGCATGCTTTGTTTAGTTAGCTTTTGAGTGTATGTGAACTTAAGTCAGAAATGTTCTTTATTTCTTATTAGTACAGCCTATCTTTCATTTTCTTCCTTTGCCTATCAAGTGATGTACCTGATCTTAACTTTATCTGGATATTTATAGACTGTTTGTAGCTGCCTTTTATAATCTTGGCTGTTTTATTTCACTCTGACGATGAAGCTCTTTGCCAACCATTGAGCTGCCTACAGACTCATTACCCACCTGCCTGTCAGAATGCACAGAGACTGTATAGAACACCCAGATTTTTGAAAGCACTTCTCAGTACCTTTTGGCCTTTTGTGTAATGGGGCAAAACACAAACCTTCTTTGTGTCCTACCTGGTGCTTGCAAAATTAAAGTATGCCTGGAAGACAAATGCACATTAATTACACTTCATATTCTCAGACCTACCAGATGGTCCTTAACTCTTAGCTTCTGCCTTTTGTGCCTTCAAGTTCAAGGAGACATTACCAGCTAATCGTTATTACTCTCTTTTGATACACGTCTTTAGTTGCAAACAGTCACTGCATATTTTGCAATAAAATGGTGCTTTATTTTGAAATATTGTGGATCTTTCGAAGAGTGAAAAATGGGTGGTTCTTTCCAAATGAAAGAATAACTGAACATTGATGTCTTTTCACAAGAACAGTTTAAATTGTTTATGTTCTGTTGGTATGGGAGTTCTCACAGTCACAACTGTCTGTTACAGTAATGCTTAACACAATGGCTCTTCCTGATTTTGAAAGTCACACAGTTCAGATTTTATGCCATAGGACTGTGCATGGTACAGGAACTGACCAGAATAACTGCCTATGCCATAGAACTCCTCTCCCTCCACACAGGAACAGACTGAAAAAGTAATTTAAATTTGTGACTGGGTTCTGCTTGCTTGGTTTTGTTTTCAATTTAGACAGTAAGTTTAGATTATGATGTACAAAAGCTGCTTAACGCTTGTAAAATATGTTTCCAAAAGGTGTCTGCTGCTGTGGTTGGCTCGTACCAAATCAGTGCTAAAAGGTAGCATTTCTCTTGAAGGCTAAGAAATACTGCTATTCAGGACCATGTTAAAAATGGTACACAGCTGCTTGGTGCTGCTCTAATAAATCACTCAAAGAATTTGCTATTGTGCATCTGAAAAAATGTGACACTGTTTAGTTTGGTTCATGTTTGGTTCATAACTTTGCCACTTACTAACGAGGAAAACTTGCCAGTTTTTAGGTCCGTTTCTAAGTTGACAAAGCACGCCTATGTTTTCCTCAAGTACTAATTTAATTCCGTGCGGTGAAGTTGGTAGGAACCTGGTTTTGCTATTTGATAGACATTCATAAGCGTGTGCAGAAGCCTACTAACTTGATGCTTTACTGGAGTCAGTTTCACTGATCTGACCAACACAGCAACACAGTTATTGTGTGCACCAGGCTAATGTAAGGATCATGTACAGCGCAGTGCCGGGTATGGAGGGCTTCACACACCGTAATTCCTAAAACCATGAGATATTTTCAAGCTGCAGTCATTCAGCCCTCCAAATTTCATCTGCTCTGCCCTGCTGTTTTATCATCAGCCCTTTCGTTGGAAGGCGGTGCGGGCAGTGTGACTGTGCAGACCTCACAGATGCTGGTGCCCCATGGACAGAGATTTGGAAACTGCTGTCCGAGGCACTTGCGAAATTAATTGTCTCTCTTGCCTGCTGTGTGGCTCTGGGCGTTTTCTCAGGGCTCAACCATCTCTGTGCCACTCCTCCCATTTCCCAGCTGGGGTGAGTGAATGAGGAGGAGTGCAGTCCTGTCACAATGAAACTGTCCAGCATGAAGCTACTGACTGCTAATGGAGGTTTGATTGCACTGCCTATTTTTAGCTGGTGGTGGCCTGACTTCACCTTTCACTGCTGCGATGGGGTAAAAGCAAGCTGACATTTGCAGACATGCTATCCTCTTGAAATGAGGCTCAAACAATTACACCAGAGTCGTGTCCTGCTTTCCCTAAACCCTGACTTTTAGCCCATTGGCTGAATACAGCCAAATCTGGGAAGAAGGGAAGTATTGTAGAGGCAGCTCTGTGCTGTGAGCTTTGTGAAAACAGGCAGATGGACAGAGGCAATGCTCTCTATGTCATTACTGGAGAGAGCAGTGGGTTAGAACTGCACAATATCCTCCCACAATGCTGGGCACCAAACGCTTGAGAAACGCCAAAATCACAAGCAACATTTCCACCGGCGCTTGCATTTCTTGAGTGGGGAAAGAGAACACAGGGCTGTGCACCTGGTTCCAAGTACCCACACCAAATGTGTTCATTGTCAGAGCTTTGGCCTCCCTCTCTACTGTCGACTGTGTGCCCTGCCGTCACCTTTGACCCAAATAGGGTATTTGCTGGCACTTCCATGGGACGGCTCAAACTGGCAGTCTGACAGAAAATGATCCCATTGACTTTGCTGAATAAGTGAGATAAGTCAGTCCCGGGCAGAGCCTGCCAAGTCCTGGTGCAGGGGAAGCAGGGTGAGCTTGGGTGGTGGTGTGAGATAGGAGATGAGGAGCCTTTCCTCTTCATCCTGGCGTGTGAACTGTGGCTGAGGGATCCCTGATCTTATACTGTCCTTGTACTGTATCTTGAGCTACTCCAGCTTTGACTGCTTCCCAGGGAGGCTGTATTTCTGTACGGGATTGGCAAAGAAAACCAGCTTTTCCTTGATAGCTGCTTTGTGTGAGGGGAGGAGCAGAGGAAGAGGTTGGATTTCAGCAAGACTGCAAGAGCAATTCACTCCGCCTTTGCTTACATGGGATGTTTGAACACTTGAGACTGGCTCAGAATTGATTGATTGTTAATGATGGTCAAGGTCCATTTAAAGGCAATAAACTAAGAATGTCTGAAAGAGATTGTGCTTTATATGGCACCTGCAGCAGATATTCAGCAATCAGTGACACATCATTCCCTAGCTAATGTGGTAATGAATGTGCCAAATCCTTGATTGATTCCTTTTCCTTTTCCATCCCTCCTTGTTGTGAGTTTGCCTACACCAGATCTCCACGTGCTATGCTGATACTTACCCAGGTACTCATCTATCCACATACTCTTACTCCTGAGCAGACTTATTTAGAATTGGTGTCTCAGGAAGGGAAAAAGCTGGACGGAAATTTAAACAAAGCTGATGCTGAGACTTCATTGTCAGCAGGGATGTTTATGAACTGCTTTTGACCAGAATTTGACTTCAGCGGGTCAGATACTGGAGAGCTGGCAGGGAGAGAAAGGAAGTCCTTCCATTTCCAGTGAGCTCCAAGGGAGGAAACGAGCAGAAAAAGTCAATGAAGCAGTCACTGCTCAAGAGGAGACTAGAACAAAAGAATTGGAGCAGCAAAGAGCACCATCAAAAAATGAAGGTGAGCCATGAACCCAAAAGCCAAAAAGAGTGCTGCATCCCAGAATTCCTTCAAACGGCTGTGATTCTCAAGCAGCTACCAATTTTTACCAACAACTCATTGGCTTAATTGCTAAAACTGATCATGACAAAATACTGAAACGTCATTCTGAAGGTTAGCATCCACCTTCTTAAAGCCAATAAAACCATTAATGTGTTCCTGGAGAGTGAATGCAAGACCTGGTGGTTTCTTCTTCATCCTTTTTTCCATCTTTTAAGCCAGTTTTCTAGGAAAGCTGTACAAGTCCTTCCTCTTCAAAAACATGATCCAGCTACTGCTTTTGCTCCCAGTAAGTCCTCTATCTTCCTCTTAGCTGTGAAATAAATAGCAGTCTTGCTCTCTTCCATTTCCATTTGCATGTCTAGCCCTGCTAGTATGTAATATCACCAGCTCCTGAGCCAAGGCTCACCACACCACGCTCACCCCAGGTGAACCCTGCCCTGCTGACACCCTGCAGGTCTGCCTTGCTGAATTGCCAGCACCTCCTGCCCAACCTGTTTGCTTCTCCCTTTTCCTTGGGCTTCAACTCATTTAGCTTTCATTTCATGTCTTTCTGTCTAGAAAAAAACAAGTCTCTGATTTGCCTTTCTCCTTGGCACGGTGCAAATAAGGACACATCTGTATGAGTGGCCATGTACCCAGCAAATACCCAACAAGCCGGGGAGCAGCACTGTCCAGGTCACCCCTGGGCATTGTCCATCAGGGCAAGAAGCTCATCTCTGTTTTGCAGCCCTCACCCTTGTCTTTTGTGGCAGCACTCAGCAGCCTCTCATTTATTTAATGCACGGTTCTCCTCTATAGCTGTCACTGTAATAGGAGAGCTTTCCAAAGGTTTTGCTTGCATTTATGTTCTGCTCGCATTTACGTTCTGCTTTCTCCTTTGTTTTCCAAAGTACTTTTTGTGCATGAACAACTGGGTGCTACACTTGCTCAGCTTGTTTGTGGCTCTGCATAACCACAATTCACATATTCTTTGTTACAGGGCTATGAGTAGTCAGCAGTGCAGACTAGGTACTGATTTAGCTCAGCCAGAGCAGGATGAGCCCCAAACACAAAGCTTCCTCTGCAGGTGGCATCTCTTCCTGTACAGATCCTTTCCCTTAAAAAAAATGACAAGCTGCTCATGATCACAATTTATAAAGCAATGTTTTCAGCTTCAGGCTCTTGCCATTTGGGCAGAACTACAGGGATACTCCTCCAAGAGGATCTCAGGGTATTCCCCTTCAATGCTGATGTATATTAGCCCAACAATAACCGATTGAGTAATTAAAACACCCACAAAAAATTGGAACACAAAGCTTCCTGTTTCAATCTGCATTAAGCCAGTTCACCACAGTGGCACAATTAAAATCTTTGGGCCAAATCCTCCTTGTCCTCTTCATATAAGCAACGCTTTGAGAGTAAAGGGATGAGTGAGAGCAGCATTTAGGCTGTACATTAATAATGCATGTCCTTCGGTTGGCAGGGAAGGGGCTGGCAGAACAAATGGAAGCACCCTGGGGTAAGAGGAAGAAAGCTTCGGCTCTGTGCTACCAACAGCACAGGCATGAAAGTATGTTTTGTTCTGCTATTAAATACGGAGATTTGGGTTATAATACCGTCTCCTTCCATTTTCTCCTCGTGGCAAAAATGAAACTGACCACAGCTAGAATTGTTCTATTTGGTTCTCACATTCCAGGAGCGTTCATTTTGACCTGCAGCATCCAATCCTCCCTGGTGGTTCCCTCTGGAGCTGCCCTGGCAGTAAGGAGACATTTGCCTCTCCTTTGTATCTTGTGGGGCTTTGCTTTTCCTTGGCCTGGATGTGCTGCCTTGTGTGCTCTGTGTTTATTGTTTTTATGGAAGGAATTCTAGACAGACATTATCCAGTGAATTTAGTAATAGGAGAGAAACAACATGAGATCCAGCAGCAAATTACCTCAGATTCTGCACATTGTAATAACACTGCACTTGTAGCATCCTTCCAGCCATTTGGTAGTGATTGCTGTAGTAAAACAAATTCATAATGTTCTTGTCTAGCTTCTTCCAAGCACGCCTCCCTGTTCATTACAGGGCTTTTTCTCTGGATGGTTTTTGTAATCTTATCATATCTGGTGCTTTTTGAGTCTTCAGAATGAAGCCAGAAACTCCTGTGTTAGTGCTGAAAGTTGTCACAGGCAGGTGAGTCATTTGCTCACCTCCACTTGTCAAAATAAGGCTCAGACAGGAGCCAAGATCTTCTGTGATCAGCGCCTGGCCAGTCCCTTGGTCTCCAGCATCTGATGGTGGTTACCCCACTAAAACACAGCAGGTGTGGGGGTTTCCATCTCTGCACAAGCTCTAGGCAATGCTGAGGGACTTTACCAAGGACCTTTGGCCCCCTCCAGGACCTTTGGCATCCTCCAGATGTGGCAGGGGACAGGGAACAGCTAAGATAGAAGAAAGAAGGTGACAGTGGGTGAGGAAAGGGGTTATGGCTTTACGTAAGTGATGCCTTGTTGGATGCGTTTCATTTCTAAGAGCAGTGCTGCTGAACAGAGGAGCTCCTGGATGCTGTGGGGCCATGGGGATGCAGTGCCAAGCCTCACACAGTGGCACAGGGCTGGGGACATCCCATGGCTCTGTCTGGGGAAGGTGGAGACTGTACTTGTGACTGATTTACTAGGGTAAATCAGTCATTTACTACTACAGGTTATTTTGTTCCTGCTGTAATGTTTGCTTCCAGTGATGCTGGATGCATTACACTCTTGAAAGATTAATTTGCAGAGTACCAAGAGCTTTCTGCTCTTACTACTAACCAAATCTAACTCAGTAGAGTCCCTTTTCTGGACCTTACACTCTGAGATTTGGCCAGATTCCTCAAATATCACAGTGTATACTGCTGTGAGTAGCATTATGCTGGCATTCTGGCCTCCTCTCCTGTGCTTCCTTCTTCCTCAGCTCCCTCCCCTGCTGGGGAAGCCCTAATTGTCCTATTCCCTCTGGGCTATCTCACCTTTCTGCCCATAGGCTACTCAGGACCAACTCTTCCTCTCTCCCTCACACACCCCTTGTACCAGGGATGTTCCTGAGCTGCCCCAGCACCCTCCTGCACAGGGCTGCCTGCTTCCCTTTCTCTCTGCGCCTCAGGTGCCCCAGGAAATCCCCCTTGATGAAATGTGTGACCTAAATCCTCCTCGTCTTCCTCCTGAAAACCACTGAGCCTGTGGTGCCACACAGCACTTCCTGCAGCAGCAGCAGCCCTGGAGCAGTGCAGCTCTGCACTGCAGAAGGGAATTAAGGAAAGGGCTCCACCAAGCCGGAACAGTGAGAGGAGCCTGCACAGGAAAAATGATTCAGCTGCATGCAGCTCCCCGCCATTACCCCATGAAGTATGATTGAGTACCGGAGTTCATGTCTACCTCTGTAAAAAGTTCCACAGGCATTTTATGGAAATTTCTGATCATGAAGACACTAAGAAAGCTCCACTGAGCTACTACAAGGGATGCAAAGATGACTTTAAAGCCAGCAGACCACAACCGAGCATTATTTCCAGGCTTTCCAGCTTGCTGAGCCATCCTCAGGAAGAAGTGGCTCAAGATGTCACAGGACAAAGCGTGAACCCACCACACTGCTCCTGCGTGGGGTTTGGTGGTGTTCCCCGGCTCTAGCTGTAAGCACAAAGAGGTTCTTTGGGTTTGCATTACTGCTGCTGAGCGAGGAGGCTACTCCTGGAGCTCAGACCCCTCAAAATTCATCCCCAGAAGCACCAGAACACTTTATTCCTGGCTGCCATGCCCCAGGTGACAGCTCCTGTGGCTACTGGGGATGTGGGCTGGGGTACTTTGCAAGGGTGATGCATAGGGGCATCACACCCTGACAGAAAATACAGCTGCTCCCCAGAGGACTGCTGGGCTGCAGCATCTGCACCAGGCAGCCACACGTATGCTTGTTGCTGCAGTGTCCCGAATGTCACCATAGAAACTCCTTCTCCAGGGCTGGAGATGCACACACTGCATTGGGCTGTGTTCCCACCTCTAGCACACACTTCCCTGAGCCTCTCTGCCATTTGGTGGGGCAGGATTGTTTGGCAGGGAATTATTTAGCTTTGCATATCTGAAATTGTCTAGAATTTAAAATGCTAAATCAACAGAAGCATTTTAGAAGTGCAAACGCTGTAGCTATGTAGGGAGGCATAGGATAAGAATCTGTCTGCTGCAGTGTTTCTAGGCTGTAGTTATCACAGAGCCACAGAATGGTTTGGGTTGGAAGGGACCTTAAACCCATCCGGTTCCAATCCCTCGCCATGAGCATGGGTACCACCCACCACATCAGGCTGCTCAGTGCCCATCCAGCCTGGCCCTAACACCTCCAGCGATGGGGCACCCACAGCTCCTCTGGGCAGCCCGTGCCAGGGCCTCACCGCCCCCTGAGTGAAGTATTTCTTCCATATATCCAATCTAAATCTCCACTCCTTCAGTTTACAACTGCTGCCCCTGATCTTGTCGCTAGAGATCCTGTTAAAAAGTCTTCCTGCACCTTTCTCATACGCTCCCTTCGCATACCGGAAGGCCACAATGAGGTCTCCCCAGAGCCTTCTCTTCTCCAGGCTGAACATCGCAAGCTCCCTCAGCCTTTCCTCATGGGGAGGGGTGCTCCAGCCCTCTGATCATCTCTGTGGCTTCCTCTGGACCCACACCAACAGCTCCACGTGTTTCTTGTCCTGGGGACCAGGTCTGGAGGCAGTACTGCAGGTGGCAGTAAGGGCAGAGCAGAGGGGAGAATTGGCACTTGCATGACTGAATTCCCAGCCGGTCCTTGGGCAATGTGGTGTCCACACTTCCAAGATGGCCCCAGCTGCAGAATTCAGTGTGATTAAAGTGCCTTGACTTCTGAGTGACCCAACAAACAGGCAAGAGAATACATAAAGTGAAGGAAGACAGGTAGAAGTGAACAAACTTGCCATGTGGAGAAGGAAAGGACAGAGCTGGTGGGACAGTACCTGTGTCAGCACCGCACTCTCATCCCAGTCTGCACTTGCACGACTTTAAAACAGCTGTCACATGTCAGCCCTGAAGTGACCCTTTAATTCTGCCTCCCTCTGTTTAATTACTTTTCTTTATCTCCGGGTCATATCAGCTCTGTGGCCTTCACTTCCATGCCCTGTTCCTCCCTGCCTCCCTCCCATTTCTGCCTGTCCCCCAGCACAGCACAGCCAGCCACCTCCCTGTGGAAGTACTCAGTTAAAATACAGCAATAAATCATTTAGCAATGAGCCTGGGCCTCACTCCAGTGCCTGCTGTAGGTCACAAGCTTGGCATCTGGCACAGCCAGCATCCTTTGTGCTTGCCGTGTCCCCATGTCCCTTCCAGCATGTGCACGGTGCTGGATGGGGCTCTTTCTATTTTGGCTCCTCACCATTCTCTTGTTTTCAGCTTTACCTCTGATTGATATGAACCTATGGAGCATAAATTCAGCCTGACTGGGCCTCATCCTCCTCTGCCATAGGTCACAAACCACAGGGCTTCCCAGGCTGTCCCCTGGGATGTCTGAGCATGAGTATCTGCACCCCCAGCAGAGGCTGCACCTGGTCCTTGGCCTTCCGCAGTGCCCTGCTGGGGCCAGCCCTGGCAGAGTGGCTGCGGGGGATGAGCCACCCCTCTTGATGAGCCACATGGATGTTGGCATCACTGCACATACCTTGTGTTGCAAAAGGAAGTATCTGTGTACCTAACTTCCCTCTCATCGGGTACTGATGAGGTTTCTGTATGTAGTCACGGTGCCTTGCGTGGCAGATGGTGCTGGGTTAGATTTGCATTATTCCTGTTCTGCTGATTCGTCTCTCAAATGTGCAAACTCATGCGCTGCCTGGCTGCGCTTGCTGCAAGGATCCCACACGGACTCTTTCAAACCAAAGGTCCCTGGCTGTTGTCTGAGGGCTGCAGCTTTGTCTGAAATTAGGGCGAGACCTTCTGCTAGTTCTGAAAATCAATATTCAGCCCAAGCACTCCCTACCAATGAGGCAATTGGAACATATTGATTTTCATTTCTGACTAAATGGAACAGGCTTCTGTTCTACCTTGTAATTCCTTGTCTGGAGACGAGTGCCAAGGCTGGGATGCCGGCAGTGGACCAGCACCAGGACTGGGGCAAGCAAAAGGGCAAATAGAGCATGGAGCTGTGGGTCCTAGAGGAACACATCACAATTGCTTGGTTTTGAGCTTGTTGTGAGAGATCATGGTGTGTTTCTATAGCAGCTTCAGTTTAGTGCTCTACCTGTGCCCTAGGGAATTCTGACTTGCCTTTCTGTTCTGCCATTAAAATGGAAGGAAAATTAATCCTTTAGCAGACTGTTCTAGTGTGTTCCCTCAATGACAATCTCAATGTCATCACCAGAGGGAAATCAACTTTTTACATGGGTAAATAGTGATAGAACAAGGGGAAATGGCTTTTAATTGGAGGAGGGAAGATTTAGATTGGGCGTCAGGGGGGAGTTTTTCACAGAGAGTGTGGTGAGGCCCTGGCACAAGCTGCCCAGAGCAGCTATGGATGCCCCATCCCCAGAGGTGTTCAAAGCCTGATGATGAGGCCCCTGGGCAGCCTGATGCGGTGTTTGATCTAGCAGTTGGCAGCCCTGCCTATTGCAGCAGGTTGCATCTAGATGATCCTTGAGGTCCTTTCCTACCCAAGCCATTCTATGATTCTATGATCTTGCTTTCTCCTCCAAGAGAAAACAGTACACGTGACAAGGCCAACCCATTCATGGTGGCACTGCCACCACACCTCACTCTGCTTCATCCCCAAGTGCCCTGCCACTTCAACCCATGTTCAGGACCCTGTCTGACAGCCCATGAGGAGGTTGCTGGAAGCTGTGCTTGCAAGACAAGGAACAGTGGTGATGGTGCACGGGAACCCAGTCCTGTCAGAGCAGGAACACCATGTGCATGCTGCAAATAGGCCATGTCTGCTCATCATCAGCAGGCCAGACCCATCAGAGGGACATGAGGATGTGCCCTACAAACAGTCTGCGAAATCTACTTGCCTTCTGGTCCAGTTTGATCAAACCGGAGTGACCAGAAACCACTTAAAATATTAAAGAAGGGAGAGAGAAGGCTCCCAGAAAAGGGCGTGTAGGGTTTTCCTGATCATGGAGGGGAGAGGAGATGGCACCTGTATTCTGCAGCATTGCTGTCCTGCAGCCACACATGTCCTTCTGCTCCCTGTGGGTTGTCATCAAGGAGTCTGAAAAAAGCATGGAAACCACTAAAATGAAGCCTTCTTTCTCCAGTCATGGCCATGGATCTGATATTGGCTCCTGTCTCTCCCCGAATGCTGGATGGCCCTGGTTTCCCCCAGAATAGGAAAAGAAAGCTTCAGCCTGTGCCTTTAGAATCATAGAATCATTTAATTTGGAAAAGACCAGTAAGATCATCTAGTCCAACCATGAGCCCATCCCCACCATGCCCACTAACCCATGTCCCTCAGTGCCACATCTACATGTCTCTTGACCATTGAAGAAAGATGACGGCTCCACCACATCCCTGGGCAGCCTGTTCCAGTATCTCATCACTCTTTCTGAGAATAATTTTTTCCTAATATCCAGCTTGAATCTCTCATGGTGCAATGTGATGCGTTGCCTCTTGTCCTACTGTCCTTCCAGTGCAGGGAGTTGTCCCATGGTCAGCCATCCACAGCCTCGGCACTCTTGCTGATGCTGAAGGGTCTCACCACCCTGCCCATGGATCCAGGACAACATTTCATCCTCTGAGGCCATCTATCCCCGCCCCAGCAAAGGTGGCAGTGCCTATCATATGCTCTGTTCCTGCCTCCTGGAGGGACCTCAGACCTGTGCTGTCCCTTGTTTTCTGCTCTGTCCCTGTCTCCATCCTTTTTGCTCCCTGGCAGGCCCAGGGCCTGGTTCACTGCTTGATTCATCACAGCCTTGTGTCACAGCCCTTGTTTTGTTGCTGCTGCTGCCAAGAAGGGCGTAATCAGACTTGCAGACCTCATCTAACCAAGCTGAGCTATTCCATACTGCAATTAATTAATACTTGAGTAGTGCCAACACTCATAGGCATCGGTCTTGTAAATAGTGCATAAAAATAGCATTTTCCCAGTCTAGCAACCAAGGAGGATATTTGAACTCTAACTACTTTTTTTTCAGGGCCTATTGAAACTGTAAATTGATGGGTGCCCTTCAGGACCTGGGAACCACTGCAGAAGGGTCCTTTTCTAAAAACTTTTGTTAGAAGCACATACTTATCCTCCCCTTAGACTCTCCTCTGTTTTCAGCTTGAATATTGATGGGTAAAGGTGTGAGCTTTGGGTGCTACTCAGTCAGGCTCTGCATGACATACAAGATATAGGTGCTGACTGCAGGAAGAGCGGAGCACCTACCACATGCTGTAAGTGGGCTGTACCTCACCACTCATTTTCCTGCCTGTGACTCCCTGGTGATGATGTGCCTTGTACAGACACAAACCATGCTACCAGCATTCAGCCTGCCTCTCTGCTGAGGTGACAGTTCTTCTGCAGGCCACACAAGAGACACCAAGCTCCCTGCAGAACATCATAACCCCAAGATGCTGGTGGTTGTGCTAGGTTTGAAGTGGAGACCCAAGCACCCCAGGCATAAGGGTCACCATGAATCTCTTCAGCTTTCCCTTCCCTTCCCTTCCCTTCCCTTCCCTTCCCTTCCCTTCCCTTCCCTTCCCTTCCCTTCCCTTCCCTCCCTTCCCTTCCCTTCCCTTCCCTTCCCTTCCCTTCCCTTCCCTTCCCTTCCTTTTCCTCCTTCCACCTCCTTTGAAAGCCTCATTTTGGCTCCTGGCACAGCAGCTCACAGTCATTTTATGATAAGCATCTATGTGTTATCATTCACTCCAGGTGGCTCACTCTGAGAAGGACAAACTTCTGCATCAAGAGAGAATTGTGTCACGTGCCTTGAAAACCAACTCTTCCGTGAGAAGGACTTGAAAGTCATCTGAGACTGCTTGACTCGGATTGCTTAAGTCACTGCCACTTTAAAAACAAGTAAATGTGCCCATTTAAAAGGATAGTTTTCCTTAATACATATTTTTTAAAAGCAGGCTGTAACTGGAATAAAGCAAGGTACAGATACTTCAGAGCTCTAGAAAGTCTCCATGGACACTGTATGTGTTACACCCATGTTCCTGAGATTATTAGCAGTTTTTCAGGCTGAGCAGGAAGATAAGAGGCAATCTTGATGGAGTGTTGTGAACTGTTGTTGTGGACATCAAGGAAAATATCTGTGGGCATCCTGCATCCAGCAGCCTCTGCCTCCTGCCTGAGAGCCAGTCCCTTCCTTCTCTCTATTAGATACAGAATTTAATTGCTGCCCATCTAAGCTGACTGAGGGCATCCTGTACAAATGCTGGCTGCAGCCTCTGCAGAGCCAGCAACACATGCTGCATTCAGATGTGAACCAAAGGCAGAAGCCCTTATCCCGGTTTTGATCCCAGCAGGAATTTTGCCAAGTACTTCCTAAAACCTTCACTGATTGTACCCAGTAAAGTTCTGCAAGTAATCCACATCAGGATGAAGCTAAACTGAAAAACAGGTAAAACGCAGTGGTTGAGACTGAAGAGAAAATGGAACTGGGGAGAAAAATGCAAAAGAGAACAGACAGCAATAAGTACAGGCAGATGTTGTCATGATGAATCCCACATGGCTGTAACAAAGTGGTCCAGAGGTTGTTGTATTCATGCTTTAACAGCCTAAGGGGATCTGGATGAGGGCTGTGTTCTCCCCAACCCACCTGGGGACACAGATAAAATTTCTTCTCATTCAAACAATGATAAATAACTTCATCCTGGTGTGAATACAGAAAACTGCGTCTCTCCCTGTGCCAGGATAAGGACAGCACAGTTTGTTACACAATCCCTGGTGAGTGAGCCAAACACTCCAGGAATTAAACTTGCCAACGTCCTGGAAAGCCAGATTGTAGGGAGCTCATACCCAGTCCTGAGAAACATGCACAGGACTCCAGGCTGTTTAGTTCTGATGTTTCAGGACTGTTGCTGCATGTAGATTGTGAAGATTGCTTGTGCTTGAGATTGGCCACCACCCAGCAAGTCCAGGGTATCATGAGTGGGGAGGCAGGCCATTAAAGGGAGTTTGCTAATTACGGTTGGGGGTTAAAGCCATGCCTCCAGCACACGTGTTTTAAACAGCCACTGAGCACAAAAATTACAGCCCTGAGTATTAGCAGCCCACAAAGCCATAAGCATCCCCTGCAGGAATGACTGTGCCATTGAGAAGAGGTGATGTTTTCACACAGACGGAGGTGATGCTCTGGAACAGGTTACCCAGAAAGGTTGTGGATGCCCCTTCCCTGAAGGCATTCAAGGCCAGGCTGGATGTGACTCTGGGCAGCCTGATCTACTGGTTGGTGACCCTGCACATAGCAGGGGGGTTGAAACCAAATGATCACTGTGGTCCTTTTCCAGACGGGCCATTCTGTGAGTCTATGATTCTGTGATGTTGAAGCAGCTCAAACATGGGGTGCCTGTGGGACAAACACTGACTTGTAAACTGCTGATCTGCCCAGCTCCCTGAGTGCTGATCAAGACCGTGTTCATGGTTAATTATTCCCCCACCCTACTATCATATAAGGAGGACAAGTGGCATTCTGTTTCTCTCCTAAAGAGTGTCAACATGGTCCACGTGTTGCCATCCATGTCTAACTGTGGAGCTGGGGGAAAGGATTGGGACCATGCAGTGGCTGGGTGGCACACAGTAGAGCTGGTGCACCAGATCACAGCGTGGTGTCCATACCAGCACCCAGAGCTGGTGCTGCCCTGGGGCACAAGGCCGGCTATTAGGGAAAACTATTTTCAGAAGGCATGGTGAGGCATTGGCATAGGCTGCCCAAGGAGGTGGTGGGATCAGCATTCCTGGAGGTGTTCAAGAAAGGTGTTCATCACTGTAGATGTGGCACTGATGGATGTGGTCAGTGGGCATGGTGGGGATGGGTCAATGATTAAATCAGATGATCTTACTGGTCTTTTCCAAACCAAATAATTCTATGATTCTGCTTGGAGATGCTGGTCAGGACGATGAAGGCAGTCATCTTCCTTGGATGGCCACAGTCCCACTGGGGTCAACATGGCTTCCAAGATTCTCCTAGCCATGATTCAAACAGTTGCCTGAAGGTTTGATTCCAGAGAGTGTGCAGCTTTCTACTTGGAGGAAACAGGAGAGGTCACAGCTGGCACCCATAGACTCAATCATGTATCTCAAGAACCTCAAATACAGAAAATTCAGCTCTTGGGTCTAGCTGAGCAATGGCTGGGACAGCCCAGTGTAGATGCCAAATTGCCCCTAAGTGTTTTGATCTTGGAGCAAGATTTGCCTGTGATTTCCCTCAGCTGTCAGTGACTTTAGAAATTGGTTGGCTCTCCTGAGCACCTTCTTCCCTTGTGGTAGCTTCCAAGGCAATTCCCTCCAGCCATTCTGCAAACAAGCTGAAGTACCAAAGCACAGAGTCCTGACTGCTGCTTGTCTGCCTGTCTCCATCCAGAGCTTGAATATGGTCGTCTTGGGATGAGGAGGCAACACCATGGTCTCAGCTGTGAGCTCCCACGCCATTAATGAAATTTCTTTCCTATTACCACTACAGTGTTTAGATGTAGACCTGCATTAATGTTCTGCATTTCAGTGCTAAGAGAAAAGGTCCCTTTCTGGGCACTTAGCAGTGCACACACACAAGTGGTTGTGTAATGCTTTACGTCAGCAGCATACCAACTGCAGAAATCAGAGGTGTAACGCTAACAACTGCCACAAAATGAATAAGTCCTGGAGTGACTGGGCAAGCAAACAAGCCATCATTGCAAAGGGTTTCAATGAAGGTGAGTAGTGCGCTTCAGCAGTCCTCTCCTGGGTCCCTGCTGAGGTTAGGGCCTAGGGACAGTGGCAACTGAGTCACTGCACAGCCTGAAGGGGAAATGAAGCTCCAACCCTGCTTCAACTCCCTCCTTGCAAAGCAGTGACTGTGTACTAGCTGAGGTATCTACCCGTAGGTTTTCATCACCTTCCTTGTCTCCCCTGCTACTTTATGCCAAGGTAAATTTGGACAATTTTTGTTTCTGTAACTGGCTATCCTCAGCGAATGAGAATTAAGCTGGGTCTTACCTGGACTTCCTTCCTGAGTGCTTGGCCACAAGCTGCTCTCTCAGACCTCTAGGAAGAGGCTATTAGATGACGCCATACTCCGACAAACTCTTCCTCTGCCTGACTTACATAGTGCTGTTTCTGGACACCCAGCCTGCAGTTAGAGCAGCTCTGCAATCACTTGCAATCAATTGACCTAAATCTGCTGGCACTTGCTGAAGCAGGTATCTGAACCTGAGGGGTGCAGCTGACAGCTGTTCACCCTGGAGACTAATGGCCAGGGACAGCACATGTGGAAATCCATAAGACTTTCCCATGGGCATCCATTGCAGTGCAAGTGAAAAGAGAGGAGAGGTGATGAGAGGTGTCAGAAAGGCAGGCAGCCCTCTGCCTCCAAGGGAAAAGGTCTCCCCTAGGAAGATGGCAACACCTAGGGCAAAGGGGAGGTGACTTCTTGCTATAAAGCTTTCAGATGGCAGCAAGCAGGCTGGCCCATGAATGTGTCTGGAGGATGAGAGGTGCAAGCTTGAGCACCAGCTACAGTCATGCCCTCTTTTCTTCTCATGTCTATTAGGCCAGGGAGTGCTTCTTTGTTCCTTGTAAAATGGAAGCTTTGGCACTGGCTGTCCCTGTATGGCCTAGGAACTTTGTGATGGAATAGGAACTGTGATGTTGGCTCTGAGGATTTTGGTAGCTTCTCAACTGGAATCATTGCTGGAATTAAGGGGCTGTTGGTGCTTCACACAAGTCAGAAGAAATTGCCTCCAGCAAGGCAAAACAAATGCACCTCCACTCAGTCTGCTCTCAGTGTCCCATTACAACACACAGCCCACTCAGAGGGTTGCTGTTCCACCCTGGGTCCCACAGAGGAGATTGCTCCCGTGCAGTCCTGCAGAAGTTGTGCCAGCATGAAAGCAGGTGAGCTGGAGAATTATAAAGAAATACTATGAATTCAGAGTACAGGGTCTGAGCTTGTCCCACACTGGGAGCAGGATGCCACGGTATCATATGCCTCACTTTTTGACGAGATAGGAGCACAGAAGTGCAGAATCACAGAATAGTTTTATTTGGAAGGGACGTCAAACATCGTCCAATTCCAACCCACCACTATGGGGAAGGCTGCCAAACACCAGACCAGGCTGCCCAGGATCCCATCCACCCTGACCTTGAACACCTCTAGGGATGGGGCACCCACTGCCTGTGCCAGGGCTTCACCATCCTCTAAGTAAAAAAGTTCCTTCTAATATCCAGTCTAAATCTCCCCTCTTTTAATTTAAGACCCTTCCCCCTTGTCCTATCATAATCTGCTCTTTCCCAAGAAGGAATCCTCAAACCTCTTTCTGAAACCTGTTGTTTTCTGTGTCCGGTGTAGGCAGTTCAGCGGTTCTATCAGCAGAAAGAAGGCACTTGCCTGGCAGCATCCCAGGCAGACTGAGGCAAGTAGTGCATGTTCACAACAAAAAATCTTCATGCTGTGGTTACTTACTAAGCTATTCCAATTTACTTCATCTGGTTTTTACATCTGCAGCTTTTGTACAGGACTACAGATGTTCTAATGATCCAAATCTGTGAGTGATGCTGATGGTTGGACTAGAATGGGCACACAGTGTAATATAATTGAAGCACAAATTGTCTAAAATTATGGAAACCATTTTATAGTTTTAGCCTTCTGCATGCGAAAGGCCTTAATAATACATTAAGTCCCCTATGACATTGCGCATTTATCCAAAAGTCCTAGGCCATAAGTATATGCAAGGAAACAGAGAAGGCGATATGTTGTCTTGTAAGACGAGTTCATCTTGCTTCACATAGCCATCTGAAAGGCAGGCGAATGATTTCTGCTATGCAATAGGAGCCTGTGAGTCTCCGTGGAGAGGAGCACCCCAAGGATGAATCATCCCACCTACTCCAGACACCTCGCAGAGGAGGCAGTGAGTCATCATCCATGAGTGCCTCTCTCTCTCTCCATTGATTGCAGAGGAGATAGGGACAGCTGACACACAGCAGCCTCTGGGTGACTGAGGCTAGGTGAATTCTGCCCCTGTTGAAGAGAGTTTGATTCCAGTCCCTGGTTTACTGTGTGGGGTGATAAAGGCAGCCCCAGCTGCTGAAATGAGGCCCAGAGTCACCTTAACTCAGGTGAAACTTACACTTGGGCATTCTTGTCTCTCTTTTGCAGAGAGGGCATGATTCTTGCAGTCTCTTACTTGCCACCTCCCATCAGAAATGGGCCATTCTGCCTTTAAACCAGGGTGGCTGGCGTAGCGATTAGTGAGATTTGAATTTCATGGCAGCACTGAGACTGAAATGGTTCCTCCAGGAGCCTCTTCTCTGCACTGAACTCCTGCTCACAAGTTGTGTACAAATGCGAGTCCCTTCACTTCACTAGGCCTGATGGAGTTCAGTTCTGGAGAAGAGAGCTGTAGAAGCCTTTGTCAAGCTGAAAGCATTTACTGGAGAGACCTGCTCTCTACTGGAGTCTCAAAAGCCCTTTCTAAACTGCAGATGCCTACTGAGAACACAGAGGGAGCCTTCCTGTGGGACCACGGTACCTTGTTCATCCTGGCTCCCATTACTCTCAGTGAGGTTTGTTCAGGGGCTGGCAGAGGACGTTACCATGTGTCAACCACATTCTGCCTACATGTAGACTCTTTTCATCTACATGTTGCTTATTTGACCTCCATCAAGAGCCAGCATCATGCCCACAGGTCTTTATGGGCTCAGTGGGTTCATTTAGGTTCCTCTAATGTGTGTAGGCCCTGATTTTTCCTTTTAACAAGTACTTTCTTGCATTTATCTACATTGAGTTTCCTATAGCCTCGTGTTGCCCTTCAGCTAGCCTGCTTTTGATTCTTCAAAGCTCTTCACTCTTGTGGTCACTGTTTTACTTACTTGTATACCTTCTTGACATCTATGGATATACTTACTTGGCTTTTATCATCCATCAATCACCAAAAAGTCTAAGTTTCAGAAAACCTGGTTGCACAAATGACAGAATGCTTCACATTCTGTGTGAATAATATGGATACTGCCTTCCAACTATGCTGGTAATTTTCTTACTCTGATCCCCTAATTCAGGCCCAGTGAATTCTGTCATACAGCTTATCAGGGCTTGAGTACAGTGTTGTATCTTGTGGACCAGCAGATACCATCCAGAGGTTCGCATTGCTTTGTGCTGAAGCCTCTTAAGGAGGCTTATTTTCTTTTTCAGGATCTTTAAATAAAGGTGGATTGAAATGAACATTTCACCTTAGCATTCACATCTCCACTTGGAGATGCTCATGTGTTGACTTTAAGGTTATGTTTAACCTTCAAAATCTCTGTCCAGAATTCTGCCAAGTGGCAACACAACATCTTCAGCAGAGAACCAAGTCTGGGAAATAACTGTTTTACTAAAGGACGGCACATACTTGTTAGAATGGTAATTTGCATTGGTCCATAATCCAGTAATCAGTTGGTTAATTGCTGCAGTTCTGTGCAAGAATTAATTGGGACACCAGGTGCTTGCAGAGCATACATTAGGTAGAAGATGCTGAGAACAGGATGCTTCTGTGTGATTGCTGCTCTAGCCCCAGACTGTGTTAAATTCATTAGGCTGGAAACAGAGTGGTATGGAGAACATTTAAGAGGGTGAGAAGACGACTGGCCTCCAGGCTGCTCAGTTGTTGTTGTGAGCTGTAAGGGTGTCTCCCCTTCTTCTCCCGTCTGTTCAAATAAGTGGGAAACATCTGTGAAACATTCTCTACAATATGCCAGAAGTCTTTCACGTATCAAACCTAGCTGCATTATTTCCTCTGAACCCTCGTTTGTACACCTCAACAGCCAAATGCCAATTACGCAAAGGGAAGCCACCTGATTCATCATTAAGCCTTTCATTTTCTGACAAGGCCAGCAAGTACTGGCGTATTTTCCAATAACCTCCTCATTCTTAATATCCTGTTCAAGGTATTCATACAGCTTCCAATGCCCGTGAAATCAGGAGCTATAAAAAATAACCAGAAATCATGCTAGTATCTGTCACTTGCTATTCTTCTGTTTTACAAGCCTGTCATCCCGTTAGGGAACATAAGATACTCTGTGTGATGAGTCCAATACCAGAAACAGACAGCAACTTGTCAAAATGAACATTTGCAGACAACCCACAGCACAAAAATGCGTGTTGTTTTTTTTTTCTTTTCTCTGAAGTGTTTGAGAACACTTACAAATAACAATTACATTCGGGAAAGCCTGAGAGTAGCATTCAAACCAACCAGGTCTAAACATGTATTTTTGACTCAGTGAGCACGATTTCATATTCCAAGTGTGATGTGTGCATGTTTATGTACAGCATTAACCATGCAATTTTTTTTACCTATCAGTGCAATCAATTAAAATATCACCCTTTTATTTTATTTTCTGTTTCTCTGGTACTATAGTATCTGGAGTGACCTTTATATGTGTACATCAGGTGCTCTTTGAACCAACCTCAGGCACTGAGGCTGGCCCAGTTTAGCAGCCATTAAATTCCACCTTCTCAGCAGCACAATCTTTCAGGAAAGTCCCAGGCCTGTATCTGGTCCTGAATTACTCCTGGGTATTTTTTTGGAGAGTGCTTGCTTCAAGCCCAAGCATGCTGGGGAGTATTCAAACAAACAAACAACAGAGACTGTCCAGTTCCAGGGCCCAGGACATCCCCTTGCATTAACTCTCATGGCTAAATGGCTCAGAAACCTGTGTCTTACAAATATCCCAAAAAAGAATTTGCCATGGAGCTTCCCCCATGAAGAAGTGAGGCATAAGGAGCTGAGTCTAGCTCAGAGCAGGAGGAGCATAATTTCCATTTGGTCAAGGCAGAAAGCCAGGCTGCTTTAAGGTGCCAGTTCCCTGGGTGACAAAACAACATTTGAATTTCTTCCTAAAATCTGCCCCTCGATCATGGTGGGTTAGCAAGACCTGCATGCCTTTAAGACTAGGATTTGCTGTTGAATGCAGGGCACTTGAAAGAACTGAGTGCAGACCTTTTGCTTAACATTGTACAGGCAGCCAGGTGCACGTCAGTGACAAGAATCATTGCCAGCAGGTTGAGGCTGAGGGAGGTGATTCTCCCCTCCTACTCCACTCTGACAAAGCCCCCACTTGCAATGCTGCCTTTGGCTCTGGGGCCTCCAGCACAGGAAAGATGTGGAGCTGTTGGAGTGGGTCCAGAGGAGGGTCATGAGGTTGCTGAGAGAGCTGGAGCATCTCACATACAAAGAAAAAAATTTGATTTCATCACGTGTGGAGTCAGGCCACAAAGATGGGATCCACAAGTTTTGCTTTCAGATGCACACGTGTTGCTATCTTCCCTAAGGGGATAAACATCTTCCTGTCTGTCAGACTGGGGTTATGTTAAATGCTTTAAAACCATGTCTCCTAATGAACATCACTGAGAGCATCAGCTCTGTACAGCAGGTGGCTGCAGAACAGAGAAATGCAGGGGATGGTCCTGAGTTATGCTTTCACACAACCTGCCTGCAGCTAACTCCAGAACGCCCAATGCATTTTGACAAAGAAGTTGTTAAACTTCCACCAGCGTAACACTCCAGCAGAGATCCTGCCTTCTTGAGATTTAAAGTTTGGAACTGTGATTTCACTCCTCGTACATGAAGAAGATATTTTGCAGCTGTAAGTACATATTTTGCACTACTGACGACAATCTTTTTAGTTAGTATAATTTGGAAGGGCTCCTTTCTGGACATCTTGGAAACCTAAAGATGGGACAAACTCATCTGTCTTTCAGTAGGACACAAAATGAGCACTGTTTCAGAACTGGTTCATAATATTTGTGGAGGGCTCAATTCCACCACTGTTAGTCATGCTGAGTAGTTTCTTATTCTACAAGTAGCCTATTCATCTTCGTTAGATTAGTCACAGCACAAGGAAAGCAGAACTGGACTCTGAATAATTGCAATTAATTTTCTGCTGTAAAAAAAAAAAAAGAATAAAATAAAATAAAAAGCACTATCCATTAATATTTCCCGTTTCCTCAGCATTTGGCAAGTATGTTTTAACTATGCATAAATCTTACTCATTTTGTAAATTTTCTTCCTATAAAACATGTATGGATGCTTTGGCAGGTTCCACTGAGCTCTTTGGTATAGTTTTTTGTCTATATGTCATTCACTGTATAAACTAAAGGGAAGTGTCAGCCCAGAGCAGGCAAACCTTTACTCTGCTATAGTTTAGAGCTCTTGCAATTTGGGCCTCATTTCTAATGTACAGAATTAAGAGGATTTTATGACTGATCTACTGACATTTAATAATATCTATGTAGGAGAGTGTGGAGTTCTTTCATACTGTCTTATCTGTGCTGGGTGCCAAGTTCTGTTTACTCCTTATGGTTGAACACAATGCAGTTTTGCAATTAGTAAATCAAAACTCTCTTCCACTCTTTCATGCTGTGTTGGTTCTCCTTCCCTGTAGGCCGTGGCTCCTTCTGGTAGATATGTAGTTGGTAAATACATCGCAGCGTATCGACGTACATATATTGCTACATACAGGTGAGGGGGTGTTGTGAAGAGACTAAAGCACACTTGACGGCATCGGGATCAGAGGGGATGACTTTGCTTCAGCCATTGACTGAAGGAAGGACTTATTTTTTGGGGCAGGATGGAGTCCATCGGTTGGAGGTAGTTCTCCCCAAGTGCAGCAGGCATTGGCCTCCAAAAAAAAGGCAGGAGGTTGTTCCTAAGTTTAGCTCTGCTGGTCCGGTGGCAAGATAAGGATATGAAGGGCTTGGAATCAGAGCCCATCATAACCAACAGTGTAACCAGCTTAGTGAAAGGTTCAGCAGATGTTTCCAGAGGGAAATGGAGGGACGTTCACCTGCCACCAACAGCGCCTGAGGGGATTGAAGAGGCTGAGACACCCAGGTGAAATCTGAGTGTGAAGTCCACCAGCTGCTCAACTGCTCCAGCCTGGCAGAAGCATTCCTGAGCCATTTCTAAAGACAGACCCACTGTGTGACTCAGTACCTCAGGAAGGAGGTACACTCTGTTTGCCTGATGTGCCAGCTACATGCCAGGCTGGAGCATTCTTACTGGCACCGAGGCAGGTTTCCAATGGCAGTTATCTTTAACTGATGAACATTTCTGGCTAGCCTCCAAGGGAAGCTTCTGTGAGAGCCTCTGGAAACATCTGAACATGTTCCATTTGCTGGCCCCAGTATCCACAGTGCTTTCAGGTGCCATTCAAAGCGGTCCAAGTCTTTGCTCATGTCTAAAAGCTTGCCTTTAACAGGCAACAAGTGAGCTATAAAGGTTAGGGAGAAATCTGAACAGGGTGTGTCTGCATCTGGCCATGTAGAATGCTGAGGCAGTTCTCTGCATTACTTCTCCTGTTGAAGAGTGCACTTGTTTGCCTTACTCAGAACACCAATTCAGTTCCCTGCATAAATGCACCCAGACACACACAGTCATCCCCTCTCATAGAAGCAGCTGATCTCTATAAGGTTACCTGGAAATTAAGAAAAAGATCAAAAATGACAAAACAGACAGATGCCTCACCTCCATTCATTGCTCTGGGTATTAGGGTGAGTTGGACCACAGTCACTCACTCTGAACACAGAAAGCAAGCAAAAGGAAAAGGGTTAGGTATGCAAAAGAAGTACATTTGGTTCATGATGCTGCACTGAGTTATGCAGATGACTTTACAAAGGAGTAGCTTTTGGGAAAACAACGTCAGCATCCTTGAACACTGAAAATTTAAAATCCATGAGCACAGAAGCTAAAGAGATGATCAGACCTTTTCAGCCAGTCATCCAGAATGCAGTATTAATTTGCTGCTCTACCAAACCCTGAAATGCCATCCTTAATAGATAGGGAGTGATTTGCTAAGTTTGCTGTTATTTGCCTCTGGGATTTATAGAGATAACAACAAGATGAGATAGAAGTAACACTTGAACCTATAATATCTTTTCTCTCTGAGCATTTGAAAGCACTTTACAAATAACAGTGATCTTTCACTGATGCACTGTATGCCAAGAACAAGATCAGCTCAGGAAGGTGGACAAAGAACCACTGCTACTCTCCTGCTTAGCAAACGCAATAGGGAAGAAACAAGAACAACCCTTTCTGTGACTGCTTTTCTTCATGAGTATTTGTTTTAGAGAACTCCCTGTAAAATGATTAAGAATAAATGATGCACAGAGATACTATTTTTCCTTATCATAGAAAAGATCTTCCCATTGGGCCAGTATTGGCACTCTACAGCAGCAATGCTTCCTATAATCCCCAAAGCCACATTTTCAAGTTGCTGACACTGAGCAGCAGATCTGATTTGTTTCCTGTAACAAAGACAGTATAATTTAAGTTGCCATGTGAATCGAGAATTAATCCCACACACAAAGAGATATGCAATACCTTTTATTTAGCTTTGTGCACTGGAAGTGTTCACAATACTGAAAGCTACCAGTGAAGAAAAATACATATTGTGCCATTTCTTTGAACACAAAAGACACTCCTTCAGGCTATGATTATCAGAATGGATGAGTCCATATAAAATATGTGCTTATTTTTATAGGTTTAAAGAAAACATCTGCAATGTGGCTGCATTTTTAGATCTTTTGTCTTATTTGGCATTCACACAAACGTAGGGCTTAATGAATATCCAGTCTGCTGCTGTATCTCAGGAGAAGCATTATGTTGTAGCAGTGGAACCTCAGCAGATATCTCAGTCACCTGTGAGCATACACGTGCAAGACTGCAGATCTCCATATTCACTCTCACCAGGGCTGCCTTTAGAAGACCTTCATTTGGGCAGTGGTTAGCCAGCATTTCCAAATGACCCAGTTCCTTCCTGAGGGATGATTCCTGAAATCACTTCATGCAGAGGCAGTGATCCTTACATCTTAAAAAATGCTTGGAAAAGAACACCAAATTCAATACTGCATTTATCTGTCCAGATTTTCTGTGCTGGCTCATAAATGCTATACACTATATCAAATAAGGGTTAATGACTTTTATGTTGGAGAAAATATCTAACAAGCAGCTTCAAAAGTCCTTCCACCAGTCCATTCCTTGCCTTTTTTTACTTTAAGAATATTAGTCTTTGCCCACCCTTCCCACTGGCAGCAAGGGGAGGCAACAGGGAATCTCACAATGGGAACAGCCTGGTTGAATTGCCTTCTTCTTGCTCACCTTTGAGCAAAATCCTCTCTGAACCCATAGGAGGACAGGCTCTTCTCCTCGGATGTTCTGAGAGCTTCATTACATCATTTCCTCTCCTGGAGCAGTGCCAGTGTTTCCCTTTCCTCCTTCTTGAAAGGATATTCCCTATGTCTAGCCTCCCATAAGGGAGATGCTGGTGACTGTGCTGGGTGGGGAACAGTGTGGCAGTGATCCACAGTCATAACCTTCTGCATAGGTGCCCACAGCACTCTGCAGTATCACAGGGAGCTTTTGTGGAGTGCAAATCCTTCCTGAATCCTGGTTATCTTGCACGAAGCTTTGCAGAGAAGGAGCCCTCTGCCCCCTCACCATGCACAGACGCTCTGACTCACTGGACTCAGGATTCCCATCTGGATGTCTCTTTGAGAGATGGGTCCAAGCCAAGGAGTTAGTCTATTCTTAGCCCTATCTCCTGTAAAGATAGTTTTCCCCACAAAAATCTTCCTTTCAGGCATTTCGGAGAACACCTGTCTCCAAGCAAATACAGCAGCAGGAGCAGTGTGAATCCTGTTCCCTGCTCATTTTAATGAGGTGTTAATATCAGAGGCTGACAGAGATTATGTAAGTGCTAACACTGCTAAGCAAAACCGTGGAAGAAACAAAAATAAATGGAAGGCAAATAAAGTGAACCCTATCACCACCAGTGCCAGCTGCAGGAGCGGGAGTGGTACTTGGAGGCAGAAAAACATTCTTGCATTTATTGTGCCCCAGAAATGACGCCAGCTGCTCTCCAGCTTTCCGACCAGCATCCTTTCATCTCCACCCCCACGGCTCAGACTGGTGACGGAGCCACATAGCCACGCTACTGCCACCTCCTCTGCACCCCTGTCCCCTGATTCCTGCAGGAGTTCGGCACCTGGCAGCAGCAAAGCAGCAAAGAGGGGAGCCAGAGGGGGCAGTGTATATTAAAAAACAGCCGCAGTGCCTCTGAAGCAGTACGGAACAAGACTGTGCAATCAGCGGCTTGTGCACCCATGTGATCTTGTCGCTGCGAGCCAAGGTTTTCAGAGGGAACTGAAAGGAATGAAACACCCACTAGATTCTGCTTCGGATCATCTGAAAAGCTCAGCTGTTTCCCTCAGCCTCTTCTCTTCATATTTTACATTTGCTCATCATGCTATTTCTCCACGGAGCTCATGGGAAGCCAGGCTCATCGCCAGATCTGTTTGTACACAGTCCCAGGGTAGGCTTGGGTTACTGGCTAGCTTCCTTGCGTCCTGGCATTCCCTGCATCTTGGGGCAGTGAGCTTCCAGCAAAAGGCTGCTATGGCAGGCAGGGTCAAGCAAGCACAGATGGGATCAGCTCTGGTTGTAAATGTTTCTGCAGGCTGTTACCCCTGCAGGGTGATGGGGAGCACCTGGAGAGGTGGTGTTCTGCAGTTCCAAAGGACAAAATGTGAAGGCTGAAAGAGGAGAGGAAAAGAAAGGAGAAATCTTCTCCACTACATAGTAAAGACAAAGAAAAATAAGTCTGTACAAATAGGGGGAAACAACAGCAATACATACCTGTGTATCTAGTAGTTCCTGTGCTGGGCTTGTGAGTAAGAACATCCAGGTTCATTGAGTTTCTGGTCTCTTGGATCTACGTGACAAATACCTGAGTCTTTCCCTTTCCCACGGGTGTACCTTACAGCTTACTCCAGCTTACGATAGGATCTCTGGTTGGTGCTGTGTCAGCCAAGGTTTTCCTGTAGGGCTGTTTGCCACCCACACATGCTTCCTGTGGAAGCAGCAGTCAGTCGAGGTACAGGGACACATGAGGGGCACACGGAGTGGGAGGTTGCAGTGCTGGGGCAGCAGCTCCAAAGCAAAGCGACAGACTCCTGGAGAGAAATCAGCTCTTCCAGAACCTGATTCTTCTTTTCCTCATGCAGATGTCTCAAGATCAGTAAAAAAACATGCCTTCTCTCTGGCTACAGAGGGAGCCCATCTGGCTGAGACAAGAGATGCGGTAAACATTGAAGTTAGGTGAAATGAATCCCTTTGCATCTTTAGAAATGAGGACAGTTCCACGCAGGGTCTTCACATAGGGCCCTTACATGTGGAGACAGCTCTGTGTGACACCCATGTGTGCAGCTTTATACCAATGTGCATGTGAATCATCCTTGAGATGATGTGAGCAATTCCCTTAATCCCAATGTGAGATTGTAACACTGTATCATTTCAGTACCTAAAACTGAGTGAAAACATCAGATTCCTCTTCAGTATTCAGCAGGATAACGCCCAGAATACTTTGGGAGGAGTTGCAGAGCCTCCGTGTAATACTAGGCCTCTTCTAGAAGTCAAGCATGTGCCACAATTTCTTGTCTCCTTTTTAGCACAAACTGCCCTTGATTAGTCATCGACCTGGTTTAGAAATTGCACTGCTACCATACAAGAAGGGTGTAAGTATTTAAATATAATAGGCTGCGATCATTTTAAAACTGGCCTAGATCTAAGCCCACAGGGGGCAATAACTAATTTGATGGAAGTTGTAACTTCTAAATAGATCTAGCTGAGACCTCTCCAGAGTTCAGCTGTGGGCTTCACTGTTCCGGCGCTGAACCTGAGCTGAGTGCCCTGACTGCTCCACAGCTCTTTGCGACAAATCATGGCCCATCTGGGGTGCAGCAGAGCAGAGCTTCCCAATGGGCATCGTTGCCCATCGGAACCATGAAGCACATAATGGGAGGCAAGGAACTATGTTTTTGACTCCAAAATCGTTGAAAAACTGCATTTCTGCACAATTTGGAGTCAAAACCATATGCAGCTCCATGGTTTTGGCTGCGTTTTGCCTTGGGTTTTTTCCAGCTAACTTCAACAGTCGCTGATCCAAAAGGTAGGAGTAAGTAAAGTCACCGCATGTTTTAAACCATTCCTCCTATAATGGAATATGCAGAATGCGAATCCTGTTTTTAATGTCGTAAGTGCTTCCCACCTTTCACTTCTTCAGCTTTGGCAAAGTACACCTGCACACTCAGAACTAAATATTGGCCTTTTATCAGCAAGTGTAGCACTGTCAAGCAAATACATATGTGTATCTGCAGTGAGTTTGTTTGCATTAGCAGATACTACTTCTTCACATTAGCTGGTACTCCTGCGGCCTCTCAACCAGAAATCACAGGTGCTGTCTCTGTATAAATACTGAACAAAACTTTGGCTGATGGTTGATGGCACTTAGGAGCTGCTGAACTAGAATTGTCACTGTTCATATGGTACCAGAACTGAGATTTCCTTGCCCATCTCTGTTATCTGCTGAAGTGGAAATCAGCCATTGCCTCAGGCTCTTTTTCAGATTTCAGCTCCTTCAAATCTCATCTCTTTGCTCTCCAAAAAAGATTGCAATGAAAGCTTTGAGTGAGGGTGTTATTGCTACTGTATTTGCCTCCAAAATCACACTGCCATTTCTGCATCACACTCTAAGTGCTATGAAACAATGGTAAAAGGAACAGTACAGCAAGTGGTAGTGGTGCTGAATTCTAGGATCATCTTTATTCATCACAGGCAATAATAAGACATTCACTCTGAATCCAGTGCTATACAAATGACTGAATACCCAAATGCAGGTGAAACTCACCTGTAAAAATGCAACAAATATCAAGAACAATCTATTTGCTAATCACCTTTCTTCCATCAAATGAAAGCAAAAATGTTTACTAGTTCATGCCTCTTCCTCACAGCACTGCCAGTACTGCAAAGTCTACAATCATTATCACAGAATGATGATCATCATACCATAATGATACCATCATTATTCACAATTCCACATTCCCCTAGATCCTGCTCATTAGAACTGTATCATTCTCTTTCTTGCCCGAAGGGTAGGAATAATGTTCAAATCTTGAACATCTTCCCCAGGATTGGAGAGCAGAAGGGATGTGGCTTGCTTTGTGCGCAGATAGGGTTAATTTTTTCCTCCTTCCTGCATTCTTTCATTCAGTCATCCCAAGGGGAAGTGTCATATTACCTCACCTCTCATTCCTAGGTTTCTAAGTTAGACCTGGATTTGAATATCTCTGGCATTAGAGGAGTTGCGTTCAGTATTGTTGTTTGGGTCCATCTTGCAAAGGAAGGTGGTACGTTCATAAGAAGGGAGTTTGATTTGCTTATTCCAGTTCCAGCCCATCTCATTTTGAGCAAATCCTGATGTTTAGTCTCCCCCCCTTTTGTGCAGCAGGAATATACTGAGACAAATCACTGCTTTAAAGAGGAAATAAAGCATTGCCTTTGCATGGGAGGATTTCTGAAGACAGAAAGGCAGGGTAGCTAGCACTGCAGCCTTGCCCTGGCTTGTCTACACATGAAAGTTGCTTTAGAATAAGCTAAGGATTGAATGTAAAGCAGGGTAGGCATTCCACAACTGCTGTGTGTGTTGCTGAGATCTCAGCAGGAGCAAAGAATCAGAGTAGCCGCATGCTGAATCAGTGGGACTGCCCCGAGTGAAGACTTAGCTATATCCAACAGCAAGAAACAGGCAAGGGTTTTGAGGACTTTGTATGCAGGATAATAGACACAAAAGCAGAGTGAATTGTTTCAAACTGGTCAGAATTAAATAAGTAATTGGGTTGTTTGTTTGTGTTTTTTTTTTCCCTGACTATAAAATTGAAGCAATGATACATCTCCAGGACTTCTTTCCTTCACCTTTCAAGTCCTTGTCTTGGAGTAATATGAGACAGCAAGAAGAAAAGGCAGCTTCAGACCACTTTGTTCTTCTCTGGATAGCTTCATTTCCCCTTCTCCCCCTCCATCCCTCTCTGCTGTCTGCTGCAAAACAGAAGGGAGCCACATGGACACAAATCCCACCTTGACGATGCTGGCTCCCGATGGTGGCCTTTCCCAGTGCCACCTCTGCCTCTTGCAGCAGTGGGCATCTTCTCTGAAAATAGGTTCTGGTAAACAGTTGGACTGCCTGAACCGTGAGACTCCCACTAACACATCCAATTGGCTGATAGCAACACCCAAATTTAATGCTCCTTATTGTACCCTCAGTTGCTTGCTTTGATTAAAACTCTCTTCTGTGTTGACATTGTTCTGCTGCACACCACGGAAGCAACACTTGGAAGTGACACCTGCTGGTCTTATTTGGCATTAATCAAAGCCATAGAGGCAGAACGGACTGTGAAGGGAAGAGCAGGGACTCATAATGGCCTCTGCACATTGCTGCCGTGTGAAAATTAAGCCAGCATCCCTGCAGTAATGTGGACACTGCCTGGGTGGGCCATGACCTGGATTTGCCACAGCCCCATGCTCCTTGAATGGAATGGTTTTCCTCAGTTACCTCCTATCTAGAGCTTGCTAGAAAACATCATGTACTTCCACAGGGAGAGGGCAACACCAGCCAATACCTCATGGGGCAGGTGAAACAGGAAGGAATACACACCCCTCTAGCACTTAAACTGATTTTATTTGAGTGCATGACAGCAATCTGAAAGCACTGGTTTCACCTTATGTAACTCCTATAATGACCTACAAAGGACTGGTCCTCACATGTACCAAGGTCACAGCTCGGTGCCCTTCTCCTCCTGAAAATGGGATGGCCATCACCTTCCTGGTCTCCTCCCCTCTCAGGTCAATGCTCTGCTCACCAGCCTAGCCTGCCATGTCCTGGTGCCCACCAGCTGCTCCAGCCCCTTGTGCTGCCCTTGGTTGGCAGTGGGCCCTGACCTTCCCAGTTCAAGGCTGGGGAAGCTTTTGAAAGGTCAGGAGGCCATAATGGCCAGAGCCACTTGCACCCTACCAGGTCTCATTCTTCCAGGCCAGCCCTGAGCATGACATTGTGTTTCATGGCTCAGACTGCCAATTAACCCAATTAATCAGCACTCCATAGAGGTGTTAATGAGGGCTCTCCAAGTCCTTGTTTGATGGTGTGCTCTCTGCTTCTGTGAGAGAAGCAGCATTGCCTGCCCACAGTGGATGAACACCCTCAGTTTTGCCCATCTTCACAGATTACTGAGTTTTTGCTTTCGCCCAATGGATAAAGAGCCAGAAGGCCTGTGGCTGCTCTGGACTGAGGGCTTTTTTACCCCCCATGGTAAAAGTGAAAGCCAGCAAAGAAACAAAACATGGGAGCTGGGCACAATGGCAAAAGACATGTTCTATTTTGGGGAGATCAGCTGATTTTCACTAAAATAAGTGTAGGTAAGACTTGAAAGAAGAGGGTTTTTTGATGTGAAAGAAAAATAAGGTTTCATTTTGAATGTGTTGAAATACAGTTTTTTTCAGAAAGGTGGCTGCTGAAACTAGTAAAATTCAGTGAGTTTAGCATAGACTTAAATACATTTTTAACAACCCCACCATGCTCTGCTGGCCCCTGCAGTGTGATGGACTCCCCATTTGGCTAAAGTAAACTCAATTTAAAACCCCAAATTTAGGAAATAGGAAATATTTCCCTTGTATTGAAAAGGATGTACTGCTTTGTCTTCCCTAGAGTACGATCACAGACTAATGAACAAATCATACCTTAGAAGTGTTTTTGACATGCTCTTCTATTCTGGGATGATGGACTCCAAGGCTACGTCTTTACCGTGAAAAAAATACGTCTAAATACAGCAACAAGATTCAAGTTCAGACAGGCTTTCCTGCTGCTCTGCCACAAAATGACTAAGGAGGCAGAGGTTGTGTTCAATTTTTACAGTCTTTGCAGAATGTCATTTAAACATTATTTTGGGCTTCCAGGAAGAAGCTGCATTATATTACCTGGGCCTCCTTGAGTGAAGCATCTCCAGTAGTGAGCAACAGAGTGAAAACTGTGTTTAAACAGACATAGCATCTTTGAAGGAAGATGAAATAAAAGCACAATAAATCACATCAGGTTGGTGAGTGTGAACAACAAACACTCCCAACACCTCTCGCTCAGTATGCTGGCAGTTGTCCTGATATGTTCTCTTCCAGCCAGCTGTTCTCTCTGTGGCAGGCAGCTCCTCATCTCTCCTCTCACTGCTTTCCCAGGTACTTTTCCTCCACTCAGGAGAACACAGCCATTGAACATGCTGACATCTTGCTTCTGTTTTCTGAAGGAAGAATGCAATTTTTTTAGTGAAACACATCAATTCTATAGAGGTAAAGCTTCAAAATCAGACATACACACAGTGCTCCAGTGAAGAGTTACCATCTGCCTTCCCTTCTCCTCCTCCTCCTCAAAGGAAGGAAAAAAGAATTTTCACAGAAGCTTAGCTCTTCATTACCTGCTAGCTCAGACATTCATGAGATTCCCTGCAGGAATTTTCTTGCTATCCAGGCAGGATGAACACCCACAAAAATTGGCAAAGAGCTGACTTTTAACTTGTTTTCAAAAGCTGACTCTATTTCGAATAGACAGTGTCTCTCTGGTATCAAATTTTGGATTTGCTTTCTCCTGAAAAATAGAAAAGGCAAGAAGCTATCCTTCTGGTTGCCTTGAATACTAGAAGAAATATAATGTTTCAAGGATCAAAAGGAAGACAATTTTATCTGTCAAAGCCTGAGGATGAAGCTCTGTGTTTGCCTGACAACATCTTCTAGCTGAGCGTCCTGAAAACCCAAAGCAGAGTTTGCTTTCTGTATAGTCTGCTCCCCTGCCACTACTCCAGAAACATAGGCTGCCTACAGCAGGGAACACCCAAATGGCAAATTCAGAGCTCAGCCATTGTGCCAGGAGAGAGCTGCTGTTGCTTCATCAGCCGTTAGTGTGCAGAGTTACACATCCAAATTACATTTTCATGAAGTTGAGTCTAGATGCAGAAGAAAAAGAAAAACACAAAAAACCCTCAGTAATTTAACTGGAGTAGGTTTATTTTTTAGATTGAGAAAAGTTATATCAACTCCCATTAGGGAGAGAAAAGAAGGAAAAAGAAAAAGAAATACTCCACCTTCCTTCAGCCAATGTACGTTGAGTGAGGGAATTTACTTGCTTTGCAGAACTGTACAGGCAGTACAAGCCAAGACTTGAGATAGACTTGACAGATGACTGAGAGCAAAGAAGCAGCTGGGAAAGGAAGAACTGCTGTAGATGTGTGTCTGAAGAGTTACTCAGCACAGGAAGGTACACATTCTCTACCAGTATTAATGTTTTCATTTCATTTCATTTCATTACCAAGAGTTGGATGGACATTACCAAGAGTTGCACAGTCTTAGAAAGGTTACTTTTGGGCTGAGTAACTCAACAGATGTGAATTTTGGAGAGCAGTGAGGTTCTGTGTTGGCACATGGGAAATAGTATGTTTGGAAGACACCAACCCAGATCTACTTGAACCTCGTGGAAAAACAAAACTTGCTCTACAGTTCATACACTGCTGATAGGGAATTTGTTTTTTTAGCATGGCCTCTGTCACAAGCTCAGCAAGCAAAACACAGGGAGGAACTTGCGCCCAACAGAAGTACACGACTGAGGCTTTTATTGCTTACTGCAAATTTTCCACAGCTTGAAGAAACAGTTGCAGTCTATTGCATCAACAGGAGTGCAATTTACATTGGAAAGTAAGAATATAATGTTTATTCCAGGGAATTATCTTGATGCCACTTACTACCTTGAAGATGAAGAACAATATCACTACCTTCTAGTCATAAGCAACAATTAGCAACAGCTCATCAACTTTAGTACCTCCCATGGAAGACAGGAAAACTGTGGCTGCTGTCTCTACTGTCTGCAAGTATAGAACACAAATAAAGTCCTGAATTTTAGCAGCAGTGGGAGGGAGAGAATTCTGATATTTCCACAGATATACACTTTCCAGTCCAGTGCAGGAATCAGTTACCTTCCAGTACCCCACCCTGATGAAGATTTCTTATAGGACATGAGATTTTTACTTATGTTAGAAAGTTATGCATTTTGACAATCTTACTTCAGATTCAAGATGGATTAAAAAGTGGCTTCTCAGCATCCCTAGACTGGACATGGTCTGGCAGCAGGAAGAGACTTCTTCACTTTCATTCACCTACTATGAAGTGTTGGACCCAAACTCCAAATCCACATACACCCCTAATGGTAAAAATCTGCATTTCAAAACCTGCTGAGAATCCATGTAGAACAGCAGAAGTTTTGCTAATAGCCGTGCACACAAATTCCCTGCTGGATGGAGAAGCATTTCATAGCACCAAATGGAGACCTGCTGTTGATACAGTTGAACCATCTTTTTAAAAAACGTGAGCTATCTAGCCAGAAGGCTCTTGCTTGTATATGTTGTGTCTACCTTGACTGTGGGTTCCAGGAGAGGTGCCAGCAAATCTGTGTCAGTGAGAATACTAACTTTCCTGCTCCTGAGCCAGTGGGGCTGTGCCAGGAAATCTTGGTGCTCAGGTCCTCCCTACCACGGTCTCAGTCCACTTCTACTGCTCTCTGAGCAGGCTTTACAATGAGTGATGTGCAATGTCTCACTTCAGGCAACTCATCAAAGCTTCCCTCAGATTGATGGAGCTGCTGGGAAAACCAGCATTCCGCAAATTAGACACCTACTGTAAGGAACAGTGTTCCTCAGTAACAGACATGACGAATGCTATGAGTAATGACAGATGCATGTGTTAGCAGTACCTGGTATCAGCCACCTACTGGCTTGTTTCTTCTTTTGATAGAGGCTTTTCTCCTGTGGTTACGTACGAGATGTACATCTCGCATGTGAAGGTAGTTGTCTCTGCAGAAGCAAAGGGAGCAAAAGGTAGAAGCTGTAGGGTCCTGACTGCAACTGTGAAACAGACTTGGCACTGACCATCAAGCTCTTGGCCTCAGTTTCCCCATTCATAGTATGAATAATGTCTGTGTTGTAGTCATGCTGCTAGGCAGAGTTCATTCTCACACGGTGGTGCTTTGGAGATGCCAAGCATCCCAGCAGATACCAGTGCCATCAGTGTACCGGCGTTTCTACACAGTGAACAAAAGCAGGCACAGATGCTAGCATAATGTTATGTATTTTGGTACAAAATGAAATACAAATCTTGCCTTCTGTCCCTAGATTTCTTGTCAAACATTCATTGCTTCACATGCTGAAGCACTTAGCAATACAAAGCATATTTCTATCCTACTTTATTTTATTCTTTGAACAGAACTCTGCATAAAAAAGTGAAGAACCATGATTGAATCTTAATACAAAAAAAGGGCTTAAGTTACATTCTCCTGGGATCATCTGTAGCAAAGCATAATAAGTTTCTCAATATCTGACCTAATTATATCTGTCCTTCTAAGTTTTGTTTCCCATAAGAGCTGAATGTCTATGGTTAAAAATAACGTTTGAAACTCCTCCAAGTTCCAACAGAACTTTTTCAGCCTCTCTCAAATTTAATATCTATTTTAAAGGTTTAATTTTTCACCCAACATTAAAAGTTACAATTTTGGGACTGGCATTCTACTCTGTTATCCAGCTCCTAAAAATGCTTTGGTTAGATAAACTAAAAAAATCATAATTCTATTACACATGTTTATTTCCTCGTGTTGGAGAAACACTGCCACTGTTGAAACAAGTGACATGGAGGCGTGGAAGGAAGGATGACTCCGTGATTGAAAAGAGATTGGCTGTGCTACAAATACATCTCCTGGGTCACACTGAGGTCTCTGCCACACAGCGTTGGGCGATTCTGTGATGGCTGTTGGCATGGTTTGTCCCTGGCCAGGAATGACTGAGGGTGACGCAGGTCCAGGCCCCTGAACCTGTCAGTTCTGCTTAGAGCTCCTTATATCCATGCAAAAACTGCTGAAATTTGGATGTTAGAATCCTATGCACACTTCTCTTTCTGTTGGCCCTGTTACTGGGGGGCTGGCATGGACCCACGGCTGGGAGTGCCCAGAGTTAGGATCTACGTCAGGGGACAGACAGACATTCTGGGGGTACTGAGAGCCTAGAGATAAAGCATTCACCCTGCTGACCAGCACCACAAGGCTGAATTCCTAGCATCTACCAGGGGCGGTGAAATCAGGTGCAATGTATTTAAGAATACAAGCAAAATTATAACTAATCCTGCTGCATTCCCTGTGGGTTGTTAATAAATAACATTACACAGCAGCCTTCCATGTAAAGAGGACAGGAAGGAAAGCAGCCTGCGAACAGAGATCCAAGCAGGACTTTTGCATGGAAGATTCAAGTTCTGCTTTCTCTGTTAGAAGACTTTTTTGGCTTGCAAGGATGTGGAAGGAGAATCTGGAGATGAGAGTGAGCACTGCAGTCCCAGGCCTTGCCCAACAGTAGGAGTCCTGCACATATCATCCTGCACTGGCCAGGAAGACTCATCCCAGGGCTTCATGCAAGGCATTGCCCGGCCATGGCACATGCAGGGACAGAGCTGCCTGTGCACAGCTCAGCTCTCAGAACAGCCAGCACCATCTGTAATTGCCCAGACTTCTGCTTCAGGGGTCAGATGGCCTCAAGTGTCACAGCACACAAGTGGGAACTGTTGGAAGAAACAGAGCAATGTGAGACTCAGTGTGATTTCAAAAATATGCGAGCCTGGTGTTTTCCCTCGTCTGTAACGCACGTTCAAGGCCGGGGCAGGCTGCCTGTATCCTCAGAAGAGGTGGTTTGCTGTGTGAGGGCTATGCAGAGGGGCAGCAGCTCCTCAGCAGATTCTGCAGTGAGGAGGCCAGTTCCGTGAGCTGCTACTGAAATCCCTGTGGGCCGAGCTGGGCTGAGCACTCCAATCTCACCGACCTTGCTGTAACCAAGAGACTCGTCTGCATGTGCGGAATGCAGCTTCGAGCTCGGCATCCTAATTTAGCAGAAGCATCTGACTCTTCTCTAAGAACTCAGAAGATAGACAGGGCCATACCTTTGCTGTGCACTGCCTGAGGACAGCATGTGGCTGCGAATCCCCAGCATCAGGAGCCACCCACCTTCTGCCATGGCAAATTGGGGCAGAGCCACCTCCAGGCTCTCAGGAGCTCGAGCAACTGAAAGTTGTTAGCTAGGGGACAAGGAGCCAGGCTCAGGCTGCTCCTGCCACAGGAAAGGGGAAGGAAGGGCAGCACTGAGGCGGAAAACCAGGCCTGCTGCCTCTGCTGCAGATAGGAAGGGAGAAGGCAGAAGTACTGCTGTGGGATGGGGCCCTGCTTTTGCCCCACACAGCAGCTGCTGCCCAGGCTGTCAGCGCTCCTCCTCCAGCAAAACCATGGTGCTACTGCTGAAAGTCTGGCTCACACCACAGAGCCCTCCTGCTCTTCCCAGTCGTAGCATCTCATGGCGTTGGTCCCTAGAACAGGAAATGCTGAGCAGAGGAGAGGAGAAACGCATGCAGCAGAGAGAGGAGTTCCTGACATGGGGTGGCAGCTGCTGCAGTTCGGGGCCAGAACATGTCAGTAATGCAAGAGAGAGACTCTGCAGGTGTAATACACACAAAGTGTCTCCGCTGTCTGTTTTCTAGCTGTGGGCAAGGTGTTGAACTGAGTTTTTTTCTTTTAGTCATCTCTTTGGTTTGAAGAGTAAATCAGAAATTAATGATCCCAGGCACTTCTTAAAGTTTAAATAGCCTTGATTTTGTAAAACTCTTCTTCTCCATGTAGTTGTTTTCTGATAAAAGGCTGGTTTGTGAGCACTGAGCACAAGACATTCTTTGATGATATATCACAACCACTTCGGGAAGCAATAGATGCGAAAACTGCTATTATAGAAAAGCCAGTATAGATCTATTTTGATGTAAGAGGGCTACAATTTTACTGCTATTAGGCATCCCATATTGAGAAGGAACTGAGGAGAGGGCATTTTTTTCCATAAAATTTTGACATTTCCAAAAGCAGGACAGTCTTACATGACGATGCTGATCTGCAGCAATCGATTGATGCACACAAACGTTCACTCCCTTCCAGCAGGAATGTCAGAAACTCATTTCTAAATTGAGCACTTGCACCTGCATGTGTAATACTCCAAACATAGTAGGCACTTCTGCCTGTTTTCCTATGTTTGACTTCGAAAATCTGTTCCTCACTAGATTGAACTCAATTACTTCCCAAATATCCTCTTAAATCCCAGTTTTCTTGTGATGTTCATTGAGGGTTTCTGAAGGATCAGCTCCACTGTTATGTTTTCCAATGTTATTTGTTTTAATTGTTCCATAACATTTTTCTGTCCTCCCTTTCATTTCTATCTGATCCCCCAGTAAACTTTTATAATCCTGATATGCTGTTTTCATATTTTCTCCAACTATCTCTTTGAAGAGACCAGACAAGATAGACCATCCCTGGAGTGATGTAAAACATTTCCCTAATGTGGACATTACAAGTGCCAAGAAATTCCTGCCTTAGTGTGAGCATTTCCATCCTGCATTCACATACATCAGCAGCAGTCGGGGAGCGGTCTGCCCTCGCTGAAACTCCTCGCTCCCATAGAGGCATTCTTGCCCCTCGAGGTCACAGCATCTGCCTCTGCCAGTCCCAGCAAAGGGCTCTCCACCCCCAGATGTCACCTGCCTAGAGCCCATCACAACAGATTCTTTTCAGCAAACAATTGGGATGGCCGCTCTTGGTTTATTTTTGTGGCTAAATAGTGTCCAGATGCCTCTTTTCAAAGAATGGTATTCTTTTTATTTGGCGTCCAAGCAAGACCAAAGCAAAGAAGGTCTAAGCAGAGAGGCATAGAAATGGGATCCTCTCCCATGGCAATTCTGGATTTCCAGCAGAGCTGCTCCTCAGTTGCTATAACAGCACTTACACAATTACTGTTCCTCTGCTCCACCCTCTAAGGAGATTGCAGCCACCTGAGCTCAGCACCCTGCCTCCCTCATGCGCAAGGGCTGCACACAGAGCAAAGGGCTGCTGTCGTGCCGTGGGGATGGGGAGAACCATACAGAGCCCCTTCCTGGGAAGGTACCTCTCTTCTTTCCCTCTCAAGAGGAGAGGAGAAGAGAAAGTATCAGGCAGGGCACACTGCAGTGGTGTCTTGACGCACAGTCAAGATGTGAAAGCAGATGTAAGGCCTTGCAGCCCATCACACAGCTGGCTAGGAAACAAGGGTCTGCCCACGGTGCCCTTTGCAGCCCACCGACCCTATGCAGAACAGGGGTCCTCCTGTTTCCAGCTGCTGTGGGTTTGGCTGAAGGGAATGAACATTTGTTCTCCTACCTCTATTTGTGAGAGCGTTCAAACACAAAAGTTAAAGCCAGGCTTATCCTCTCTTTTCTTTACATAAAAGCTCCCACTCAAAGCAGACGTGTTCTGCAAACTATTATCTTCTATATTGTTCAGAGTGGTTCTAATTTTTCCCACGTTGCTCAAAGCTCTATCCTCAGGTGACTGTTCTCTGAGCTTCTGCAGCTCTGCTTCACTTTTCAAATAAGATTTATCCATTAAAAAACAATTCCACCGCTTTTTGCAGCTATCATTTTGTCACATATGGAATTATTCAATAAATGCTTTTAATAGCAACATTTCTAGGCTTTGTTTGTTGAGAGCTGTCAGGCTTTTACAAGCCAGGGTTGGCACAGGAGCTGAATAGCCTCTTTGTACCCAGGAGAGTTCCCTGCTGGTCATGACAGAGGTCCTGCACACACAACTAAATGAAAGGAAATTAAAAATATGAGTATCTACATAATTCACAGCCAGTAAATGGTGCAGAATATCAGGTTTCCAGCAACATCCGGACCTCGGCAAATCTTTTAATAAAAGCTGAGATGTGGGATTTTAATCTGCAATTCCAAGATTCACCCAAAGATCTAAAAGCCTAACAGAAGTATAGGAGGGGGGAACCATATAAAGGCCTTCGGGAAGAGCAATTTCAGCCTATCCAAGGGCACTGGGAAATAACAGCTGACAGGACAGAAAGGAGAGGTCAAGACCAGTATGCCAAAAATCTTGGGTTCCTTGGGTCAGCCTGGAGTCATGCAGCACAGCACTGCTCCTGTCCATCTGCCGCCTGCTCGGAGCACGGCTCTGCAGCACTCTGGTCTCAGTGTGTGTGGCACCCACCCCAGCAGGAGCTCACTCACGTGTCTGCTGAGGAGCTCTAAAAGAAGGTTGCTGTGAAAGGGAGCCAGCCTCTTCCTTTGTTCTGTTTTCCCCATCCCTTGCTTTTTCTGAGTTCTTCAGATGTCCGTTGCTAAATCCTTGGCCCAAATTCTCCTGCTTGAAAGTGGTGCAGCACTAAGTTTTCCTATGGTGAAATGAAAAGAGAAAAGAGAATGTATTGCCTAACACACTTTTGTAGGTTTCCTAAAATTATCAACTGCTTTTGGTGCCTCTTTGGCCTTTCTTCGATGAGAAGTTTAATACATTCAGACATCGGGAGGATCTGTTTTTGCTCCTCACCTTCCATAGTCCCCCTCAGTGCCACAAGGACTTACTAATTACATTCTCTCAGTACCCTATTATCTCCCCCTGACTCTCTCTCTTCTGTGCTGCAGCTTGTGTACATTGTCGAGAGGAATCAGAGAGAGCAAAGAACCAAATAAAAAGATCCCTCCAGGAATACAGCGTTCGATTATACAAAGAAAACCCACAGTCAGATTGCTCATCCTTATTTCCCAGAGGATGCCTCAAATGTCTTTGTTCCTTGGCTTTTTTAAAAAGAATTTCCTTTTCTGGTAAAATCATTTTACCTGTGAACTCCAGGCCGGGCTTCTGGTCACATTTACCCACTCTCCCATTACAGCTTCACACCTCACTCTGCCCCTCACAAACAGCTTTGGGTTGCTTTGTGCCCAGGCTCCAGGACCTTCCTTCCATCAGCTCTGGAGTTCCGGGGGGAGCCCAGCTTCACACAGCAGGTTTTTCTCACCAATGACAAAGTGCCATAAATGCATTCCTGCTGATAAAAGTGATGATGAGATCCCCAGAGAGGTCAGGAAAGGAACGAGCGTGGGGCCCAAAGTCCCCTCTCATCTCTCACAGTGCTCTACCTGCTTCACGGACAAAGAGCATCTTCTGCTCCTAGGGTTCAGCAAGAGCCATCCTCCTCAGTGCCAAAGTTAATATAAATAACTAACTGCATAACTCTCAGACATATAAACGAGAAGTACAGTAGCATACATAATTCACGCATTACAAGCTGCTTTCCTGAAATCCACAATTCCTATTACTCAAATCATGTTATATGTGTTTTGATACGTACAGTATTTTGCTTTCATGTAAAAGCTGTAAAATGGAGGCAAAAAAATCTATCTACCCTTACACTTTTTGCCGGGAATCTGGTCTTACCTCTGGTTTGCTGCCCTCCCAGCTGTCTGGGAATTGTATTGTTTACATTGGAGCTCTTCCAAGATTAATGGCATCATCTGTACAGTTTTAAAAGCCTAATCTTGCTAAATCTCTTTGTATTGAGAATTGATGGTGCCTGATCTTCATTATTTTAATTGTTTAATGTATTATAATTAAGGCTCAATTAGACCCAACAGATCTCAATTCAGCTCTCCATCCGTCACATCCATCTGCAAGCTGCAGGAAGCACAAGACAAGAAGGGTTGATCCCATGCTGGTTGTTCATTCCAGAGACCAGGTACTATTTTTTGCCACTGACTTATGTTTAACTGCAGGCAAGTCATCTGTCTTTCTGCTTCTCCAGGGGCCTCCAGCTTGCTGTGCTGACAGCCTAACTGGGTCTCAGTACAGGCTGACATCTTTACACACAGTATTATGGCAATAACAATGACAACCCACAGCCCTCCCCGTATGCAGCTGCCAACTAACTGGAGCAGGCTCCTGTTTATGTGCAGTACAGGAAGAAAGACCCCAGACACGGAAGCTTCTAAGTATGCATGTAGTTTCAGCATCAAGCACAGACCCTTCCCTTCCCTTCCCTTCCCTTCCCTTCCCTTCCCTTCCCTTCCCTTCCCTTCCCTTCCCTTCCCACCTCTTATCAAATTCTGGAAAGATTTTGGTGCAGGCACGTGTAGACGGATCCTTTCTGCCTTCCCTGCATGCTGCAGCCCCATCAGAGTCATGCCAGCCATATCCTGAGCATGCTACTGCTGCCAGGTCCACTGCACAAACTCAGTAGTGCAGCCTCAGTCCTGCTGCAACCTGGCACCAGGGAGAGAGCCCCTCTTTGCCTGGAGTTAAGTGCCAGATGCTTCTTCTGGAGTGAGCTGTGAGAAGAGCAAGTGGGTGTCGCATTTTCCTTTCAAACAGTGAAGAAATTCCATAGAATTGTAAATTCATAGAATGGCTTAGACTGGAAGGGACTCGAAGATTTTCCAGTTCCAATCTCCTACTGTGGGCAGGGTTGCCACACACTAGATGAGGTTGCCCAGGGCTCCATTCAGCTTGGCCTTAGATGCCTTCAGAAATTTGCCTGTCTTCTCTTCCCTATTACCTTAACTCAGCTCTTCAACAAGCATTTACCCAGAATGTGTTAGACTCAGATTCAATTCACTCCATCTTACAGAAGGAAATCCATTTCTATAGGGTACACTCTTGGCACTGGGCTCCACAAGGAGACCTTTAGCTAAAATTTGATAGGACAAGGGGTTCTGCCCTCAAGTCGTGACAGGGGAGGTTCAGGTTGGATATCGGGAAAAAACTATTCTCAGAAAGAGTAGTGAGGCATTGGCACAGGCTGCCCAGGGAGGTGGTGGTCACCATCCCTGGAGGTGTTCAAGAGATGTGGAGATGTGGCACTGAGCGACGTGGTCAGTGGGCAGGGTGGGAATGGGTCAATGGTTGGATGAGGTGACCTTCCTGATCTTTCCCAAACCAAATGATTCTATGATTCTATATTTGTACAAAATAGAATATCGAAAGCAGAATATCGATTGGTGAGATCAATCATGGATGCTGGCCAGGGTTACAACCTCGTGGTGTCTTATTCAGTGAATACTATTGTACAAATCAAATAAGTTCTGGTTAGCTTTCCAAGGAATATCAGCATTCCATAGCACCTTCCTAGAACCAGTAAACAGTACGGAGAAAGACTGAAACCAACATACAGATGACAAATCAAACCTTAATCCATCATAAAAACAAGATGGGAAGAGACAAAGAGATGCAGAAATCTGCCATTTTCACCTCCACACAAAAAACACACATGGCAGTGATGTGCCTGATGAGAGGTGTTCCCTTCAGCACTGCAGCCAGCACAATGTGTGAGGCTGCTTACTTGAGGAACGTGTGCTCCAGAGAAGATGCAAGAGGTGTGATGCTGGAGGAGCACATGCACTTGATTCAGAAAGAAGCACACACAGAATGAATGGGTAAGTTACAGAATGAGCACCTGCTAGCTCTGCACTGTTCACAAGCCCTGTTTTTGCAGTGTCAGTGCAGACTCATCAGTCAGCCTTCTCTGAAAACACTTCAGAGAGATTCATTGAAGATTCTCCCCTCAAATTGCAAACAAAAAATGCATCTTCCCTACGAAGCCCTTTGGAACAGCCACAGAAAAGGAAGATTTTTAGCAAACATGGAGATAAAATTTCCATCAAAATTTACAATTTTAAGGCTCTAGGAGAATAAATATATAAATAAACAAACAAACAAATAAAATAATGTGACTTCTTTAAATCCTTTCAAACATTTACACATAAATAGTCTATTAGAAAAACGTAATCAAAATTACATACTGCATATTTTCGTAGCCTTATCTGGGGATCCTTTTCTATTCCCCAGATAACACATAGGGTCATTTTTTAGGTAGAGAAACATTTATTTTTGTAATTCATTTTTTTCTCCGAAGAAAAGGCAGTTTCAAATTACACGCACAACAGACTCCTTAATTTGAAGAGGTTTTCAGAACTGCAAAATATAATCGGAGAGTTTGCAGCAGTGAGGCCAGCAGTTCGCACAGCCAGCCCTGAGCACAGGCCAGCCGATGAGTTGCTCTTTGTTCTGCTGTCGGCTGAGCTGCTCAGCATTTCTGACTCAGGTGGGCAGAACGCCGCACACCCCAGTAGCCATGACCACAGACTGGGAGGGACCCAGAGGGAGCTATTGTTGCCAAGGGAGCATTTGTCAGAGCAAGAAGGCTGGCTGGGGAAGGGAGGAGCAGCCCAAAAGCGATGCTGGGCTGTGGGAGGAAGATCATGGGGGGGAAGGGGGAGTTTTTGGTTGATGCATAAACACCAAGACATAGAAAAAGGGAGCTGAATGCGGCATATAGCCAAATGCATGTTTTGCACAGCTCTCTGAACATCCCCCTTGAGCTGCTGTTTCTTAGGTGAGGTCACCTTGGAGAGGTGACACTCCGTAGATGTAAACTGTTCTGTGAATGCAGGAGTGGTGCCGGGGCTGTGTGAGAAGGGCATGCCTAGCAAACTCACAAATCCTGCACTGTGCAAGTGGCAGCAAAGGTCTTCAACTGACAGCTGAGGTACAGGGATGGCAGCCTATTTTCTCCCCGAGAATCTGGAGGAAAAGTGTTCCCCACATTTGTGTCTGCCTGTTTTAGGGGAAGGTCTGGCATTGCAGACCGAGTACACATGCACCAAGAGCTTAAATCTTTCAGAAGAAATCAAACTCTTAACCACATTTGTTTTATCACCACCTGTATCTGTAGGAGACAAAATAACCAGCCTGCAGAACTTCTTGTTTTGTCATACAATCATAGAATCCTTAGAGCTGGAAGGGACCTCTGAAGGCCATCTAGTCCAACTCCCCTGCAATGAACAGGGACACCACAGCTAGATCAGGCTGCCCAGGGCCTGATCCAGCCTCATTTTGAAAGTCTCCAGGGATGGGGCATCAACCAACATCTCTGGGCGAATAGTTCCAATGCCTCACCACCCTCTGTAAAAGACTTTTTCCTTACATCTAACCTAAATCTACCCTCTTTGAGCATGAATCCATTTTCCCTTGTTCTATCACCACAGACCCTGCTATGACTTGGTGGTAATAGCTGTATGTTTGGTGCTAAATAGCTGTTATACAGCTAACAGCTGTTCTGTTTGGTGCTAAATAGCTGTAGCATAGACAGCACTGACTCGTGGATTCAAGTACACTCCACAGAGCACAGAACCTCCTCCCTGAATATAGCTTTTCCAAATATCTACCCTGTGTTATGATCTGCTTATTAATTCCCCCATGTGCCTCCGCTTTCTGGTAGTCACAGGGTGCAGCGCAGCTCTCTCCATCCTGTAAGATCATATACGGAGTTCATCTGTAGTTGTGATTTTTACTACTACTTTTTACACAGTTGAATTCTGAAGCTAGAAATGCTTCAGACTTCTTTTACTACCCTCTTTCCTTTTTATTTTCACAGTAGCTGGAACATTTTCTATGCTGTGTTTTAGGGGTTTAGATTCTGTTCCCAAATCTAGTCCCTCCACCTGTCATTGCACACTGGCAAAAATGTCCATATTTTCCTTAGAAGAGCACCCAACCCCCAGTTATGAGCTTTCCTGTACAAAGCACCATCTCTGAAAACTGGCACTGGTGAGCACCTCAGTGCCCAGCCTAGCAAGTCTTTCTGTTCGCTGTTGTCTCCATGTGCCTTTTGCATTTGCAGGCATGAGCCTGCAAAGTATCACCAGCCACAGAGATATTTTTCCTGTGAATGAAGTACAAGGGAAACAAGGTTGTAAAATCTGGAGCTGATCAACACACTCGGTGAACTTCGTGAGGCATTCACGGCATTCTGAAGTTCTCGTACAGCTACTATTGCTGCTTGCTTGCTGCTTATCATATCGTAGAGATCATTTGATTACAGCCTAGCTGCTCTCTTAATTAGCCTAGCCAGAGGCCTACCAAGTTTGAAAAAAGCATGAATGCTTAACTGAGAAGTGAGGCATTAACTATTTGGAAGGTAACAGCACCCATAGACTTGTTTGTCTCCTTCAGCAGTTCAACTTACTTCACATAAAAACCTCAGTAAAACAAGAGAATCCAGAAGTTAGGGGAAAAAAAAAAAGTGTAGCTCCCCTTTAAGACCTTATGCCTGGAGCTTTTTACTTCAAATTTTTTCCCCAAAGTTTATGGCTCAGTCTGTGCTAGATAACTGATAAGAAAGATTGGTTTGGTAGCTCTGGCCATGGCCTGCAAGAAACGGAGTGGGATCTCAGTCCCCTCTTCAGTCCAGGGTGTCTTCTATACAGCCTGAGAGCTTTGTCCCTGCAGAACCTTATTTTGCAGGAGTGGGAGTAAATGTTGATTTGCTGCTGACCTTTAAACAACTGTAAAAGGGTAACGAGGCCACACTGCAAGCACTTTCACTACTTTTATACTTCCTGGGGTTTTACTACTATGTAAAACCAGGCAGGTTTCACAAGCAGCCACACTGTGCAGAAGAGCAGCTTTTATCACAGGACAGTACTATGTGTGTACATATTCTCTGTTTTGACATCAACTCATTTGTGCTGTCCTGTTAGGATAACTGCCCACAGAAGGTCTCCTAAAACTTTCTCGTCTAGAAAAGGCATCCGTCTTGAGGAAAAGACCAAAAGGAGACAAGCAGTTTTTCTTTGCTGCTAAGCCAAACTAATTTGTAAAGAATACAACTCTCACAGTGTTTTATAGAGCATTAAAGACCCTATGAGAAGTCTTAAGCTTCTATACTGTAGAGGAATATACTAAAATCTTTGTAATGTTGGGTTGGATATACTATTTGACTTATGAATACAGATTTTAAAAAAAGGAAAGAAAAAGCTCATTTACTTAACTCTAGTTAACTTCCTCTAAACTAGGTTCTCTAGACCCACCACACAACTGGACCTTTAACATGTTGGGGGCAAAATAAGAATCGACAGATATTTAACGAGTGTGTATACCAGAGCAGGAGATTCTCCAGTCAGGATGGAAAGGGGTCAGTACCAATTAGTTTTGTTACAGCTCTTGACACGAGCACATCTTAGCTGCCCAGTTGAACTTTTTGGACGAAGAAACAGCCATTAACTGGCTCCTAAGAGAGTATATCTGAGACCTCATTACTAAATCAGACAAAATCCATATGCTGTTAAGTTACAAGAGTTGACACTGAGCCAGGAGATCAAGGGGGAATACGAAGATAGTAACAGACTCCGGAGATTCTGGGAGGAAAGAAGGTGTTCAGGAAGGGAAGGAGGAAGAAGAGGAAAGACAAGACAGCCAAGTTGCTCTGTGAGAAATAAACCAAGTGAAGTGGGGTTTGATTTATTGTTTTCATGGACTTGCATTCTTCGTCTCCTAAAATCTCCTTTGCCATAATAACCTTTCATTAACTTGGTTTAGTGGCTCAGTGGGTAGTAACGGTGATAAGAGGATGGTCGGACTAGATGATCTTGGAGGTTCTTTCCATCCTTGTGATTCTATGATTCCAATCTAAGGTTCTCTTCTGAAACCCACCCTCCATGCAGGGCACATGCTATGCTCAATCAAAATCATTGAGCTTACTCTGGCTGGCTGGCTGGCTGCTCTCAACTGCTATAAAAAGGCCAGCTTCCACCTGCCTTTCCACAGTGCCGGCATTTAATTACGCTCCTTGTCCTCTGTACAGCTGTAGTTTTTCACAGACCTTATTTATCTTGAGATTGCAGCTCATCTTTCAAATCTGTTGAAATTGAGTACCAAAGTGTGTAAGGAGAACTGCTGAATGTACAGAGAGATAAACAACACAATCTCATAAACTTAATTTCAAAGGCAACCAGGCTAAAAACTGCCAGTTTTTAATTTCTGATCCTGTTCATGCCAAATGTTGTCTAACATTTCAGCAGCAATCTGTGGCCCTGAGAGCCTCTTTCAATACCCTATCAAGAATATAAAATAAATTGTGATAAATGTAGTCAGTATAAAACAAAATGAGTTGAAATTGGTTGCTGGGATGCAAAACTGAAGTTGACAGGCAGTTGAGAGGAAACTTGCATGAAAATGCTTATTTCATGTATTTCTTTGGGGTTTAGCAGCCTGGAGCTGTCAAGATGGTTTTGCACATGCTCGGCAGCAAAAACAAGGGAACAAAGAAATTTTAACAGTGAAAAATGTAAATTCCTACACTATTAAGCAAACCTTCATAAAAATGCTATTAATGCCTGTAACTTGAATAAAGTTCCTTAAATACACACTTAGAGGCCCAAGCTTCCCTTGTTCCCTTGCATTCTGAATTTCTACACTAGCCTGTTGTGACTGTTTTACCAAAGGGTTGAAAAATCTAAACAAAAGGTATCAGCAAATTCTCCTTTATCCATACCTCTGAAACTTCTTTCTACTCTAGAAACTGTAGGTCACAAAATGATCTTTGAGATGTCATATAATTCCACTTCTAGTATAATAACAAATACGTAATTATCAGTAACTCCTCGGATTATCTTTTAAAAGCATGGGTTCAACACGTTGCCTGTTCCTTTCAAGAGAACATGTTTTCAGTAAGAGTACATGTGCTTAGTGAGAGTTTGCATACATCACATAGCAGCTACACTACTTCATTCATTAAAGTTCCTTTAGAGATCCTAAGGCAGTACCCTATGAAACTTGCAACTTGCATTTTTATGAATTACAAGCACGACAGCATTTCTTTCTGATGCCTTCAACTCTAGCAGCCATCATATATTGCCAAAGAATGTAAATAAAATAAACAATTTATCACTTTAAAATATCAGAGAAATTAATTCAGAATAAATGCATACGAGACAAGAATGACTGCAATTAAGTGACAGAACAGATATGAAGCAAGACAGTATGGAGCCTTCTTCCTGACAATCAACATTAAAATAACATTAGCTAGTAAGCTCAAATAAATAAAAAATAAGTCCAAAAATAAATCAAAGTAAGTATAATAGAATGATGTTAGTCTCAAGTTTGCTTCAAGACATCCTGTCTCTTCTGGTAGCACTTTTTAAGTATTATCTTGCTCACTCAAGAACAGTTACACATAAAGGAAATTAATACACACTAAAGAGAATTCCAAGTTCCCAAATCTCAATGGCTATTGTTTGCAAAAAGCAAAGATCTGTTTTCAGTTGTAAACCAACAGAATTACTCAGGATTTAGTAACCCAGGGTGTAATTTGGGCCCATGTAGAGTAACACAACAGACCAATGTGCGGTGAATTCATCAATTCTGTATCACATTCACTTGAACTCACACCAGAGAACCCAAGTCCAGTCAGTGCTCCCAGCACTTCATAGAACAAAGAGTGCTCATTTCAACACCATACATCTTGAAATGGAGAAGAAAACTTACATGATACTCTCCTTCAATATATCTTTGGAACACACAAAAACCTCAGCATTAGCCAATCAGTTAAAAACGAGAACATAATAAAATCATGAATATATATAAACCACATACATTTCACTTGCAGGCCTCTGTTCAGCCAAGTGGTTTCAAACACTCACACCAAACCTTTTTCTTGTCATTGGTTGAAGATCTTCATTTGATTTCTTCACAGCTCTGATAAGTGCAGCAGCATCCCTAAAACAGTCCTTAGTTACATCTCAAAATAGTCTGATTAATCAGTCTTATTCAAAAGTGTTGTACTTTATTCTTCCGTGTAGCTTTTCGGTTTGCATTTAATGATCCAAAATCAAGCCAAGTACAACAGAGAAACAAGCTGAATTTTCCATGGGAATGCGTGAATACACGAGCACCAAGACATTTGTTCTGAAAATAAGTTCTCAGAAATTCAAGAATTTGTAATTTTTATACTCAATATGTAGGTGCTCAAATGCCACAGATACACTCACATGCCATGCCCACTTTACACACAAAAGCCTTGTCAGCCAGGCCTCTCACATTAACTTCCAGCTAACTGGAAGGACACTTGCAATCCTGCACTGACTCTATGCACACACACATCAGTCCATACCCAAAAGTGTTTGAAGATCTAAATCCAGTGTACAAGATTATGGAAGGAGGACTTAAATTCTTCAGCTAGATGCATTGTTTTTAACAAAAATGGACTATGGATGGAGAAGTGAGGGGCTTAGAGAAATTTTCAGCAGGTTGTAGATGAAGCAGAGGGAGAGAGCACGCGACCCAGCAGTTGTAACTGCTTTCCATTTGGTGATGGAAAATAGCAGCCTTATCCACAGTGTGTGTTTTTATCACTGGCACCTGATACAGAGTCAGAATCTGACTCATTTTAGACCATCAAGAAAAAAAAGAAAAGAAAGAAAGAAGAAAGAAACAAACAAAATGAAAAGTCTAAAATTCATCCTTCCTTCAGTAAAGTCTCTGTTCGGTCAATCTACAAGAATGCCCTGAGGACAAAGCGTGTCAGAGCCCAAACAGACTACATAAGAGAGGAATAAAGCATCTCATCCGCTAATGCTGTCAGTAAAGCTTAAGGTTTGACTTGTAAATCACAGGCTTCGGATATGGAAAGGAACAAAGGTATCTAGGGCAGATTCCTAAAAATTTTGATGTAAGTTTTATTCCAGAGAGGTGGTAATTCTCTGAAGATTTTCCTTTGCTAACTGGAGGGCAAGGAGCTGAAAGCCCTACAGAAGCTAAAAAAGATGGCAAAAGGATACCCCTATATACAACATAATAACCTGAGAATCGGCCATAAAAGCATGTAACATTCACAACAGCAAAGATTTTGAGCAGCAGCTGTTAGAAAAGTGGCTCTAGACAGAAGGACCCCACAAAACAGAGCTGCCATCTTTCCTT
>NW_024884253.1:19389692-19531500 GCF_019232065.1 Centrocercus urophasianus
GGCCATAGATTTGCAGGATCATCTCTCAGTCTCCAGAGAAGTGCCCTTTGCTAGGCTGCCTTTGCTCATGTCCCCGTTCCAAGGAAAAAAACAGTCAGTCAGAACATCTCCATTTTCTCCAGCAGCAGCAGCTGCCTCCTTGCACCAGATCCAGCAGCACCGTGCCTCCCAGCCCAGCAACTTGTAGGAGTTATTCCAGCCGACTTCCTGGCTGCGGTGAGGGTAACCTCCGCCAAAATCCCCGCTCTACTGAGTGGATAACCCTCCCTTGCTACTCGTCCGCTCTTAATCAGATACAGTTAAGCACGGAGGAGAATGACTAAACACTTCCAGGGAAAAATGATGACAGGGAAGAAGAAAGAACTGAACACTTCTTCCAGGGAGAAGGAAAGATCTGGGGCTGTTTTCATTTTTTCCCCACTCCATTTCTTTCTCTCATGTAAGAAGAAAGTAAAGTGAGAAGTGCTGTAAATAAGCATGCATATACATACTTTTATATGCTAATGTGTCTAACTCCACAAATGAGTTCAAGCTCCCAGCTGCTGACAAGTATGCCTGACAGCCTGAGATAGTGAAAGTGCAAGTCACCGAACAAAGAGCTGCGTGGAAGGCAGCACAGAAAATGCTGCTGAAGAAAAGGGAAACTGCTTAAAGCGTTTCTTTTTAAGAGGCTGAATTCCTTGGTCAAAACGGCAGCAAGAAGACAAAAACTAGCATTCCACACCAGGGGTAAAGTGCAGGAAATACAAGAATAGCAGACAGCAGGAGAATATCTGTTCAAGAGGCGGCATATGCAAAGGTGAGTAATGCCTAATTCCTTGGGTCGCTTTCAAATGGCAGCGTTAGTGAAAACCAGAGAAGTGGAAATGGTGTTTGGCAAAAATAGCCCACTTGAAGGTGAATGAGTGCAGAGCCTATCGACGCATGGGGCTGTTAGCAAACAAAACTATGCTTAGTGGCTATTAGGGGTGTTGCGGGCAATGTTCTATTCACTCCAAAACCAGAAATAATGGAACAAAGTGAATGGAAAGGCCGATGTTTGCCTTCTGCAAAAATACTAACGCTGCCTCCAGTGCCGCAGCCTGCTTCACAGGGGGTTCTCCTACACCTCCTGGAGATACCAAAAAGAGATGTTTACCTATGCTTCATCTGACATACACTCCTGCAAGAATTTTTTATGCGCTTCCAAGAATTATTATTTTCCCAGTGCCACTTAATTTTTTTATCGTGTTACCACAAAACATTCAAGTACCTCTGAAAGTGTATATTCTATATTTGGGTGGTTGCCATTTCAAAGAGAATTTTCTACAAAATAAAGGTTTAAAGCTTGTGTTAAAAATGAACTCTCAAACATAACTTGAAGCAAGTTGCAGCAAACACTGTGCTATCATACCATCTGTGTTCATGTACAGCTCCCAAGCTCTCCTATTGCTTCCCAAGGCAATAATGATAAAAAATAAAAACAGATACGATGGAGAAGCACTGTGTATTGGAATACACGGCAAACCTGAGCTTTACCACACTTGTTACAAAAACGAACTCCTCTGTATCTGCATATTGCAACAAAGTATCCCCAGGGAGATTAAAAATGAAGGTTATATTCTCCTTCATGCTCAGATCAGCGATCTCCTCTCCTGTCCCAGGCAGCAAATTCTTGTGAGCCCTGCTCTACTCAATACCATTCTGAACATTGCTTTTTTCAGCTCCTTTCTCAAACATCCCCGAAACGTTCCAAGTGAAAGTGAGTGAAATTCTTTAAATGTTGGAGTAGATGGAACACACCAGAACGGTTGAGAAAGGGGGGAGGGGGGGAAAAACAAACAAAAAAAACACCCCAGTGTTAAATCAGCATCTAAGATAACAGACGTTGCTGTAACAAACCTCAGAGTGTATCTTAGGCCGCAAGAAAGGGCAATAAGAAGCCATAAACCAGTGCTATAGGTAAAACTTCACTGTATAAACGTAACAGCTCTTTATATTGCACAGTTTTAAAGGTAAGTGAAAGTCCTACTCTTAAGAAATCAACTGTGTAAAGCAGAGCTTAATATAGAGCCTTATCTGACATTTAGCCAAAACGCAGAACTGTTGTTTTTAAGATTCAGAAATAAAATCCCCATCCTGGCCACTTGGTCATACTTTCGGTCTGCAGAACTCCACCGGTACAGAGGCAAAGGAGCGGAGTGCCAACCGCAGGCAGGGAACCCGCACACACTGTGCTCTAGTAGTGCTCCAGCCCAGCCCTGTCCAGTTACTTGTCGAGAACACAAGCATGCTCACAACTTCCTCTTGCTTTCCGAGAATCACCTCGCTCCTCCTATGCAATTCCCACACGCTGTCCTACCAAGACATTTTGAGGACTCTGCCTACACAAACACACGTCTGTCCCGCACCGGTTGTTGCCGTGACCAGTGAAACACACGCCTGTGAGCCAGGCAGGGGCAGCGGGGAGAGCCGCGGCTGCCGTTTTCCAGTCCCTGCTCCACAGCTGAGATGCGGCACTCGCCCACGTGACCGCCGTGTGAGGTTCCGTGTCAGCTCTTGCACTGAGAAGGAGTAGGGTGGAGTGCTCGCTGGAATCTCCATAAATATGGGAGCCTGGAGGGAGTCCACGAGAGGGAATTTCCCTCTTCCAGCGGAGATGGTTCTGCTCCGTGGCGGCTTCAGTGCGGATCTCTAAGGGGAAACATCCCCGACCCCCGCAGACGGGGAGGCTCTCCCCGCAGCCCCGCGGCCTGCCGGCCTCGCACCCCGTGCCGCTCCCTGTACAGCCACCTCTCCGAGCCGTGGCCGGAGCGCGGCGTTACTGCTAGCGGTGTGTGCGGCACGGCTCGTCCCGCAGCCCCGAGGGAAGGCGGTGAGGGCCGAGGGCACGGCGCTCAGGACGAAGCAGCCGAGCGAACGCGGACTTCCAGCACCTCGATAAAAAATAAAAAAGCGTGTCCAGCACGGGCAGCGTTCAGCATTCCAACACCCCTCCTCCTCCCCCTCGGCGTCCGCGCGCCGCAGGCCCCAGGGCAGCCCAGCCCGGCGGGATCTGTCCCTGCGCTCCGGGCACGGCAGGGCCGCGGCGAGCACGTTGCGACTTCGCGACTCGCGCAAACCTCGGGCCGGGTGGGAAACACAAAGGCGGCACAGAGAGGGAAGGAAACGTGGGGCTCGGAGGGGAGGGGGGAACGCCCACACACGCGCCGCAGCCCCGGGGACAGCTCCGGGCCGGGCGGCTCTCCCCGCGCTGGCGGAGTGACGGCGGCCGGGGCTGAGGGGCGGGGCGCGGACCCACGGCGGGGGAAGCGGCGGGGGGGCGGCGGGGGATGGGAGACGCGCGTTCCCGCGGGCGGGGCCGCGGCGGGCCCGGGATCGGGCTCGGCCTCCGCCCTGAGCGCCGTGAGCCGGGGGAGGCGCGGGCTCGTGCTCGCGCCCTCGCCGTTGCCATGGCGCCGCTTGACGTCACGGGCGGTGCGCTGCCCGTGCGGTAGCGGCGCGGTGATTGGCGGAGACGCCGTGTGTGGCGCTGGGAAAGAGGCTGCAGCGCAGCGAGCCGCGAGATAGGCACAGTCCGCGCCGGCCGCCCGCTCCGAGACACCGCGCCTCGCTCCCGCCTCGCGTAGGTAACGGGGCCCGCGTCCGCCCGCTGCTCCGATACCCGGGCCGAGGCGAGGCTGCCGACAGGCCGGCAGCGCCGAGCCCCTGCCCTTCTTTTTGGGCGGCCCCCGGCGGGGAGGGAGCGGGGCGGGGGGGCTCGCGGCGAGGGGCGGCGGCGGCGGCAGGTGAGGGCGGCCGGGGCGACGCGGAGGGGAGACGACCGGCTCGGTTCGGAGGGGCGGGGGCCGCGGGGTGTGGCTGCGGAGCAGCGCGGGGGCCTTCAGCGGGGCCCCGGGGGGTACAGCTCGCGCCCCCCCCCCCCCCCCCCCTCCCGCCTCCCTTCCCGTCGCCGCTCCGGAGCCGGGCCCGCGGTTCGCCCCGCGCTCTGGACGGGAAGGCGGCATCCTCCTCCTGCCGCTGCTCCGCCGCCCCCGGCGCTGGGCGGAGGTGAGCGGGATTAAGGCGCACGGAGGTGGGCAGGGCTGCGGCGCCCGGCCGCCATGACAAAGGCGCGGGCGCGGCGCTCGGCGGCGGGCGGATGCGGCGGGCGCGGCGCGGGGAGGGGAGACGAGAGAAGAGGAGAGGAGGGGCCGCCCTGAGGCGGGGGCCGCCCGCCGCCCTCCGCCCTCCCCGCCGCCCGCGGCTCCATCTTACGGCGGCGCGCGGCTCTCCCGCAGACCCGGTGCTCGGCGGCGGGCCGCCCGCGGCAGCGCGGGCCTTGGCGCTCCTTAAAATGGCTCCTGAGCGCTGGGCGGGTCGCTGAGAGACGCTCCGGGCTCCCGCCCCGCTGCTGGGGAAGGGGCTGCCGGAAGCGCCGGGTGACCGAACGGCTGAAACGCGCTCGTTTTTTGCCGTCTGTGGGAAGTAGCGCGGCCGTTGACCGTGGTTTCTTGGTGTAAAAATGACAAAAGGCTACCGGGTAAGGTGCGGGGTTTTGTGTTGTGTGTGGGAAAGCATGAAGCATCCTGACCGAACTGAGGTGAGCTTTGAAGGATGATAGATCCCGAAACATGTTGCCAGGGCCTCGGAGGGGTCTGTGCTAGGCACATAAAAGGGGGCGGGGGGGGCAGGGAAGGACCGTTCTCCCTGCCCCCTTAACCAGGCACCGGGGTCTCTACGAGCAGACCAAGCCTTGACTGGATCTGGGTTACGAAGCATCCCCACCAGCTCGTGCTAGCAAAATACTGACATCGACGTAATATTTCTTCCTAACTGCAAAAACTTCTTTTTGTCTCTGAAAAATATCTGGGTCAGAAGGCCAGCATAGCCCAGCTAGAGAAGGGAGGCTCACACTGCTGGAGGTGCGGTCCTTCGCTTAGGGATCTGCGCTGCTCTGACTTGAGAGCATTGGATGTGGGGTTTGATTGGCAGATCCCTCTTCCAGTCCTTTCTGGATGGAGTGGTAAGATTCTGTTAAGGAACAGAGCTGCGTGGTACTGCTTGCCTAGCCGCCTTTTTGTCCTTGTGACAAAGATACCGTTGGCTGTTTTCTTTATCAATTTAGTTGCATTTGTAATTAGGTGCAGTTGATGCCACAGCTTGAATGCGTTCTTAAGAGAGAGTGATGGCAAAGAACTGGGATCGTGTGCACACTTAAGATAGGAATTATTTGCTTCCAGTTTCTTTAGATGCTTTTGCTTGCATTTCAGAAATAACTTAAACCATTTAACAATTCTTTTTTTTTTTTTTTTTTTTTTTTTAGAAAGAAGCAATGACTTTAAGTTTTCTGTTTGTGTGTTTGAGTGCTTATGTGCCTTGCATTCCAGATTTCAGCTGTACTTCTTATAATTCCAGGCTACTTAGAGGATGGCTGCTCTGCATGAGAAGTTGAAACATTTTTGTCCTTAACCAATGTCTTAATAATGCCTCACTATTTTTCCTCTTTAGAAATATCAGCATGGATAAAAATGAGCTAGTGCAAAAGGCCAAACTGGCTGAGCAGGCTGAAAGATATGATGACATGGCGAGTTGCATGAAGTCTGTGACCGAGCAAGGAGCCGAGCTGTCCAACGAAGAGAGGAATCTTCTCTCTGTTGCCTATAAAAATGTTGTAGGAGCCCGCAGGTCATCTTGGAGAGTCGTCTCAAGTATCGAACAAAAGACGGAAGGCGCTGAGAAAAAGCAGCAGATGGCTCGAGAATACAGAGAGAAAATTGAGACTGAGCTAAGAGACATCTGCAATGATGTGCTGGTGAGAAATAATGAAACTGTTGATCTGTTTTAACTTAGAGTTGCAGGGTGAATGGCCCTGGGTCCTGTTAAGGCTGCCTCTATCTGGCCTTTAATTAAAGCTGTGGTGTCCTACAGCATTTCTGAAGGGCAAGATTTGGAAACTGTCTAACTCTTCTTTTTCTCTAATATATCAATTCTTTGATATTAGCACTAGTAACTGTATTTCCATATATTTGGAGACATTCTGAAATCTTGTGTTAACTTCTCATAACTATTCCCTTATATGCAGTATTTATTTGAGTCTGAAGTGGGTGAGGTTTGGTTTGGGGTTTTCTCCTCCAGCCCTCCACCACACAGTATGTGTGTCCCAGATCACACTGATTTCTGTGACTTTAAGATGCTGCACTGGTTGTAAGAGGTAGTTCTTACTCTACGGAAATTGTGCCCCTCCCTGGGTAAGATGATGTAATGTTAGTTATGACTCAGCCATGCAGAAAGCTGTCTGCAGGAAGAGGCAGTAGCAATGCTATGATAGCCTCTTAAACTTCAGGCTTTCAGAAGTAGACAAAAAAGGGGGATTCAAAGTTAAGCACTTTCTGTGACTTGTAGTTATGTTCAAGTCTACATGAACTATTGCTTGGTAGATACATTTTTTTCAGTGGCAAATGGTTTCATAAAGTCTGAACCTCTTTCAGATGCCTGTTCCCCATTGTCTGTTTTTCCGACTGTCGGTACCAGCAGTGCTCCAACGAGCACATGAGCAGAGGGCATCCTATCCTGCTGCCAGCTGTGAGGTAGCTGTTGCTGTCAGCTGGATGTGTACCCTCCTGGTGTGTCATCCTATCTGACAGGGTCACATACCTGGATGCGACAGTGCGATGTGATAGGAGGGAAATCTCAAGTAGTTGAGCATGTGCTTGAAGACCTGATGTCAAAGTAGAAGTTCCATCAATGGGTAGCATAAATTTCATACGTTGTGTAGGATAACTAAATGCCATGGGTGCTGATTGCCTCTAGAAGGCTGGTTCTCCAAGGGCGTGTGGAAGTCAACTTGGGTAACTTTTGAGTCTTGGCTTCCAGCTTAGGTTGCCTTCCACGGTTCTGGTAATGCAGCCTGTATGGAGGTTTCCTTATTTTGTGAGAATAACTTCCTCTGTGAAAATGGAAGTGCCAAATTTGTATGCAGAGGAAGAAGCTGGCTTAACGCTTATGTGAGGTGGTAGCTCATCTGTTGAAGTCTGGAAAATAGAGATTTTTAATCTGATATTGTAAATTCCTTATTTCTTTTCAATTTTTATTAATTTATTTTATTAATGAAGGCGGGTGCTTCAGAATGATCTGAGTTTCTTTTGTAAACTACACTTGTGTTGAAGAAATAATTTCAATGACGCCGTTGGGCTTAGAAACCCTTCTTAGCAGAGCTTAAAGTGTTTGCAGTTAGATTTTTTTTTTTTTTTCTGATAATGGAAACCAGATGAAGGCAAAACTAGCTTGCTTTTATTGTGTGTGCTAAACAAGACTAAAACAAAAGAAATCCTAGTTGTTGACTCTGCTGCAGTAGCTGACTTATCTGGGAGAGGGGAATGCAGGAGGGGAATCTTGTTTAAATCTGTTCCATCTCAAAAAGACGTGTGTGTGTGTGTGTGTGTGTGTGTGTGTGTGTGTTTAACCAGAGAAGTGCAAAGCATTCAAAGACATGAATATTCTTTGACTGTTACTACTAGGCAGCTAACGTCTTACTCATTTTCAGTGTTGCCAGTCCAGTTTTTCTTAATAGAAGAAGGGAAAATTGCTGTCCAGATGAAGCAATGCCTCAGGCAGTGATTTATAGTAACTAAATCTAAATCGAAAGTCATTTTAAAATGTGGGGGGGAGGAGTGAAATGTGATATTCAAGTGATACAACTTTAAAAATGCTTACAAACAGCATGCACTAAATTTGAGAATTGCAGTCAAGGATTAGGTTATATGCTAAAATGTTTGTTAGTTGAATTGTCCTGTTCACATATGTTCTTACTTGCCTAGAAATGTGACTGACTGTATTCCTTTACTTGAAATCCACTTTACTGGACGGGCAAAAAAAGTAGTAAAGTAGTTTGGCTTTTTTTTTTCCATGACCGGGAGTCTGCGTGTTGCCTTATGCAAAGGAAGAACTAGGATTTTTTTTTTTCCTTTTTAGAAGATTCTCTAACTTTTGCATCGTGTAGCCTGGTGCATAACAGCTCACAGGAGTGAAGAGTAATGCTTAGCAAATCATGGTTTTTGCTAAGTATGCCATTAACATAACCAGGAGTGTTGAATTTCCAGAGTTTTCTATCAGGAAGCCTGTCCATTTCAGTACAATGCAGCTTGAATACTTTTGTATCCTTTATTAAGACTTTGTATCTGTTTGAGTCTTTGTCTTCAATCGCTCATTGGGTTCTTAAGTAACGTTTAATGCCCTGGAGTGTTACATCATGGCTGAGCGTGGAAGTGGCTGCTGTTCCAACTTCTGTGTTGAGGGGAGGAAAGCAACTAAGGGACTGTGACTAGTGAGATGCAGCCAGGGCTGGCTCTTCTGCGGCTCCTCACTCTTCCCTCATTTGTTGGAATCAAACTCCAGTGGGTTGGAAGAAACAGCCCTTCTAACCCACTTGGTGCAGAGTATGTACCAAACTGTGTCTGGGTTCTGTTTCCAGCTCTGCCACTAATTTAGGGGGTGAATAAGAGTGGTTAATGATGGACTTTTTTCTTGGTTTGTAGCGACGAGATGGAGTGATTTAAAAAAAAATATATATATATACATATATATACATACATACATACATATATATATATATATATATATATATATATATATATATATAATACACTCAGGCAGTTACATGAGTTGATCCAGCTGTTTTTCTTTATGCTGACCTTGCTATGAAAAGTCAGCATCTGTGTTTTTATCTCCTAAGTGTTCCTTTCCTTGAGCTTGACATGGAGATCCCTTACAGCTCCCTAAGCAGGTGAACTCATCCTCCTGCCTGCTGCTGCAGAGGCATCAAAACTGTTGATCCAGCACCAATTCTGTCAGATGTGTGCTGTAGTATATTTGGGCATATTATAACCAACTGCAGTGTTTCAGTTGGCTTGGTAGCGCTGATAAACTGCAAGTAATTGTGATCGTGTGTGTAATGAAGAATGAATTTCCAAATACTTCAAGAATAGTGGGGGAAAAGCATCTACAGATGATGCTTGAGCATGGCAATGCACAATGTATTTACTTGAGTATTACAGAGAATTTCCAGCCTCAGTAATTTCATATTGATACAGGAAATTAAACTCCTAGTTAAGTAATTTTCCTCATGTTAGCAAAGTGTGTGCTTCACATCCCTTTTCACTTTTTGCAGTAGAAAGTATGCCTGAAATATGTCTGTGTAATAACCTCTTATTTGTCATTTCCATATTAAAAAAAAAACAAAACAAAACCAAACAGATATTAATCAACAGGTGTGGATTTTCTTCAAAATGCTTTTTTGCCGTTAGTGGGAATCAACTGTAGCTGAAGTGATTTGCATTGCATTTACATTAAGGTGAGTTTTCCAGCTAATGAGGATTCTGAAATACAGAGTATGTGTAGAGAGGTCTTTGCATGGCTGGTGTTTGATATTTCTTACTGCTTGCATGTTGGTTTTCAGGAGATCTGAAATACTATAGGCTTTCATGCGGCTTCTGATATGAGTTAAATGTAAATGAAAAAGTTTAAAACATGACCAGCATTTTTTGGTAACTATGAATGCAGTTCTAAATGGCTGCCTTCTACTGCTGTATGTGCCAGCCTACAGAACAGTCCTTTGCATTTCTTCCAAAATGTCTGGTGTGATTTGTCTTGTTTGTCCCCTGTGCCCAGTCTTCTGGGTGATGTGTCTTCCTCCCCAAAGTTCCCTGCAGTTTCATCTTAAGTGGATCTTTGCTCGCTGTGAGCAGCTGCTCTTTCACTATTTCTTTTCTGTTGGGTCCTTCCTCTTACTGTCTGAAGTGCCTTCCTGAAACTGTATCCATAGGTGGTACACGACATTACCCCTCCCTGCCGGAGAAGCTTAAGGATAATTGTGCTGTTCAGGACCCTCTGAATAAGATGCTTTTGTTGCCAGGTTATTATTTCATAGACCCTTTTGAGTTGGAAGAGACCTTTGAGGGTCATCTAGTCCAACCCCTGCAGTGAACAGGGACACCTACAGCTAGAGCAGGTGCTCAGAGCCCCTAACAATCTGACCTTGCATGTCTCTGGAGATGAGGCATCCGCCTTCTCACTAGGCAGCCTGTTCCAGTGCCTCACTACTCTTACTGTAACAATAATAATAATAATAAAAAACCCTTCTTTCTTATGTCCAGTCTAAATCTTCCTTCTTTTAATTTGAAACCATTTCTCCTTGTCCTTCTTCCTAACATCATGTCCTAAAGGATGAAATGGTGCTCCTTGTGTGCCTATTTAGATTTCTTTGTTTTCTAAATGGAGATCCATAAAGGTGGTTATTTTTGTGAGAAGAGAAAGTGAAGTTAAATCTCAACTAAATTGCTTCAGTTGTGCAATTCTTTCACATGTATTTTTTTTCCAGGGTAGTAGGAGGAAGGCTTAAGTAAGTAGTTTATGGGACAGCAGTTCACTGGGGGCTGACAGCAAAATTCCATTCGGAATGCATCTAAATGGCTTCTTAAAGAACATAGCACAGAATTAATGCCTGTTGCTGTTGTAATAACAAATTCCTCAGAGACTATTTTCTAAATGCTTGCAAACAGCTGGTATGTTACAGTTTTAACATCTGTAAAGCCTCCTCCTGTGTGGAATGTCCTCCCTCCTTCAGACAGCCATATGCTTTTTGATGCTTGCAGACAATTGTGTACATGTGGGCCATTCCTAAAGCTCATTCCTGATGGTCAGGGAGTGTGGCTAGCCTACAGAGTGGTGGTAACAAGCAGAGGGGTAGAATGATTGTATTACACAAACTCCAGATGCTTACATGGCATTTTCTGTTAGCGCCTCTGCAATATTGTGTAAAGTAATACATTCAGTTCAGTGACTCCTTTGGACTGATTTTTATTTTTCTCTCTTTGAGAGACCTGTTCTATGTAACTGATCTGTTTGGGTGGGTGGGAGGGGTGTGGATGGGGGGCAAATTTGGGAAGTTCAACTCTGCTCGAAACAGGTATGCCTTCATCATTTGTCAGTCTTGTCCAGTCAAATTTGGAGTATCTTTGAGGATGGAGATTACAATAGGCTGTCCAGAGAGGTTGTGCAATGTTTGGTTATACATACAGTTAAAACAAAACCATATCAATCTGTGAAATCAGAACTCCTTGCATTCCAGCTCACCTGCTGTCTCTTGCACTAACAGACCTTCAGGAATAGTCTGGCTCCATCTTCTTTAGGCAGCTGCCCAGTCCACTGCAATAAACTCTGTTGGTATTCTCCAAGCTGAGCAAAGCCAGCTCTCAGCCTTTCCCCATGTCACGTGTCCAGCCCCATAACCATCGTGGTGTCCCATTGGCCTTGTCTCAGTATGTCTGCCTTGCACTGTGGAGCTCAAACCTAGGTGTAGAACTCCAGGTGTCCTCTCCTGTTTCTAACTTTAATACTGAAAAATGTTAACTGGTAACATGTTAGTGATGTGCATGAAAATAAATGAATATTTGTGTCTCAAAAATTGCTTATCTGAATGATTATTTTTAAGATACTGCTGAGCAGAATATGGGTAGGGTTTTGTCCTTCCCAGGATGAACAAAGCTTTTAATCAACTCTCCACGACCAGGTTTTTAAGTTAAAGTTCTGCTGATATAATTGCTCAAGCACATTGAAGTTAAGAGGCTGAGATGATTTGTATCAACCTCGTGATTTCACTTTGTTAATCCCTTTAATCCCTTTCCTGGTTGTAGTTACACCCCTTCAGGTGTTTCTGGTTTTGTCTTATTTTTTTTTTTTTTTTCTTTTGCAGTGCCTAAACAAAAGCAGTTTCTTTTGTGCTTTTTCTTTTTTTTGAAGCATGGGTGCTGTATTGTATTGTCCCTGCCTATAGCAAGGGTTTGTAACTAAATGATCTTACATGTCCCTTCCAACCTGAACAATTCTTTGATTGAAACTGCTGAAAAGCTGTTGAATCAGAGTTAAAACGCCCATGGATTTGTTCAAATGAAACTGATTCTTAGTTATCAGTCATGCAAAATTCATCTGTTAGTTTCTGTTCACTTTATGTTGTTTGTGTAACTATCTGTAAACAGATGAAGCTTCAGCTCATGTTTGACAGGATTTTTCAATTCCAGCTTATGTAAGAAACTTACTGGTGGATGGGTCCCAAGAGTAAAGGTGAGGCTGTACTTAGTAGTCTTAACAAGAAACATGTCTATAATGTTGTTTGTTTTTGGTTTTTTTTTTTTTTTTCAGTGCACCCATTTATCATAAAATTTGATGAGTTGTTTTGCATAAATGCTAAAAAGAACTTAAATTTGCTATTATTTCTGCTACTTGTATGTGCTGTGCATGTGTGTATACATGTATCTGCGTCCTCCATATCTTCTTGGATTGGTTGGATGTAGAGCAAACCTTAATGATAAACAGCAGCCTGCTGCATTCATTTCACTCTGTGTTAATGCTTAATAACTTACATTAATGCTTAATAACTGGCTTTGATTTCTTTTTTTAAAAAAAGAAAAACCTAATGTATGTAGTGCTTCTACTGTTCAGTAGCTTCCAGTTAACAGCTGATTTACTTGAAATCAATCTTGAGTGTTCACATGCTTTAAAGCACTGCAGTAATAAGCAGTAAAATAAAAATTGATCACAATTATTTTCTAAACTTGTTTTTTACTGAATGCTCTTGCATAAGTGCTTATTGTTCATTGAGATCTGATGGAAGGCTTGCAGTGCCTGTTCTGATCAGCAGTAGTAAGTCATGCTGCTGCTAAAGAAACCAGTATGTCTTTTTAATCAGATTTAATGCAGATCAAATGAAGTAGCAAGGTTTATTTCTGGATGTTATTACCCCTTGTAATTAGCAGGTAAAGAAATATTTAACAGCAGGAATCCCAGTTCTTCAGCCTGTAATTGATCAGATCTTCAGTCTCTAATTGATTAGATTCTCCTAGGGCAGAGCAGGCTTACATCACTGCCATGGTATTTTAGTAGTAAAGTGCTTTTATTAGCATTATATGCTATAAAGAGCTCCTGATAGATACGTTGCTTAGTGCAGTATACTGCAGGTTTCAGGTCTCCTCAGAGATCAAGTTACTAAGTATAAGTTGTTCTTACTTCTGTTTCTTAGCAAGGATAAAGTGTTACATCATGTCTCTAGGGGCTGTTAATGGTATCTCTTCAGAGACCAAGACCGCAGAATCTCCAGGCAACTCCAGCAGTGTGTTCCAGTTTGCAGTACAGCCGTGATGGTTCATGTAGACATACCAGTGTAGCAGAAATTCTCTTCCAACTTGAGTGGTTCCAATTCTGGATTATCACAGGTTTCTTAGAAGGAGTTCTGTGGCTTTTTAATTATTTGTTTATTGAAAAATGGTGAGAAGTGCTTTTGGCACCTTACTGCTTTATTTCAAGTCCATAGCATTAAAAAGTCACTGCGCTGCCAAAAGCACAGGGAAATGCTGCAGTTGGTTTTGTTTCTCATTGAGTATTAATGCCTATAGCAATCCTTAATAAAACCTTGAAAAATAATTAGGATTAAAGTAAATTCCTTATTGGCTGCTGCCTTCTATATGTATTTTCTCAGATTCCACTAAATTGGAAAGGTGTTTTCACTTAATTAGAATTCAATTCCTTCACTGTCATGTGTTTTTCAGCGTGCTTTGGTAAAAGCTTGTAGCCATTAGTATGGGTGAGTTAGGCTTCTGAATAACCTCTAAGAATATGTCCTGATATTAAAAACATCTGTTTCCTATGCCATCATTTCTAACTGGAAGACAGTGGTAGAAGGAAGAAGCTAGTGGCAGGCATGAAGATTGAGCTGAGGAAGGCAGGTCTGCAAGGAGAGCTCCGTGTTTGGCTGTGGAAGCCTGGTGTGAAAGATGCTGCTCCTCATTGCTGCAGTTCTTATGCCTTCCCTTCACTGCAGATGGGTAACATGGCCATACGTACTGGATCTTGGTGCTGAACACCCCCTAGGTGTTTTAGTGCATACACCTACTTACTGACTTAGTTCTAGCCCCCGGTGCACGTGTGAGCACGAGGATGATTTTTCTGGGTGTCCTACTTATTTCTCCCTTGTCTTCCTCCGCTTGCCCATATGTGACACTGCTTTTGTTCTCTTTTTACAGAAACGTATTTAGAATGTTTTAACAAGATCTCCTGCATGAGCTGAAATGTATTGCTGCTCTTCTACACAGGATTCCTTTTTCTGCATTAGTCCTTTAGTTCTTTTTTCCCCTTTATTGACTTATTACTCTTTATTGTCTTACTGCTTATTGCTTATACTCCTATTACTCTTTGTTTCTGTGCTATTTCCCCTTCTAGTTCTTCATCAGATAAGCAGCTGCTTTGCCATAATCAAGAGTACCTTTTTCCTGCTCACCAATGCCAGATGTCCCTATGCATATTGCATATCCCACCATTGCTTGAACTCTGCACTGAGTCCCTGCCTACAGGATGGTCTGTGCTTTGTTCTATCATCCCAGAATCTGAATTCTTCCCCTGCTAAGGCTCATCGTTCTCACCTCATCTTTTCTCTCCTTGCCTGATTCAAGCTGCTGCTTGCTTCCTGCGTGGGCAGCCAGTTTGATAGAAGGAAAGGATAATGGGTACAGGCAGCAGACTTGTTTTCAGCTGTTCCATCAAATCTCCAGTGCAATAGCAGCTACTGGTATTTGTCAGGCTTTCTTGTATACCTGTTCTGCTGAGTGAATGAGAGGGTGAAAAATCTTCAGCTGGCTTTAAATAGAGACTTCGTTTTTGGCCAGAGTAGAAGGCTGGCAGCAGAATGGTCCTTTTGTGGTGTTTGTGGGTTGTGTTTTCCCCCCTCTTCTCCCTCCACCAAGAGAGTTGGAGGCCATCCATGAGGAAGCAGTCCCAGAGCCCTGATACTCAACTCTGAGTAGAACTGTCATCAAAAGCATCCTAATAGGCTGTTTCAAAAATGTTTGGGAAGGGATTGTTTGAAAACATCCCTCTTAAAAGTAAGTCACTTTCCTCTGATGGTTTAGATAGGTGTCGAAGTAAAACTGCTGGCCACAGATGGCTTGGTCGGGTCGAGTCCTTCGTGAGAATGCAAATCTGTGTAGTGTAGCTTTGCACATAACATTTCATAGCCTGTGTAACTTCCCTGGCTGTGATGCTGACAAAAAAACATGCACAGAAAGCCAAACACTGGCTTATTATAGGAGTGATTGGTGTCTTAAACTTGTCCAACACGTGATTTACTTCAGTTCTGTCATCAAAATAGAGGCACGTGAGGAAATATGTGCAGAAAATCTCTGTAAGCTACTATTCTAGTTAGGTAGCTGAATCTGCTTTAAGTACACATAGTTGTTCTTGCAGTGTGTGTACTGAAATGTTGATCCAAATTAGTAAGTTGAATGTCTGCCTGTATATACCTGATACTTTATTGCTCTTGAAAGTACTTGAGCTCAGCTGTGCAGGTAAGGCATAATGCACCAAGTCAACATTGTACAAACATTCTGGATAGCTTTGCGCCTCTGACTACAAATGAATAGCTGGTCACTGGAGCAGAGGATGGGCTTGGTACTCTCTGTATATCAGTACATCTGAAAAGCTAAATCATAGGATTCACTGAGCTTCAGTTGGCTGTAATTGTGTTGCTTGTTCTACCGCAGTGCTTCAGCTGTGTGTTGCTCTTAGCAGCCATCCCATCTTTCTTGTTCTTTCCCTCCTCACCTTTGTGTAGAATGCAAAGTAAATAGCTACCTGGATGGTGTAAAAAGTGCAGTGAGGGCTTCTGATTCTTGCTTGGAAATGGTAACTTCAGATCACTTGAAGAGTTTATCTAGTGGTCTTCTGAGGGGGAAAGAAAAGAAAGGCAGACTTGAGCACTGGAGCTAATGTTGTGGGGTTTTTTTATAATTGAAATTGGGAAGTAGATTTAAGAAAAGTAATGCTTCCTCGTGCCCAATTTGTGTCAAAGAAGCTGCAGATACTGAACTAACATACTGTGGCCACTTGTGTAGAATATAGGCCTGGTTACTGCACTTTGAAACCACACTTAGCTCAGGAAGTCCCTACACATACCAGCAGCATGGTATTTTTCTAACGGAAGCTTCTCTGGAGCATTGTTGGAGATGAGGTAGTAGAATAGTCCTGTTGGCCAGCGCAGTCACACTGGTGTTCTTGTCATGTCCTGAAAAAAGATAATGGCGTGTGGTCTGCATCATGAAAATATTGGGCCACTGCCAGTTAATGTGCAGTGTCAAAGAAATGGGTTTTCAAGCTGTGCTTAAAAAAATGTGTAGTTTTTTTTTTTTCATGCCTTCTGGGTGACTTACAAAAAATAAAGAGCTCTTTCCTATGCCACATAGCCACAAATTGATGACAAGTAATTAAAATTCAGCAAATACAAGCAGAACTGATAACCATTTAAATTGGTTAATACTTCTGAACTTATTCCTTTCAGTTTTTGCAGGCATATTTTTTTTTCTTTGCTCTCTAGAGTTTTTTACCCAACTACCTGTCTCACTAGAAGTTAATTCTTGGTAATTAGAGAGCTGTTTTGTTCTCAGTACTTAAACTGTAAGTTACCTGCTCATTTACAACTGTATTGCTGTAGAATCAGGTGATTTTGTTCTTAGGAGTTGTTTGTCAGGAGGGGAATATCTTAAATGGAGAATTGAGCTGTTGAAATCTTCAGGCACTTGAGTAATTAAGTAAAGTTCCCAGGTAATCAGACTACTGAAACTGAGCTTTTAATAAAGGGAAATACGCACAGAACTGTAAGTAATGGAATAAAATTAAGGTATTGTTTTTTTTTTTAATGCTTTTACATTGGATTTTGGAATAGTCTTCTGGGCCCAAACAAGTCATTTGCCAGAGATGCAAATACTTTCAAAAGGATATTTTGAGACTGTAAGGGGAAAAAAAAAATCTATTCAAGTCTCTATGGGTTGGCTTCCTGTCTTCAACAGAAGTTCTCACCACAGCTTGACAAACTGAAGCTTATATGTAGGTCATTCTGGAAATAATGCCTCCTATTTATTTCAATAGAAAATACAACAGATACAAAGAGCACAATAGCACTACTTGATAGAGCAAATTCTTAGCTGCAAAACAGCATTTTTCAACATAATCACTGCTGTCAGCCGGTTCACCTGGGTGAACTGCTGGAGCTGCTCTTTATTTTGTGGTGTGACAGCTGTGCACAGCCATCCAGAACATGACTTGCCTTTCATGCTGCTGTTGCCACTGCTGAAAAACCCACTGCTTCCCTGTGCTGCTGAGTCTCCATGAACATTCAGCAAGTGTTGGTGAGTGTCACTGTGTGCCGTTTTTTTCTGTGTGGAGGAATTCAGCCGTATGCCTTTGTTCCATGCACACTTCTGTGTCAGATGATTTTCTGTCAGACTGCCCCTCTGCTGCCATCTGTCACAGCAACAACATCTAACAGTGTGCTGGTGGGAAGGTTCAGCCTCTACTGCTGTAGAATCAACATCCGCTGATGTCATGGGCCAACATAATAAATGGGAAGCATTAGTTTTGGAGCATCCTCATAGATTTGCTGGCAAGCTTTTTGTAGAAGGTGTTGGGGTTTTTTTTCCTTTTAAAGACTGAATCACTACTGTTGTACTTCTCTAATACCGAGCTTAACTCTTAAGACTTGCTTGCAAAACTGCAGGAACAAGCCTGTAGGGGTTTCCATCAAAATAGGCTTAAAACTCATTGTGCTTATGATTAATGTCATTGAGTATATCCTGCTCTAGCTAAAGAACTTAAGAAAGTGAACTCTTTCTAATTTGGTGTTTAATATAAGCCAGAGTTGAAGTGCACTGGTGGAATGGGAAAAAAAAAAATTGTGCTGATGCAGTCTGTTACATCTTTTGAGACAAAGGCTTTCTCTGCTGCATACTTAGTGGGGGTACGCACTGCATTTGTGAGATTGCTTATCTGTGGTATGTGTGAGCATAGCTGGCATCTTTGAGCCTGAAAGCACTGTCTGTCCCAGTCCAGCATACCAAAACCTGTTATCCACAATTATTATTGTTACAGTTCTTGCTACCAGTTGGGAAGTGTTGAAGCTTGAGCTTTTCATTGCTAGCATATCAATAAGAGTTGATATTCAAACGTAATGCGTGTATGTTTAACAGATAGGAAAATAATAATAATAATAATATTTCATTGAAAATCATCTTGGAAAGAGTGCTTTCAACTTTGCTATGAAAAGTATTTGAAGCACTTGTACAAGCTGTTACAGGTTTTAGCAGCTCTGAGATGCTGCTGCATCTGTCTGCTAGGCTGCAATGCCATAGTTAGTTTTATGACAGTTAACTTTTGCTGTCATATTAAAAGCTCTGGCAACTACAGTTGAAGAGCCATGGGTTTGGAAGAGGGGTGGCTTTTCCTTGAGCAGGTGTTCCTGCTAGATTGTTGTTTTGGCATTGCAGCTGTCCATGGCATCGTAGTTACTGCATACTAATACATGTTCAAAAATGGGTAGAAACTTGGCACAGTAGGTAGAATGTCTTAAATGAGCATGAGAACCTGGCTACCATGTAGGTGTGACATAACCCTTCCTCTGTGGACTTCCCTTAGTGGTTGGGATGCCACGTGCATTGTGGTGATGTGGCTTAGCTAACAAGCTTCTTAGTTACAGATGAGCATTTGGAGCTGTTGTGGACTGGTGGTTACCACATCATCATATGGTGATCAACTCTGCTGATAAACAGCATCACATCGACTGGTAAGGGAGAAAGAAGACAGCCTCATGTTAGAATGGTTGAGTACAGCATCTACTGATTAAGTAGTAGCACTACTTAATCAGTTCTTGTTTTATCTGTAGGAATCTTATTTTTGGGCAAATACTGAGATATGGCTTCCTGTGGGAGAAAAAGTTGAATCTTACAAATCCGCTTTGCAGTTGAATTTTCTTTTAAGACAGAATTCCCCAGAAGCTGGAGGAGGAACACCATTAAATAATGTCAGATTAGTGGTTTTTGTTTTTGTTTTTTTTACCTCCTCTTGTTTTATGATGTTCTGTAACTGCATTCTAAAAGGTTACTTATGTACCTGAGACTCATGTGTGACTTTCAGTAGGCACACCATGCAGATTGCTGCTGTCACTGCAGTTCTGAGGTGACAGAGTATAATTCAAGTCTTCATGCTAAATTTAAAGATGTTCTGTGTTTATAACTTCATGCCTATAAAGGGGAGTACAACGTGAAATGAAAAGACCAGTGCAAGTAAGAGAAATTGAATATGTGTCCCACCTGGTATCTAGGTAGAAGAGGCTTCCTTAACCCAAGCAGGAGTGGGCTACCTGTGCAGTCCAGGAGTTAGACCTGACGTAGCTTGTGCTGTGTGAATGAACAGCTGTCCAGAGGGATTTTCCTAGGTCCTTAGTCTTCAACTTCAGCTTAGAACGCTTTTTGCTAAGATTCTTACTCACTCTCCAAGCAGTTATTGCCCTGCTAGCATCTATCATAATTAAGACTTAATTGATAGTCTTTTCTCCTCCATGTCTGCTTGTATGATTTAAGTCATTGAGTTAACTCACTTGAGACTTAAGTGAAGTTTAGGTCTGGAAACTTGGTTGCTGCAAATGGACTGAGCAGAGCTGTACTCTCCAGTCAGCTTCCTTTAAAGTGCAGAATTTGTTTCTTGATCGCTGCAAATACCTTGGTCAGGCCAATTAATGGAGTGTACAGAATGAGCACAGCTCCTCAGGGTGTTGGGAGGGTGGATGCAATCTGCACCTGTCTTAACTGCAGTCCTACAGAGACAGCCTAATAATAATAAGCCTTACAGTAGTTAAGAACCCTCAGATGTCATTTGAAGTCTCTGTCTTGGCAGGGACAGTTGGTATTGTAGCTCTGAATGTTGAAGTTCCATAAGGGTGAGAGCAGAGCTGTAAGTAGTTACAGAGAGCCAACGTGTGCCCTGCGTACCTGGCAGCCCTCTGCTTGTGCCATAGTGCTGTGGCAGCAGTGGCACTGAGCCCTCCAGGTATAGTTTGTGCCCTCCAGAAGGATGCCTCTGGCAGCTTGGCAGCCTGCTTGGCTCTGTAACTGTGCTTCTGCTGTCCTGCTCGTGTCACATTCCCTTTGCTGCCAAAGGATCATCTGTGCTGTCATTCTAACAGGAGCATTTCTTGATGCTTCCTTGCACTGTTATAAAGTGAGGTTATGGGCCAGCCCTGGCCATGCTGAAAATAGCAGTTAGTAAAGATGACGCTTTCCCCCATTATGTTGAAATGGGTTTTCAAGCCATGCTTAAAAAAAATGCAGTTGTCTTCATGCCTTCTGGGTGACTTAAAAAAATAAAAATGAAATAAAATAAAAAGCTCTTCCCTATGCCACATAGCCACAAATTAATGACAAGCAATTAAAATTTGCAAATACAAGCAGAACTGATAACCATTTAAATTGGTTAATACTTCTGAACTTATCCCTTTCAGTTTTTGCAGGCAAATGAAGCCCACTTAGTGTGGGTTGTTTGAATCTAACCAGAGCCTAAGTGTGGTTGAACCTTGTCTAACTTCTGTTTCTGGCAACCTGGCTACTTCACTGCCCTGTCTGATGGCAGAGACCTACTGCAATAGGTCACTTCATTTTGACAGTTTTCTGGTTTCTGATTTCATTTTGAGTACTCAACAGCTCTTCTGCACTTATTCTGGTTTTTAAATAACTGGCTTTTCTTTCAAAGTCTGACTTCAAGCATTCACTATCAAGAAGTTTGACAGGCTTGTGCCTTAATTTGACTAAATGTGTTGGAGCTAGGATTTTTTTTTTTCTTTTCATCATAATAGGACTCCTGCTAAATTACATGACTGCTGCAGCTGGTAACTTGCTATGTTAATTTAATAAGCAGTTAGAACAATCTAGGAAAAAAAAACAGGTCTTAACTGGTGACCTGGGAGGATTTGCTGGGGTGACTCCAGAGAGCTGCCTTTGCTTTGGAATGGATGGGCAGCTCCTGTTAGGGCAGCATGTAGTCACATAGCTGAGCAGCTGTTGATTCAACTGTCTAGAAAGGCAGGAATCCAGATTCACCGTGCAGTTTCTCTTTGGTGATTCTAGTGTAGAGTTCCACTTGATGCTAATTAAAAAAGAAACAAACCTCATTAGCCTGGCCTAGTTGCCATTGCCTGTGTATGGAAGATATTTGGGTCTTGATTTGGCAGCTGATATTTTGAATCCTTTTATCATCTGTGGATGCAGACTTCATTCCATTGTGTACACTCTGCCCAGACTCTCTGGATTGTGTTATTTTTGTCAGGGCCTACAAAAACCCTTCCTTTGGCTCTTCAGCACTGGTCTGCTAAATGAACAGACTTCTTTCCTGTTCTCCCTATAGAGTCACAGCATGGAACATTCCTTTTGGTACCCACAGTTGTGATCCAGAACACGTTTTTGCTTAGCTGAATATGCTATGTAGGATGTGACAAAAATAGGCAGAAGTAAAGCTGTCTTGACTTTGAAATAGATGGTAGCATAATCAAACTGTTGGTTCAAAAGCTATGAAAGCATGCATGTTCAAAACGCTGTTCTTTGCTTCCATTTTAGTCTCTGTTGGAAAAGTTCTTGATCCCTAATGCTTCGCAAGCAGAAAGCAAAGTCTTCTATTTGAAAATGAAAGGTGACTATTACCGTTACTTGGCCGAGGTTGCTGCTGGAGATGACAAGAAAGGTATTGTATGTCAGTTGTCACTGTATTTTTGTTAAACTATTGCTTTTAGTGGACAGCAACGCTACTGTAACTTTTGGAATACTTCTTTTTCAGATGTAGATTTCTTTAGTAATAACCTTCCTGTTTTCTAAAAAGAAACCATAGGCTGCTCGCTTTCAGATGAGCTATGAAGGTTTGTGTACCTCTGCAGTCTGAAGCAGGAAGCAGATGTGCAGTCTGCAGTCACAAAATCTTGCAATCAGATCCAGTGTATGCATACAAGAATGTGCCTTATCGCTGAAATACCACTTTGTGCTTTTTTTTTTTTTTCCTGGATATCTGAGTATTGTTGTTACCTTCTTGCACAGAGTCACTGTAGCTTTCTGAAGTGTTTTTTTATGCTAGTTCTGTGTTTCTGCAGCACGCAAGGAAGTCTGTGTAGGTTCAGTGAGCAGAGAGACTAGAATACAGCTGGGGAAGAAAAGGATTAATAAAACAGATGTTGGTGTTAAGTAAACTTCTTCCATAGCCATGGTATTTTGATTTCTAAATGGTTTTTATTTCCTGAATTTGTTATGCAGTTTGTCCTAATAGCAGGTAAGTTGCCTTTACTCAAGTTTGGTGAGTAAAGTTAAAATACTGTACTTAACTGCAGCAGTTAAGCCACCTGGTGTATTGAAGAGGCACCTACATAACACCTTGTCTTTGTGCAGTCACCTTCACTTTGGGAGGATATCTTACATTTAGATAGCACTGTTCATAACAAACTCCAAGCCATTTCCTGGAGCCTGTCTCCACATTTATTATCCACACTGGATAATAAAGTTACCAAGGCTAGTAAGATAAGACTTAGTAAACTAGGCTTTGATTTGACTTCAGGTGTTTTCTGCATGTAAGCTGACCTGGTCTGGTGGCTGCAGAGTCCCATGTAACAAATATGTTGGTTACTGTGTATCGTAGCAGACATATTTTTGTTCAGTAATCTCTCATGTACAAACTAGAAAGGTATGTTCTCATGAGGGTAGTTACTGACTATAGACTGTGAAAACCTTTGTTTAATGTAATTTAAAACTTCATTTTTATTCAGCTCAGTATCCTAGCTCAGCAGTTACCAATGGGTTCTGACTTGCAGATAAAGAAAAAATTTGGAAAGCCCATCTGGCTCGTAGTTGCTATGGCTCCTCAAGTCTTTTATCTTGAAGGCGTTTTTCTGCATGTTAGCCGTGATGCCTAACCTTAAAAAGGACCAACTGATAATGACTGTAGCAAATAAGGGCCGTTTAGTTAAGCAGATATTTTTTTTTTTTTTTTACTGCATCCATGTAAAGCTCTCAGTTATAGGAATTGGATTTTTGCCTTCATAAATCAGCTTACTGTGTTGACCACGGTTTTCTTATGGCAATCTGGTGGGCAGGAATGTCAAGCAGGTGGCCTCACCCTGCTGCTTCAGCCTTCAGTTTTGGAGCTGTATGATGCTATCTGAGGAGCACAAAGTTGAATGTCCTGCAGATTTCTTACACTGGATGACTCACTTCAAAATAAACAGAACATACCTAGTGTTGCTATAAATTCCATGAATTGGTGCTCAAAAGGTATTTCTTGCCTTGTCAAGCAAGCAAAAAAAGCCCTCTTTTTGGGAGCTTTTCCTGAAACATAAAATGCTGAAGTTAATTGAAGCTGCTTATTTTTCATGCCGCTTGTTTTGGCTTTCAGAAGCAGCACCATTTTCTAAGACTTTCCCAATATGGAAATTGGGAAACACCTCCCACCATTTCTAAACTTAACTTCCTGTAAAACCAGTTCTTCTCAACCGTAGTGTGCTGAGTGCTGAGTGCTGGACGTTTTCAGGGCAGTGCAGCAGATGTCTGACTTCTCTGAAGTGCTCACCTGGTAGCAGGGAATCAAGAGGGCCAGAGCCCTGCATGAATATGCAGGGAAGAGTGTCCTCCCTCTTCCACATTGAGAACAGTTTGATGCTTTAACGCCTACAAATCTTCAAAGCTGAAGCAATGGATATTGTGTATCAGAAGTACTCAGACTCTGAAAACAAATACTGATATTTTAGAGTACTTAACCTAAAGATTTTTTTTTTCCTTTGTTTCTGAATACGTGTGACTGCACTTAGAAATCACTCCAGATGTATTTCTGGTTTGATCCAGAAATCAGGATGTGAATCCTCTTTCATCTGAGTCAAATTACTTCCTGCCTACCTCTTTCTCAGAGATATAACAGTCCTTGAGAGTGCAGAATAATGGTCCCTTTGTTCTGAGTGTCTATCTCCTGTGGTCATCAAGAGCATAGTCCAACTTCTGAGCTATGCTGAGCCATATTTACTTCAGGTCTAGGTATGCTACACACTACCTTTGCCAGACAGTTTGAACGAGGAGTCACAGGTAACTGAATGAAAGGCATAGGGGTCATTGGGGCTTTCTGTGACTCGAATGTGCATCTGTAATGCTTTGCAGTATTTGAAGACATTGAAATTGTGTCACATCAAACCTATGTATAGTTAAGCCTTCAGCATTGTATCTCTTTCCTGTAGACTGTGAGTTTTATGTTCGTGAAACACTGTAAAAGTGTTGTAAGCATCTGAGCTGTTGCTGATACAGGCAGTCAGGGGTAGCAGAGATACTTAAATCTGTGACATAGCGATAACTAAACTTTTAGACTATTAGAAGAAGTGGAATACTTATAACGTAAATGCTCATTAACAAGTGTTCACTCTTAGGATAATTTATTCACACAACCATGAACCGATTTCATGTCAGAATACAGTATTTGAATTACTCACTTGCTGTGGGTTTTGTTTGTTTTATCCTAAAGGGATTGTGGAGCAATCACAACAGGCGTATCAAGAAGCTTTTGAAATCAGTAAAAAGGAGATGCAGCCAACACATCCTATCAGATTAGGTCTGGCTCTAAACTTCTCCGTGTTCTATTATGAGATTCTCAATTCCCCAGAGAAGGCCTGTTCCCTTGCAAAAACGGTAGGTCTGAGGGGGGTGCAGGGGGAAGTTCCACTGATTTTTATTTGCATAACCTTTTGTTGCGTGGCTAATGAGCTTTGGATGTCTCTTTCATCTCTAGGCTTTTGATGAAGCAATTGCTGAGCTTGATACATTAAGTGAAGAGTCATACAAAGACAGCACGCTAATAATGCAGTTACTGAGAGACAACTTGACAGTGAGTATTGTTACATTTTACAGACTGCTCATAGCAGAACTGGTCCTTACAGCGCTGAGTTGTCCTGTTCACCCCAGCTGTGGGATTGTCTGTCACTTACAGATGAGTTCACATTGTGTTTCCGAGTGTGTATCTTTCTCCTGCCCAATCTCCTGTATCTGTAGGCTGACTGCCATAGTTCTCTAACAAAACAATTCAACCAAGTGTTTCACTCTTCCTATTCAAGCAGTTTAGCATGTTGGAATGACTTGGTTTGGAAACAAAAAAGTTACCTTTTTATTGTAACAGCGTTAGTGAACACAGTTGCATTTGCTGCTTTGAAACTTCAGTATGATTTCATATAACTTGTTCAGCGTGCTTGCACTGTATGAAGACTTCATAGCAAATCCATTTAAGGGCCTATTGTTGTATTTCTGGCTGGTTTTTAACTTTAGTGAAGCTGAAGTTGGAATTGTTGCAAGTCAGGCTGTTTGCAGGGCAGTCATAGGACAGTCTTATTCCTTTTTACTTGGACTCAGCTATCTGTGGTGTAAGATGGGGGCTGTCACTCTGTCACAGTAAATAAAATCATCATCTTGGTTTTTTAACCTACCTGGAACTGTAAAAAAGGCAAAGATAAGTGTCTAAACAAGACAATTTAGATCAACAGCAAGCATGCGGTGCTGTAATTAATGACACAGTTCACCTCCCAGTCATCTTGTGGAGGAAAGGGAGAACTACAGGCAAGAGTAGAAAAAATAAGAGGCTCTTTTGTTGCCAGATGTAACTCCTTGTTCCTATGTTAAATGCATCTAGTGTTGGAGACTTTTGCAAATATCTGGACTTCTCTTACTGTAACCAAAGTGAAGTTGTTCAGTTACATAAAACTGGAGCTGCCATATTTTCTGTTTGTAAGGCTTTATTTGCCTGTTTCTTGGAACCTCTTCCACTCGAATGACAACATAATATATTTCTGGAGAACTACTTGCAATAGTTCCAGCTGTTGATTATAAAACAAATGGCAGAGATTTCTCAGCCTCTGTAAGGGAGACAGAGACAGCATTGGCTTCACTCTGTGTGCTGTCCCTTGGGTGAGATTGCTGTCCCCCAAATGAGAGATCAACTGAAACAGAGAATAGAAGCGATTTCAATTGCCAGCTTCGTAGTGAAAATAACATGCAGCTGGCCATAGCAGTTTAAGAGATTTGCCTTGTCCTGGAGCAAAAGTTGGACTGAGCTTCCACACTGTGTGTGTTACCCTAGCAGGACCTGACAGTTAATGTCGGGTTTCTATTATAAGGGAGATTTTTCTAGGTAGCTGCAAGATTCCATATCCCTGTCAGATGGGTACCTCCTGTGTGATCTGTGTGAGTACTGCTCTTACATTAATTCCTGTTTCTTCCACAACTTTTGATGCAACTTCTGACAAAGACTGCAGTGAATATCCTATGTGTAGAAGGGTCTGGTCTGCTAGTTATGCAAGTCTCTTGTCTTTGAGATGCAGGCTTTTGACAGTGATTTGGCATGCTGATCATTTACGTGCAGTAGCAGCTTTCTCAGTTGGTAATTCTTTCTAGACTGAGTTTCATCTGTCTGAAGAAATCTGTTGGGGACCGAAGGCAGAGAAGTGTTCAGAGGATTTTTTTAATATAGCAGATCAAAATTTGTTTTACTGGGATTGCTAGGTATTTCATCTTTGCTGAGTTATGAAATTGTCTTGTGTGTTTGTTTCTGGGGAATAGGGAATATCTTTGCCCATTCCTGTTCCCCTGAAGGCTTTTCTTCCCAGCTGGTTATTTAAACTCTGCTCTCTCAGTTGGGAATCCTTATACCAGACAGGCTCTGCTTAGTAAAGACAGGTACATATGTATCTCTAGATGTTCTAGAGGTAAAGTTTTAGAAATGAAGCATCTGAAAAATTTCTAACTTAAACTCTTCTTCCTGCATTTCTTAGAAATGTGTGGAGTGGTGCTGAAATAGAGTAATGGATTTACATGTAGTGTAGAGGTTAGAAAGAGGTTAGACAAGTGTGTTGCTGTCTCAAGTAGACTATCTTGTTGCTTAATATCTCTAGTATGGAGTGTTTAGGGCAGTGACTTTGTGTTCTTTGTAGTAAGAACAAGGCTATTGGGCTTGCACAAGATTCTCTATCGTCCTGTAATTTTTGAAAAGGGTGAAGTGTTTCTGGTGCTAATTTTCTTTTTTGTTTATAAGCATCATATAAGACCTGCAATAAGGTAGATCTCAAGACATGCTAGAATGCGGGCAGACAAAGAATTAAGTTATTCTTGGGTTTTACTGCTTACTACCATAGAGCATGAAGGACTCAGTTAAGGCTGCTAAAGCTCCAGGGAGAGATTACAAACAGCATTAGGCTGGCAACAGTTTGTTCACATAATAATGATTTCTATGCTCCAGGTGTTGCCTTGGAACTGATATTTAGCTTCCTAAGTGATGCTTAACTTTGATATATGGCTCCTTAACATGTTTTATGGAGCTGAAAATAGGATTTGGTGTATACAACATATATATATATTTTTTTTTTATTTAGCCAGATATTTCTTTTCTCCTTTCTCTGCCCTCCAGGTTTGGAGGCACTACAGGCTTCTCTTTAAGCAACTGTTTATATGTGTAGCCAAGGGATAGTGATTTTAGTGAAATGTGCTGTGTAGTTTGTTTTTGTTTTGTTTTTTAATTAAAAACAAAGCAGGCAAATCTTTTAGATGTCTATTCTGAAGAAAAAGCAGCATTCACTCTTCTGTAGGGCACAATGAGAGGCTTTTGCTGAAACTTTCCCTTCAGAAAGATGCATAAATCTCACTTGAAGTCTCAAGAGAACAAATATTGTTTCTTATTCGTATGCATCTGTTCTTTATCTGACTCTTGCCTGCCTATGGTTATAACATACCTATCCATGTGAATATGAAACCTTGGTTTTGACTGGTCATGGACTTCCTCGTTAAAGGAGTGTAGGGTTAGGTCATCTAGGACTAGATCTACATTTTCATGTAGAAGTAATGGCCATTCACCTTTCCTGCTGTCTGCAAAGAGCAATTTGTGCATGTGCTTTTTTCCCCATGGCACTTAGTATAACCTCTTACACTATTATTAACAAGAAAGCTAGCTTACCAAATGATGATTGCTAGTGTGAAACGTGTTAGGTATTAACACTTACTCTTTTCTTTCCCAAACAGTTGTGGACATCGGATACCCAGGGAGATGAAGCTGAAGCAGGAGAAGGAGGGGAGAATTAACCAGCCTTCCAACTTCCGTCTGCCTCATTCTGAAACTTACACAGTAAACCATTTGTCATCCATGCTGTCCCACAAATAGTTTTTGTTTACGATTTGACAGGTTTATGTTACTTCTATTTGGATTTCTATATTTCCCATGTGGTTTTGTTTAATATTAGGGGAATAGAGCCAGTTAACATTGGGGGAATTTATCTGTCTTCATCTGAGGTGGCCAATATAGGGTTGTGAAATTTTTATACGAGTTCTACATGTTTGGCATAGTACTTTTGGTACATTGTGGCTTCCACAAGGCCAGTGTTAAAACAGCTTTCTGTGTCAAGCGAGGAAGACTGCTTGCATGTTGGTCTGCGTGGTGGAAAAAAGGGATAATCGGTTGCAGCCACAGGTGTAGTTAGCATGAATAGTCAAGCTGGAGCACACATGGCTGTGAATACAATTATGTCCCATAGATATTGCATGTCAAGTAAACATGTGAAATCTGTGGAATATGCCAATCAAGCGTACATCTGATTGCAGCTGAAGTGTTCCTTAAGACAGTTTGATAATCCAGTCAACTTTCTCTAGAGAAGGACAGAGAAACGGTTCACATTCCATTATTTGTAAAGTTACCTGCTGTTGCTTTCATTATTTTTGCTACACATTTTATTTGTATTTAAATGGTTTAAGCAACCTAAGAACAAATGTACAAGTAAAGATGCAGTAAAAATGAATTGCTTGATATCCATAATGACACTGTATATCGAGCACAGCAGTAAAACAAAAAAACCCATGTATTTAACTTTTTTAGGTTTTTTGCTTTTGTGATTTTTTTTTTTTTTTGATACTTGCCTAACATGCATGTGCTGTAAAAATAGTTAACAGGGAAATAACTTGATGATGGCTAGCTTTGTTTAATGTCTTATGAAATTTTCATGAACAATCCAAGCATAACTGTTCAGAACATGTGTATTAAGTTGATGTAAGTGGAATAAAAGTTTTATGAATGGACTTTTCAACTACCTTTGTAGATTTCATGTGATCTCTTTCCACTCTTCTTAAAGTAGCAGCAGTGTTATATATGGATTAAATATGGAAGTAGTTCTGTTAAGGAGAATCTTAACTCAAGCTCAAGTGTGCATTAACTTCATGGGAATTGGCACTGAATATTGCACATCAGATTTCTGATTGCTCTCATTTACAGCTTTTTAGGTGGCTGTTGCTTTCTGGCTGGCTGGTAATCTGGAGAGCTCTTAAACATACGGTCTCTGTACTTCAGACCAAATGCATATGCAGTTATTAAAGAGCTGACCTCTGGCTCAGTTCTAGTCAGTGGAAAGCCCACAGCTTCCCTTTCTGAGCTCTTTGAAGTACAACTGAGCAGGAGCCTCCATAGCATTCAGGAGGTTCAGACTTCCTAACTCAGCCAATAGAAAGGCTCCATGGAGTAAGGGCATTCTTCCTTTCCTTGTCCCTGCTGATGTCTGTGGATGGTATTCACAGAATAACTAATGGTGTTTAAGGATATTTAGTTCAAAGCTGAAATAATAACAGGAAGGTAGACAATGTTCAAATCATATCACATCTGTCAGGAGCTGAAGCTGTTAGAAAATGGTTAAACTTCGTTACAATCTTCCTGTGGTGAAGTATTTATGTAATCACCATAAAGAGAGGGTTTGTGTTTCTATTTTCTTGATTGAGCTGCTCCTGTAAGCAGAGACCTAAGTATTTTGTAATGTTAGGTACCTTATATTTGAGTGGAAATCTACCTTAGTGTCACCAGGTTCATCTTGCTCCTGGGAGGAATGAGATGAAAGGGAACAGGATTGCCTTAACCTTTTGTACATGGGGTGGTCTTAAGATACAGGTCAAACTTAAAAATTCAATACAGGCTTTTTCCTGCTTTTGTTCTTTTTTAATAGTAAAAGGTTAGAACACTTTTGATAAAACACTTTTGATTGTTGCATTCACTGTGTGATACTCTGTTCATGGAAACAGCTGAGTCTCTTATGCCAGAATTTAAGTATTGAGATTAGTAGAAGAGGGGGGTAGGATAGGTTAAGGTTTAAAATAAAGGTAACTAGGAACAATAGTAACCATTCCCAGAATGGAAAGTTAATGAACTGTCTGTTACAGGTAACGAAAAATAGAATCTGTTGAGGAAGAGGAAGGAACAAAGAACATGGAGGGTAAAGGTTAATGAGGGTTTTTAGGGGTGAATTTGTATAATCCACAACTACCAATTTTTTTTTTTTTTTTTTTTTTTGTGGTGGGAAGAGAGACCATGATTACCTCAATACATAAAAGTACCTGTGAAGAGGAAAAAACAGTAATTGATTACATTGACAAAACAAAGGGTTGCATTCCAGTCGGGAAAGAAGACAAGTTGGCAATCCACGGATAAAAAATCCTTCAGGGATGTTGAGTGTGCTATCAGAAAAGAAGGATCATTGTTTTTTCTATAGCAAATACAGGCGGTTTCTAAGGAAGGCCTTCGTGGAGATGTTGCCTGCTGAAAGCACTTCCAAGCTGCATGGTGAACTACTTCTCTATATGCTTAACTTTAAGCTATATAAAATAGCTTGACCTGCAATTGCAGCTCTTTTTTTTTTTTTCTTAAACCTTTATCCAACTGTTTAAGAAAGTTGTGAGTTAATGTTTCTGTGCAATTACTCCATGTATCTGGAGAAATCAAAGTTTTACCAAAAATAAAAAAGCAAGCAACTAAATGGGCACCAGTGGAATATAGCATAAGTGTTTTTCTCGTTTTATCTTTAATTGCTAAATAAGAAGGAGCCTTTACACAAAAGGTCACTGGATTTCTGGATTGTTTTTTGAAAGCCTTTTCTCATTGTAGTGTCTAAGCTGATCCTTCAAATACCATGAAAGATTCTCCCTTGACTCTCTATCTTCTACCTTCCACTGATAGAAAATAATCCACAATATTTAATAGTGGAAATAATTTCCTGTGTGAACAATCAGCTACCTCCTATGGCAAGCAGATTTTCATGTATTTTTAGTCAGTGTTCTGACACTGAGGGCTTTCTTGAAATGTGATGGTGTTGCTTCATGCAGTGTTTCCTGCTCTGAAACAGTCTTTGAGCAAAAAAGGTTTAGAGTCCATCAAGCCTTTAGTGCAGTATTGGCATGCAGTTAAAATACTAAAAAGCTGTTGATAGAGGAACTGTGCTTGTAGTGCTTACAAACTGCAGTCCAGATAGCTCAGGTTGAACAGGTAGAACAGTGGTTGAAGAGCTTTTAAAGCAGAACCACATGTTGCACTCAGAACAGAAGTTGTCCCCCTGCTGTGGTGCCTTTCTGGAGGGAGGCACTTCTAGAATGACAGTGTGGGCACGTGGAAACTTCACCCAAAGGAAACAGATACAAGTTGGAGATGCTGCAGGAGCAATCTCTGATAGCCCAGTTAGTTACCTGCTATTTATCATGCCTCTTGCTTCTGGTCCTTTTGGATAGCAGATAGCAGAGCTAGCCGCATCCTGTACTGGTAAGGCTTGTGTGTAGCTGGCAGTGTGACTGGGTGTGATTCCTTATTTCTACCAGTTTACGTCTCATCAAGGTCCTGGCAAGCTGATGTTTCCAGATTCTAAATGGAAGAGGGAGGAGCAGCCCTGTGGATAAGAAAACATGTTGGAAATTGGGATTTAGCCTCTGTTCTCCACCCTTTCTTTGAATTTCTTATGGTAAGTTGCTTTACTTTCTTCAGTGGTACAGTTAAAAGTTGTTAGATGACTCAAGGTACCAGCTTTCTGAAAATGTTTACTCAAAGTACACTTTCAGAGAGGGGAAGCTGTTTGCTGGTGATAAAGCTTTAAGTGCCTCAAAATTCATATAAGGAATCTGTTGAAAGTGAGAGCTATTCTAAACAGCTGTAACGTTTAAGCTCCATTCAGAGGTCTTGCATTCATCTTGTGGATATGATTGAGAATAATTTCTGCCCTCATCACCTTTAGAAGAATTAGTGCTACCTGGAGTAAAATGAGTGCTCAGCTGGAGGAGGAGGGGCTGCTTGCTCATTGTGGTAAGTCACACCCAAGCTTTTCCACTCTTTGAATGGTGCAGTAAAGGTTGTTTGCTCAGTTTATTCTTCTGTTTTAATGTAACAAAAATACTTTTCTTAAGGAATCTTTTCCTACCCTTATGTAGCCTAGTCTGTAATTTGAATTAAAAGAAAAACCATTTTAAAGCTGTCAAGTGCAATTGCCCTAACATCTGCTTTTAAGAAATGCAGAAACATTCGTGATGAGAGATGGATTCAGTATGAATCCAGAAAATCCAGAAGCTCAATTCTGTGGCCTTTTCATGGTGCTCCAGTGTCACCTAACTCTACTTTAGAGAGGTAGGTGGCAGGAAAGTGCTCCAAAAACTTCTCATCCCCATAGTTCGGTTTACAACTGAAAGCGAGAGCTGCCCTCATACTTGGTTATCAGTAACAGGGTCTCAGGGTGAGAGATTTTGGGTTGGGGATTGTTGTTGAAGTCAGCACTTTGCATTAGCACTGGTCGGGGGAGTTGTGATTGGAATCCAAGTTTGGCTTGGAGCTTGAGTAGGTTGCAAAACCGCAATCTTCAAATGAATGTTACACATAGTATTAATTATAGAGGTGTAGGTACTTCTTGAAGAAGAGAGGGGACGTAAGGACATGCTGGTCATCCTGTTAGCCCTGACTGGTGTGGGAGGACCCTTGGGTCACAGGACAAGGTGTTGCTGCTGTCCCTCACCTCCACCAGTTAGATTGAGTGCTATTTGCCCGGGGACAACCCAAGGGACCAGTAACAGTTTGTTCAGCATGTGTGAAACTGCAGAGCCAAATCCCAAGCTGCTGGGAACTGCAAGAGCCTTGAAGAAAGAATTACAAGAATATAAATTCTTATCATGGTAAAATACCTTTTAAAATAAATGAATATCAAATTCAGTTCCACTGGATTAGTTCTTTACCTTTCAAAGGTTGAGACACACTGTTGGAAAGAGTCCAGCGGAGGGCCACAAAGATGGTGAAGGGCCTGGAGCATCTCTCCTATGAGGAAAGGCTGAGTGAACTGGGTCTGTTCAGCCTTGAGAAAAGGAGACTGAGAGGGGACCTGATCCAGGTCTATAAGTATCTAAGGTGTGGGGGGCAGAATGGCGAGGCCAGACTGTTTTCAGTGGTGAGTGGAGACAGGACAAGGGGAAACGGCCGGAAACTGCAGCATAGGAAGTTCTGCACAAATGTGCGCAAGAACTTCTTTACAGTGAGGTGACAGAGCACTGGAACAGGCTGCCCAGGGAGGTGGTGGAGTCTCCTTCTCTGAAGATGTTCAAGACCTGCCTAGATGCCTACCTGTGCGACCTGCTGTAGGGAACCTGCTTTGGCAGGGGGTTGGACTCGATGATCTCTGGAGGTCCCTTCCAACCCCTACAATTCTGTGATTCTGCGATCCAGGCTGAGGCTTCCTGCTGGCTGCATAGCCACACAGTAGGGAGGAAGACTGATCCCCAACCCAGTGCTGTGCAATATGGTGCTTGTCCATTGCACTGAACGTTTTTAAAAGGCTCGCTATAGCTTAACCTTCTGGTACAGGGTAGCTAAGCTGTTCTGCTGCTAATATTAAGCCATTTAGCTTCAGCATGTTTAATTTCCACCCCTGCTCCCTAGAGGAGCTGGAGAACCCTTCTAGGTCAGTGAGGTTGTCTCTGGAATGCCCACAAGCAGCATTTTAATCAGGGACATTTTCTCTGACCAAAGACACTGCTGTGCCATTGCCCCCTGGTTGCTTAATGTGTCCTTGGCTGTCCAGAGGTAGCAGAGCTGTGTGCTTCAGACAGAAAACACCAGACCTCAGCAAGACATCTGTATGTGTGTTTTTTTGAGACCCAACACTGTTCCTTTACTTGGTTTCACAGTAATGTTCAAAGTAGGGAGAAGTTTGATTCTGAATGAGATGTCAGCCAGACTGGGAGACATAATTCTGTGTGAATCCAGACCGTTCAGCTCTGATGTTCTCATCCTGCCATGTGTCTGTGGTAGAAAGATGGGTTCAGCATATATCAAAAAACAGTTCCATGCAGAAGTACAATGTCTTGCTAATTTCACCAGTTTCAGCTGTGAAGGGGTGACAGGTTCTTTTGTGAGAGTGAAAAGGAGTCAATTCCTGCAGCAAAGCTGTTAGCTCTTAATAGCAGGAAAACAGAAGTACAAACCCATTACCTAAAGCAGTGAATGTTAGTAGCAAGTGACTCCCTCCAAGATGAAGCAGCTGGTGGTCAGCCTGCAGTTCTGGCACAGATGGAGCTTTAGTGCTGACCTGCCACAGCATGAGGATGTGTGTTACCTGCAGCTGCCCACCAGTAATAGTAAAGAAGCCTAATTTTGCATAGCAGATTTTGTGTACTCTTGATCTTCTTCCAGTCTTTTAATAATTCAGAGTTATTTATGTGCTGGATCCCCAGCAAAACGGAAGGTGGCATGGCTGGGGCTGTAGGAACAGCTTGCTTTTAGACGTTAGAGAGGATAAGCCTGTGGTGTCATATATTCTGGAATTAAATAATTCTTTTACAAAGAATCCAAACGCATACATTGGTGCGGTGAGCAAAGAAGTTTCTCTTAACAAGCCCACAACAAAAGGAAGTAAGAAGACTGCTGAGAGAAAGGGAAGTGAGCAGCAGGAAGCCAACCACAAAGCATATTGGGGCTTACACTGCCCAACATCTGCGCGCGGCGGTGAGGGAGATCAGAGCAGTGCACCAAGGGAGATTGTTCCTCCATTCTGTAGGACTGCTAAGGGTTTGAGGAACTATTCACATGTGGCCTTGTGAAATGAGAATTTTTAGAAAGAATATGGCCTATCTCCATTGGAAATTCAGGTCCTAATTAAGGCTGGATGGGTATCTGAAAGGATATTTTCAGACTGAAGGCAACAGAGAGCGTTGCGCAAATGAGGGTTTAAAGGAAGCTCCCAGCTGACTCTGATTTTTCTTAAACAAAAAAGCTGCCAGTGCCTGACAAGTGCTGGGGAATGTCATTGGCGGTTCAATGCTCTCATATTTTCTATTATTGCAGAAGGAAATGATTATCCCGAGGGGTCGCTCAGCAAAGAGGGTTTTTGCTTCAGTGGCCATTACAGTGATGTAGTACACAGAAGGAATAATTCTTCCTTGCTCTCAGATCCGCAATATAAACAAGGCTAGAGATGCTCAATGTGATTGAAAAGTAAAACCAAAACCAGCCTTGATGTTCCCAGCTGCAGTGTGCAGGAGCCCAGGGCTGCCCCCAGCATTACAGCAGCGCCCTGTGCACAGTTGGAGGTGAGGATCGAGGGGCTGCTGTGGTCAGGGTTGGCTGCCCTGCCACCAGGTGCAGTGGGAAGATGTGGGGAGAGGGGTGGAATTGGCCAGGAGAAAAGCCTGATAGCAGCCTCTCGGTATCTGAAAGAGGGGTACAGGAGAGAAGGGGGCACGCTCTTTAGCAGGGTCTGCTGTGATAGAATAAAGGGAAATGGTTTCAAACTAAAAGATGGGAGATTTAGATTGGATGTGAGGAAGAGGTTTTTTTATGAAAAGGATGGGGAGGCACTGTAGCTGTCCCTGCTCATTTTGGGAGAGTTGAACCAGATGGCCTTTAAGGGTCCCTTCCAACTCAAATGATTCTATGAAAAGGAAAGGCTGGATAAAGTTTCAGCAAGGGGGAGGAAAGGGTGCTGGTAGTTGGGATGCACTGGGAAGTTGTTCTAAGGTGGGATAAACAAAAGTGACAACTGAAAATATCTCCAGTGGAGTCCTTTGATAATATTTTGACAGTACATCATGTTCCAAACCAAAGGAAATGTAAAAGATGGGCCCAAGATGCCTTGCAGTCATTATGGGCTTGCTTAATGATCCTGACTGAAAGTGCAATGAAAGACTAGAATTCATGCCCGTGTCAACAGTCAGTGGTGGCAGAAGGTGTGCAGAGGGGCAGCGGCTTGTAACAAGCACAGTTGCAAAGCCTGCAATGAGTTCACAGCCTTACAAGGCTATGCCTCACACCTCTGAAGACCTACAGCTGTTCCTGAGTCAGCTTCTGCATCCCAGTAACTCCCTGGGACTGGAAACAAAGGGAAGTGGAAAAGATGTTGCTGTGCTGGTTTCAGCCAGGAAGTTTTGTTGGTTTTTTTGTGGGTTGTTTTTTTTTTGTTGTTGTTGTTTTTTGTTTTGTTTTTTTGGTTTTTTTTTTTCAGAAGAAACTTCCCTGACTGAAGATTGGAGTCTGCAGGGCTGCCAGGAGGGACTTCCACTCATAACAGAGATCTTTTAATTGAAATTTGATCTTTTAATTGAAGTTTGATTAAAACATTACTCCAAACAAGGAACTGCGAAATGTAATTTAAACCTTATAAAATAATCCTTTTGAGGCAATGTGAACTGAATTGGATCAGACTTGAAGCCACGTGCAATGCGCAGAGCAGTGCTTCCATCACACACTTCCTAACAACTAAAACTAAGAATCCATTAAATATTTTTCAAGAGGAAATAAGATATCCAGGAGGAATGAGATGGATGACCTTTTCCTGATTCAAGAAACGTTTGTTATGATCTGGTGATACACTTTTCTTTCAGCTGTTAGCTCTCCAGAAAGAATGGCAGTACTCTTTTGTGATAGTAGGTTCCCATTAATTGCATCTTTTCTTTTGTGTGGAATGTGCCAGGACTTCCAAGGTGCGAGAGGCTTAAACTCCTTATGCTAATGCTGTATGTTGTGAAAGATAAAACTAAAACACAACAAAAAACAAGAGGCTTTTGGCTCTTACAAAGTGGTGCAGTGGCATATTGCAGCAACAGGTACAATCTACCTTTTGAAGGATGAAAATGTTGCTTTCTGACTGGTGGAAAACCTAAGCTCCTGCAGTTGGTGAATGGCTCCTGGTGAAGGTGTCTGTCCCTCCCAGCCTTGGCTGCAGCCCTGCAGTGGAACCCAAGCTGCTGCGGAGCTGAGTAATGTGCACCAAGGGAAGGGTTGCTCACATCTCAGAACTTCCAGAAGAGGCAGAATTATCTGAGCATAGAGGAAAGTCTCTTAGGAGATGGCTGTGCTGCTGGTAATGGCAGCATGTGCTGCGTGGGGCTCCACAGTGGTGTACAGAGCTCATGCCGGGGGGCTGCACTCACTGCAGATATTCAGTCAGTCTGCAAAATTCCCCCAGAGACTTGGCACCATTCTGGGGTTACATCTCTGTTGGTCAGTGTACGGCAGCCCCATCTGGCACACAGCTTCGGTGGCACACAGCCTTGGGACAATTGCCTGGAGATGCCATTTCCCTCAAGCTCTCTTAGAGAAGCAGCATGTGCTTTCTATCCAGGCATACCTGTAGTCTTTATTTTTGTGTAACTTGCAGGTCAGAGTCATTATCTGTCTCATGATGGCAAGCGTGTGATGTGCCAGGTCAAGCAGCAGGGGAAGGATGTCGGAATCCCTGCACTGAACACCATCTCCAGCTTCAGAGATGTTACTGAGCATCGTGGCCTCTGGACAGCATTCCTCAGCATCAAGCCACAGAACAGAAGGGGCCAAGGTGCTGAAATGGGTTTGGTACTGCAGGTGGAAGAGACCAATGGGGAGCTCCCTTCTCCTGCTCTCTGTCTGCCCCTAGGATTGGGCTGCATGCACCACAGGGTCATAAGTCAGCCTGGTTTGGTGGCTGAAGCTGGAGGAGTTGTCCCTGCATCCTGACTTGTTCCTGTGCTTATAAGTCTGTATCCCTGGGAGCAGGCAGCTCTGAGCTAATGTGTGTGGGAGGGCTCCTGGGAAAGGCACCCTCTGCATGGCTGGAGATGTAGGTTTGCAAAGAACCAGCAAAAGCTATTTCTTGCCAAAATTGCAATCTCTGCATAAACAGAGGAGCTGTGCAGATAATAAACCCCTTGATGTTTCAACCTGTCATAGGTGTGAAGCAATGCACTAAAGCAAAATGACATGCAAAGCTGCTGGGAACGAGCATTCAAGCAGAATAAGCATTCAAGAGCCCTGCAAATGGGACCTGGGCACATTTCTCTTATTGTTAGTTCAGAGCTGTCTGCAGCATGTTGATGATAGCTGCACTGGGAGGTGTGCTCAGGGCACTGCCCTCATCTCACTGCTGGGCCTAGGAAAGGAGCCACAGTCCTCAGAGCTACCTGCCTGTCCCAGGGGTCTCCCTCTGGTTTCAGGAGATCAGCGGGGGTCTTTCAGTGCCTTTCAGAGAAAATCAGAGAATCACTGAAGTTGGAAAAGATCGCTAAGATGATTCAGCCCAATCATTAGGCCCTCCTACCATGCCCACTAACCTGTGTCCCTCAGTGCCACATCTCCATGTCTCCTAAATGCTCCTAGGACAGCAACACTACCACCTCCTGGGGCAGCCTGCACCAATGCTTCATCACTCTTTCTGAGAAGAAATGTTTCCCAATACCCAATCTGAGCTTGGAACTTCAGGCCAACACCTCTTATTGCTGTTATCTATTATATATATCTTATTGCTGTTATCACTGTCCGACCCTCACCTCACCACAGCCTCCTTTCAGCAGCTGTAGAATGCTGTACGGTCTCTCTTGAACCTCCTTCTCCAGACTGAACAATCCCAGCTCCTCAGCCACTCATTATAAGACTTGTGCTTCAGAACCCTCACAGCTTTGTTGCCCTTCTCTGGACACATTGCAGGGCCTCAATGTCTTTCCTGTAGTGAGGGGCCAAAAACTGAATGCAGTGCTCAAGATGTGGTCTCACCAGTGCTGAGTAGAGAGGTACCACCTCCCTGCTCCTTCTGGCTATACTATTTCTGATACAAGCCAGGATGCTGTTGGCCTTCTTGGCCCCGTAGGCACTGTTATCACTCATGTTCAAGAAGCTGTCGAATGATACCTCCACATCCTTTTCCTCTGTGCAGCTTTTCAGCCAATGCATGGGGTGTAGCAATGCATGGGGTTCTTGTGACCAAAGTGCAGGACCCCGTGCTTGGTCTTGTTGAAACTCATTCAACAGGCCTCAGTCCAGTGATCCAGCCTTCAGATCAACACTTCCTTCTGTGATGGAGTTACACTGTCAGCAGATAAAGAAAGAGCAACTGATATCACCTACCTTGACTTATGCAAAGCATTTGACACTGTCCCACACAACATCCTCGTGGCCAAATTGGAGAAAAATGGATTTGGTGAATGGACCACTCACTGGCTGGGTGGTTGCACTCAGAGAGTTGTGGTTGACAACTCAATGTCCAATTGGAGAACATTAATGAGTGGCATTCATCAGGGATTGGTGTTGGGACTGGTGCTATTAACATCTTTGTAGGTGACATGGGTAGTGGAATTGAGTGCGCTCTCAGCAAGTTTGCAGATGACACCAAGCTGAGTGGCGCAGTTGACACACTAGAGAGAAGGGATGCCATCCAGAGGGACCTGGACAGACTTGAGATGTGGGCCCATGCCAACCTTATGAAGTTCAACAAAACAAAGTGCAAGGTCCTGCACCTGGGTCAGGGCAATCTCAAGCAGAGGTACGGGCTGGGTGGAGAATGGCTTGAGAGAAGATCTGAGGAGAAGGACTTGGGGGTCTTGGTTGATAAAATATTTAATATGTGCCAGCAACGTGCACTTGTAGCCCAGAAGGCCAACCATATCCTGGGTTGCATCAAGAGAAGTGTAACCAGCAGGTCTACAGAGGTGATTCTGCCCCTCTACTTTGCTCTTGTGAGACCCCACCTGGTGTACTGTGTTTTGTTTGGGGTCCACCAACACAAGAAGTACATGGAGCTGTTGGAGCAGCCCCTTGTGTGGGGCTGGAGCCCGCAAGCCCACAGCTCTGTGCTGGGGAGCAGAGGATGCTGCTGGGGACCCAACACATCCACACCATTGCTGAGCTAGTGCTGAATGTAATTGTGGACATGCCGTGCTGAGTCCCACACTTGCTGCTTCAATGCCAGATATAGTTACTGAGCCTAAGAATACTCGTATTTTTTTCTACATCTGAAAAGAAACTGGGTTGGGCAGTAGAAAATGCAATGATTCATCTTCTGTTCCCTAAAGAGAGAGAAAGGTGAACAATTTTTTTATAGCCAGTATGTAAAAGGTGCTTTCATCAGAGAATATATTGTATCCTTGTGTTGTGTTGTTCTTCCATGGGTTAAAAAAAAAAAAAGAGAAAAGAAAAAAAAGAAAGAGCTGATGAGATCTCAGTATTTGCCACAAGATTCTGGTTATAGTAGCACACTGCTGTAACTGTGCTGAGCTGAGGATACAAGCCAAGAGAGCTTTCTAAGGAGACACCACTAGGTTGTATCAGTCCATGTTTAGACTGTAAAACTGAGCACAGCATTACTCTGTGTCCTCTGTGTCAAGTATGGGGATGGGGACAGAAGGGGCAGGAAGCTTCACTTGCCATTGCCCTGCGATGTTTTCTCTTAAGGCATTTTCTTATTGAAACCAGAACACCACCAAGGTCCCTCTATGGAGCTTCACCCCAGCCCGCCTTCAGGAGCAGCACAGGGCTGCTCACACTGCTCTTGTCATGTCCCAGAGCAGGCGGTGCTCCCAGCAGCCATCTTCAAGTGGAACCATGTGGTAAACCATGGCAACTCGAGGGAAGAAAGCTGCTCTGGGAGTTCCTCGTATTTAAGAATTGATGACGAACATGTGCAGTAAGACCAAAAAAAGCATTTGAGACCTCTGGTGAAGAACATTGATTTAAGCAAACTATCACCAGCAGATGCAGAGAGGTGATCCTTCCCTTCTGCTCAGTGCTGTTGAGGCCATACCTGGAGTGCTGTGTCGAGTTTACAGCCTCCCAGTAAAGGAGACACCTGGACACGTGCTGGAGAGAGTTCAGCAGATGGCTATCAAGTGCTGAAGGGTCTGCAGCACCTCTACTGTGGGCAAGGGTGGAGAGAGCTGGGCCTGCTCAGCATGGAGAAGAGGGAGTTCAGGGGGACATCATCAGTGTTCATAAATACCTGAAGGGAACGTGCCAAGAGGGTTCAGCCAGGCTCCCCTCAGTGGTGCCCAGTGCCAGGACAGGAGGCAGTGAGCACCAGCTGGAGCACAGGGGCTCCCTCTGAGCACCAGGCAGCACTGCTGTGCTGTGCGGTGCCAGAGCACTGGCACAGGTTGCCCAAGGCTGTGAGGTCTCCTCCTTGGGGATGTTCAGGAGCTGCCTGGCCAAGGGCCTGGGCCCCCTGCTCTGAGTGTCCCTGCTGGAGCAGAGGCATGCCAGAAGAGCACAGAGGGCCCTGCCATCTGCAGCCATCCTGGGATTTCGTGATTTCTGTAAATAAATATTGGCAACAACACTGAACCAATGAAGCTATGGTAAAGTTTAGCAGTCTTACTCACCTGAGCTGAAAAGAGAAGTTGCTTTTAATAATGAGGTGCTGAAGGGAAAAGTACAACGTGGCATGTTTTTTGGTGCTATCATCCTTTAGGATGACCCAGAGCCATCAGTTTGGCCCTGGAGCTAGGCTGCAATGTGTTGCTGCCTGCATGAGGCCTCCTGCAGTGTCATCTGCCTCCACACTGCCCTCCGCAGCCTTCCTGTGGACGGCTCTCAGCCCTCACAAAGCACATGCTGTATCTTTGTTTTGCTGAGAGGAGCCAAAAGGCTGCCACTGCCTTCCATGGCCTTCAGAGCAGCTCAGGGAAGACGAGGCTGGAGCACAGCTTGTGTCCTCCCCACGTTCTGCCTGGCTTGGATGGCCTCCCTGTTTCAGATAGCACACCAGTTAGCTCGAAACAAATGAGACAGATAAACAAATTAGACACAAGTTAGCCTCATTTCAGAGACGCTCCTTAGGAAGTCCTCCTTAGAAAGTCAATATACCCAATAATTTATCAAACCTCCGCACAGTAAGGCAGCAGCACTTCGTCCTCCTCCACAGAGCCACACTGAACTGGGCACACTCTGAACTGCCCATATTTTCCTATTGGAAATTAAATCCAGAATGTCTTTTGTGTGCTAGTGATTACTTATAGTGCCGAAAAAGAGATTATGAGATCACCAGAACTTGTAGAGGCATAAAATGAGATGGTTTGGGATATGATGAATAGTGTTCACAAAGATTCAGGTGACCACCCAGGATTTTATATGGCTGACATCATTTATTCCTTTGGTAATTCCAGGAAAGCATTGGGATCCATCAGGCAAACGGTGCCTGCTCCTCTCGTCCTGAGACTGGCACATCTCTCACAGCTCACAACATGCTGTTTTGACCAAGTGTTCTGAGTTTCCACATTAAAAAATCCAAAGTATTATAAACACCTCTATCCACATCAAAAGCATTTTTATTTTTGCAAGCATTTTTTTTGCTGTTATTTCCTGCTTGGGCTTCCCAGCTCCATCACAGCTGTGCCGAGGCTGTCATGAGTGCTCCCACTCTGCATGCAGCCAACACTCATATGCTCAGAACAACCCTGACACTGTCCCAGCCCCATGGTTGGTTCCCAGGAGGGTCAGGGCAGCCATGGGACTCCTACATCACCCTGCCCACACGTGCCAGCAGCTGTGCCAGGGCCCATCCAGCCCTGGTGCTGTTGTGCTGAGGGGGGTAGGGGTCTCTGCAGTGTCACAAGCCATCTAAAAACCAAGTATTCTTACAAGGTAATTAGTGTTCTTTTTGCCTTCTAAAACCAAGTACTACCTCATAATTAGAAATAAGGAGAATGGCAATCCTAATTATCAGGCTTTAATTGGGCAGGCAGATGCGTGCACGGACACACCAGGGCTGTCTTCACTCTGCTCCCACTCATGCCACCCAGTAGGAACTGCACTGCACTGGGGCTGTCCCCATCCTCTGGCCCAGAACAGGCTGGAGGCAGTGACACTGGTGCAAGCACAGGTGAGACCTCGGAGCGGGCAGTCATGACACGCCATGCAGGTCCAAGGAACAAGAGGAATCCTGCAGACACCCTCAAACAGCAGTGCCTGCTGCAGCCTGAGGCACTGTGCAGGGTGCTGCTGGCACCATCTGCAGACACCTGAGCAACTCACACATTGCCGTCCTAAAGTCAGAAAGATAAATTGCACCACCTCGTACCTGCTCACTTCCTGGTGGAAGGTAATGATGGCCAGGGCTGGCTCCTCCCTTTCCCACCAGACAGTAGCCATAGCCAGCAGTAAGACCCTGCTTGGCCTTCTTGTATCCAGCCTGAACACCCCCAGCTACCTCCCTGACACCTTGTTCACCAGCTCCACAGCTATATGCATCGTTTCTGTGGGATGCATGCCTGTCTCATTAGTTTCTTCTCCAGGCCCCAATGCTGAGCAGAGTCCAATCTGAGTTTTGGGAGAGAGTCAGATCTGTCATTTTCTCTTGTTCCAAGGAGTGCAAGCAGGCAGAGTCACTCACTGCCTTGAAGTCAGGGGAGGTCGTTGTGAGAAACAACACATGTCCTGCAGCTCCTGTCATAGCAACGCTGAAGCACTAGAGATGCTTGGCATGGAACTGGGAAAAGCCTTGCAAAGGTGAGGTGATCTATACAGACTGGTATGGGGGTTAGAACCAGGCAGGATATCCTCATGCATTTCAACGCAGAACTGCAGCAGCAGCCTGTGGGCTGAGCCTGTGCATTGAGGAGTAGGACTGGGAGTCCTGCAGAGCTGCCTTTGCCACCAGCTGGATTGCTGAAAACCAGGGAACAAGGAACCAGTGAGAGCAGTGAGACAAGGTGCGTCCCAAAGGCAGGACTATGTGCCAGCTCTCCCTGCCAAGAGCAGAACCAGCATCCACAGCACTGCTCTGCAGGATGGCCATGTGCCAGCAAGAGCCTCAAAACCCTGTTCCTGGACCTCACCCCCTACTGATGCCTCTAGGTGCTGCCCATGTGCCTTGGGAAAGGCGATGGTGAGAGGTGACAGCACAGTCAGAAGGAGGCCAGATGCTCCCACCCACTTCATGGGAAGGAAGCAGTGGTTTTTGTCAGCAGCGGGAGGGGAAATCCAGCAAGGCAGCTGCTTTGTCAGTGCCTGAGCCTCCCAGGAGCACGTCATCTTGCTAAAATAGGAGCTCATGTGCTGGGAAAGTTAAAAATCAAATTGGGTTTATTTAGTCACTGTCCACACGCTGGCAGTGGGAGTAGCAGTTCCGGGAAGTCCTCAGCTGAAAAGGACGTGGGAGTCCCGGGCTGCACTGGACAAAATATCACCAGTAGGTGGAGGGAGGTGATCCTTCCCTTCTGCTCAGTGCTGTTGAGGCCATACCTGGAGTGCTGTGTCGAGTTTACAGCCTCCCAGTAAAGGAGACACCTGGACACGTGCTGGAGAGAGTTCAGCAGATGGCTATCAAGTGCTGAAGGGTCTGCAGCACCTCTACTGTGGGCAAGGGTGGAGAGAGCTGGGCCTGCTCAGCATGGAGAAGAGGGAGTTCAGGGGGACATCATCAGTGTTCATAAATACCTGAAGGGAACGTGCCAAGAGGAATCAGCCAGGCTCCCCTCAGTGGTGCCCAGTGCCAGGACAGGAGGCAGTGAGCACCAGCTGGAGCACAGGGGCTCCCTCTGAGCACCAGGCAGCACTGCTGTGCTGTGCGGTGCCAGAGCACTGGCACAGGTTGCCCAAGGCTGTGAGGTCTCCTCCCTGGGGATGTTCAGAAGCCGCCTGGGCCCCTTCTCTGAGTGTCGCTGCTGGAGCAGAGGTGCGCCAGAGGGGTACAGAGGGCTCTGCCAGCCTGGGACTCTGTATGGGAATGGATGTGATGCTCCTCACAACTGCTGAGCCCATGGGTAGGCTCCTTTGCACTTATACACATCATCACATCACATCCCCAGCAGCGTGGACATGCAGCTGGCCATCCTCAAAAAGCACTCTGACAAATTTGGACATCTTGGTTTAGAGGTAAGGCTGATTCCAAGTGCCATCACATTGCACATTTGAACAAAGCATCTCCTTCCTGTGCCAGAAGAAAGGGGACAGCAGAATCCCAAGAGATTTCAGCCTCCCTTCCACACACAGGTTGCATACTACAGGTCTGCAGAGGAGAATGAGATGCCATAAGCAGCTGCCACAGATGCTCATGGAGGAACAAAAAGTGAAATATGTATATATACCCCTGCAAGCACACTGCTGTGGCAAAGCACATGGGACTGCAGAGAGCATTAATTAGCTATAAAGCTCTTGAGCCAACCTTCTCTAAATGGCATCATACAGCTGTAATTCTCTGCTCAGCTCTCTAAGAATGCTGCTACTTATAGAAACTCGTTCCCTTGTGGATTATTATTGGATTTTACAGAAATGTTTCAATCCCTGCTGCTTCTAGAAAAACTTACGAGATTTAAGGGGGGTATGTGGACTCTGCTGAGTGCCCCAAACTCAGTCCACCAAAATGACAATGTGCCCATACAAAACACATGGAGAGTCGTGTGGAAGTCAGCATAAAGGACCAGCACACTCACAATCAGGCCACCAGAACCCATGAAAGAGGAGCCATCAGATGGCCAACACTGCCACTGGTGGAGGTGGCTCTTCCAAATGACGACATGGTGAGCCATGGTCCAAGAGGCTGGCTTCCAGCCTATCGCCCTCTTCTCTACAGGCTGGTTGTTGCTGCCAACATTTTATGTTGTTTTGGTATGTGTCTCACGTACTGAATGTCTTCCTATTTATAGGAATTAAGGAGACACTTCCTGGAAGAAAAAAAAAAAGGGGGGTTTCCTATTGGATCACGGCAATGATGCAATGATGACGAAGCCAAGAGATGTCTGTGGGGAAAAAATACAGCTTGCCTAGCAAAACTATTTTTTTTATATTTTATTGCCTAGCTATGCTATTATCTCATCACCACGGCACATAGAGAACAAGTTACAAGTAGCTTTTGTGGTAGTGCCTGGGACTGCATCTTGGCACCACTGCCCCCAGCCACCTCCCTCTGGCTCCATCCCAAAGTGATGCAGACAGGCAGGGATGTGGCTGGGTGGAAAGTCCCTGCCAGCACCCTGACCCTGCTCTCCAGGCAGCAGCAGACAGGTGTAGCACTGACACACAATCCTACTCAAGGTAAATGGAGAACAAGATTCTTTTGTTAGGAGAATTGGGTTTTCCTGGTGAAAATAGCTGAAAGACACAGAGGGAAGAGCTGGGAAATGGAGAAGGTAATTGGTTTTAATTGGTTATCCTGATATTTGAGTTGACACAGGGTATAATGTAGCCTCGGCTATGATAATCCTTGTTCATAGCAGGAAGAAAGGCTTTATATCACTGTTATGATACTGGACGGAAGAAAGGCAGGGGAGAGCCAGGAGAGACCTAGGGGCTGGTCTTACTCCACACTCAGGGCACCATTTATTTATTTATAATGGGAGGATTCCATTAGCTGTACAAATATGTTTGTGGAGAAGAATGAAGGAAAGAGCTTGTGCATCATCCTGTTGCTTGCACATTTTTTTGAAGATGTTGGAGATAGAGATGTATCTGAGCATTTCAGTGCATCACCCTCATGATATGGAGCACACAGACCTCCAGGTCCAGCCTGTTCTTGCAGAGTGGTTGCAATGGGCTCCGATCTTCTGTGCTTCAGACTACCACACATTGCTGAGGACATGCATGGCAGATGAGCCCCAACTGATGGCAGTAACTTGGGAGCTCTGGTAATCTGAGACACCTCACCTTGCTCTAGGCCAGACCATGCTCAGCAGATGGGTAGGATAATTTAACCTGATTGCTTCAGATTCTGCATCCCAGCAAAAGGGCTGCATTTAGCCCACAGACGGCCTGTTCTAAAACCAAGGCATATTTCCCCTGCCACCTGTGCCTGCTACCTACATAGGGCACAAGAACCTCATCTCTCAGGTTGAGGGAGAAGAACTGACTGCATTTCCTTCACTCCATGGAGCCATTGCATGTCCTAGCAGGGCTCCAATAGCTTCACCACCTGCAGCAGAATCTGGTCATTGCAGCACTGCCTGGTCGTCTGCCCCTGCAGAATAGAAAGAGCAGCTAGGCCAGAACAGCCTGTGTAGGGGGGAACTGCAAGGAGCCCACTGCCAGCAGTGATCTGGGTGAGGGGCTGTGCCCCTGATGCACTGCTCTGCTCCAACAGCGGGACTCTTCCTACAGCCCTTTGGGTGGTATCAAAGACATTGTGTGAGTTGCCCAAAGGTGCTTGGGGATAGCCAAGGACTATAAGCTGCACTATGTCCACTGTCTTAACAAGGACTTGGCATCTCCAGAGATGTCCTAACCTGTGTTTTCCTCTCCTCATGATTCTTTGCTCCATGGCACAGCGGGGCACCACAGCAGGGCAGTTAAGGCAGGGCTTAATGGGTGCAGGGTATCAACCAGTCTTTTCTTCAAGGAAGGTTGCTGCACAACCAATTATGCATTCCTGCCTTCTATATACCCTATATATACCCTTCTATATACCCTAACATACACCCTCACTTTCTGATAAAACAAACAGTATATGTTGGAGCCATTGTTCTTCCTCCAGCAGCTCGGGTTAGGGGGCAAATCCTGGTGCTTTCATGGGGATTCTGTGATAAGAAGAAAGGTGGAATGAAGGTTGGGAATGAAGTGCAGGAATCTGCAAGCTCATTGTACTCATACCTACTCATTCATGCCCATGTAGTATGCACCATGGGCAAAGAGCACAGAAGCATCAGCCACAGAGCTGGAAGTTACAGATGGATGAAACAGGACCATTTGTATGAAGAAAAAAAAAAAACCTAGCACAAAAAAACTAGTAGAAACCAGTCTGTGCCCATGTGCATGTGACCTTAAAGCCATAGGCTACCCAGGGAGGTGGTGGAGTCACCGTCCCTGGAGGTGTTTAAGAAACATTTAGATGCTGTACTGAGGGACATGGCTTAGTGGGGAAATATTGGTAGTAGGTGAAGAGTTGGACTGGATGGTTTCGGAGATCTTTTCCAACCCTTGGTGATTCTATGATTCTATGACAGTGCTTCTTACTGTGTTTATGCTATACATTTTCTTCGGATAACTTTGGACATTACAGATTGAGTATCTGTTATTTTTTTATTTTCTACTCTCTCCAGTTTTAACTATACCTGTGCTATATATATATATATACACATATATATATATATATACTGCAATTAAACACCACTGGCAGTTTAATGGTTAATGTTCTATTTCAAGCAGCAGTACATTTAACAGGGACCATGATGGAACAGTTTGCCCTTAGCTGGTTTTTAAAGCCCTTACTTTGAGCTAAAGCTATAGTGCTGGGATAGGCGTAATCCTCTTCCATAAGAAGTCTTCTTCTACCTTCTTCCTATCAGAGAAGGTGTCTTACCTAATTTTTGTGTGACCTGCCCTTCCAGGTTTGAGGCTGCACCGGAGGAGCAGGATATGTTCAGTGGGAAGAAGTTGCTGAGGGGCCAAGGATACCAGAGGATAAATGGCCAGCATGGGCCCTTGGCCCAGATGCTGTAGTTATCTGGGCAAAGAGGAGAAGTCTTGCTTTACTGCAGCCTAGCTCACCTCTTCCTGGCTTTACTTCTGAGCAGACTTGCATGAAACCCAAGAAGAAGGAAGCTGACCTAGAAAGAGGCATGGAGCAGCTATGGGAGTCTCTGCCAGGCAAAGCTGATGCCCTTAAAAGACACAAAAATGTTTTATCCAGTGCTGACAACGTAGTGGCAGTGGTGGCTGGATTTAGGTTTTCAGGAAGGCCACAGACCCCCCATGAACTTCCCACAGCAGCTGGGCCTTGTTTTGTCAGCATATGTTAGATGCCAACTCCTGCTTCAGGTATCTCTCAGGGCTCTCATGAAGTGCTTCATGCTCCAGAGGAGGGTCTGCTCTCCCCTTTTGACATCTTCTTTCCATCAGACCTCTTCTCAGGCCCAGGTCCCAACCTCTCCAGACACGTCATCGCTCTTCAGCCCTCTCACCAATTTTTTTCAGCCCTTTTTTCTTTCCTTTTCCTTTTGGGTAAAACAGAGCCGCAGAACAACTAGTAATTATTCCTCCAGAACTGTGCTCCCAAGAGCTTCACAGAAGGCCATAAGGCCAATTAACATGTTATCAAGGCTGCAGCACACTCCCTTTGTACCCAGGCCTCACACCCTGCTGCTTATCTTTGGCTCTGTGAGCAGACCTAGGCCACTGAGACACCCAAACTAACTCACTGCAAATACAAACAAACAAAACCCTTCAGAGGAATTTAGTTGGGATTGTGTGGTCTGAAGAAGGGAGAAAAGCAGAAAGGAAAGGAGAAGGAGATGGAAATAGCCCTTCCCTTGGTGGCAGCAAGCCACTGTGTACATTCAGGTGCTGGTGAAACAACCAGTGTTCACTCAGTGCCTTCTAAAGGATGGCTGCACAAGCCTACTCCAAAAAGGCTGGGTTTGGCCACACTGTGTTCCCAGCTCTAATCCAAAATGCACTGAATGACACAACAAAATACACCTGAAGTTACAAAACACAAAGGCAGAAGCCTACTTCCCACCTCTGACAGGTCAGAGCTGTACTATAAAGCAGTTATTAATTGCAGTGTGATCCCTTCAAACTGAGAGAAAAACTCTGCTGTGGTGGGGAGAAGGGGTCAGCTTTGCCCAGAAATTCATGTCATGCTATGGGCAAGCTGGCTGGCTCCTTTCTCAAATGAGGGATTCATGATAAAATAAATTGATCTTTAGTGTCCACAAACTGGGTTAAAAGCAGATTGTGATGTGAAGCATGAATTGATGTAAACTCCTCATGGTGGATTAGATTTGTCCAAACAATTGTGATGGGTTGACCTCAAAGCAGGTTTTATGCAGGTTCTGTCCAGGCCAGGGCTTCAAGGTGCCTAGTCCAACTACCTGGGAGCTTTTGTAATCTGTTCCTTCTTGCTCTCCACCTGCCTCTTTACTCTGATGTCATCAGCTTCCCTCAAACAGAGCCCTTTGATCCTCTACTTGAACCTTCTCTCCAGGTACTTGCTATAGCAGGTCTTCTCCTTCCTCAGAGCTCAGGTCTCACACCTGAATCTTACCGCAGAGATTTGCCTGGACTCTTCTGCAACTGACGTAATGATTTGAAAAAGTAGGTAAAGCACAGGAGGTGCCCTAGCAGCAGGACAAAGGAGCTCAGCAAGCAAATGGCCATGAACAGAGATGGTCCAGAGTGGCCATCTTGTCACTACTCCATCTTGTTCATCTCCCTACCTTGGTTTCACACAGATCCAGAATCCGGGTACCATCTCATTTTGCCACTTCATACATCACTTCCAGTCCTCATGCTTCTCTTTGGCTCCCTGTGTGAACTGAGATAGTTAGCTGTGGGCTGTTGGGGCTTGCAGGGCTCTGCTAGGGGAGCTGCAGGCTGACATTTCAGAACCAGCTGCAGGCTGGGCTACTGATTCCAAAGTTGCAGGACTACAACAAACAGCTGAAGGGCTTGGAGTGAGACCTGTGATAAATGTTTACAGGTAAGCAATGCCCAAGGAATAAGAAACAGATCTATGTCCTGCATACGGACAGTCTCACACCACTGTAGACTTTTACTTGGCCAGCTACAGAAAAAAATCCGTATTTTCTCTTAGGTACCACATCTTCATGCCACTACCATCAGCCTTCTGCAAAGGGAATACACATGCAAAATCCATGCAGCAAAGAAAGTCCAGCACACCATCATGCCCATGTTGAGCACACGACCAAGCTGTTGTGACTTGCCCTGGAAGAGGGAGCAACAGACTCCAGCACACATGCTGGCACAAAGTTAAAACACATACATGCTCGTTCAGCAATGCCCATCTGAAACACATTATCTGATCATGCCAGAACTCATTCTGGCCTGACCCACTAACTGAGCCAGCTCTGCAGAACCAGGATAAATGACCCCAGCACAGGCCCTGCAGAGAGACATGACTTTGTTAGGAGAAAAGTAGTTGAAAGGAGAAAAAAAAAAAAGAAAAAAAAAAAAAGAAAATGTCCTGCACTTCCACTGGGAATAAAATGAGAAGAAACTGCAAGAACAGGAACTTAGGTCAGATATTAGGAAAAATATTTCCAAGCTAAGAAGAGTGTAGTGCTGGAACAGAGATCCTTGGAGATTACTGAACTGCCATCCTTTGAGGATATCTATGAAAATGCCTGAAAAATCTTGGTCGGGGTGACATAGTATCCTCACTGGGCAGATAATGGACTAGGACACTTACCAGGCTTCCTTCCTGCCTGGCTTTTTTTTTTCTCCTTCATTCTGTATCTTTAAGAATCTGTCAGAAAGTAGATGTTTGCATAGAAGTACGGTAATGTTGCTGTTTCCCGAAGTGCACAGCAATTACCAGTCACTGTGAGGCACTTTGAGGGTACTCAGAACAGCAGCATAATGCTCAAATATATTTGCTTCAAGTACTTTGGCTCTTTAGGAAGAAATGCTATAACTGCTGATGAAGGGAGCATGCCCCTCAGTTAAGCAGTCCTGATCCAGAGCAGCTGAGCCTCCAGACAGGGCCTTCCCAGCACAGCTCTGCACCCAGACTCTGCTCCAGCACCTCCTCCTCTGTCCATCTGTCCTTCTGATGTTGACAGTGCATGCCAAGGCTCTCTTCAATTGAGGTGTGGGAGGCAGAGCACACTCCTGAGACATGAGGGGAAAACTGCTGCACTATTTCTGACCGTACTCAGCACCTTCCCATTCCCTCAGCTGCACTTAGCACTGGAGAAACAAGTGCCACTACACAAACCTGCTGCTTTGTTTGCTTCAGGCACATTACACCATTATTAACCACCTCTCTTATGTCAAGGCTGCCTGAGAATGATGATGCTACCTTTGTTCTCTTTTCTCTGCAAAAATGACTTCTCCTTCACTGTTTCAGTAAAGGAAATGGTGAGAGAAGATTCCTCATTAAATAGTCACTAAAATAAAACTGCAAATGTGCTCTTGCCCATCCCCAAGAAGATCCAAAAGACATAGCTATGAAGTTTAGATCTAGCTTTCCATTTTACTTTTTTTTTTTTTTTTTTTAAATTAAACAAAATACTCAGAATTTGGGACCCTGCTTAAAAGTTTATCTCAGTACTGGAAGCATATCTGGACGAAGTTAGCTACCAAAAGCAAACAGCATTATCAAGCAGGCCCTCAGTTTAAAGAAAGCAGCGCTCCCCTTCTAAAGGTACGCGTTCTTCCTTATCTCTTTGACACAGAGCATCAAGGTTTTAGCTTTCACAACGCAATGTTGGCACGCAGCGTTACAATGCAGCTAAACTGAGAAGGAAAATGCTGAGATGAGAAAGGGATCACGCAGTTCCTCAACCCAGCAACACAGCATGCAGATTCTGAACAATGAAACTTTTTTCCAAATCAAATAGCAACTGTGCCAATTTTAAGAGGTAGTGCTCTTCAATATTAGCACTTCTCAGGTACAACTTAAAAATGCTTCCTTTAGCTAACTACAAAGCTGGATTTGCATCACTTCCACCAGCTCAGTGCAATCCACCATACATCAAAAAGCCCTAATTTCTAGGCAATGAAGAAGAAATTCATCGAGGTCTGAACACATCTCAATAATTCCACATTTCCACGATAAACCAGAATAAATACAATCACATTCACAAGTAGTAATACTGTTGGCAGAAAAGTACGATTCTTATATCTGTGTAGAGCTCTGAGTTACAAGGGATCTTTACCCAACGTCTGTAGAACACTTTAGAAAACAGGTATCCTGCTAGTTTTAATTATTAATCAATTGCTCGTAGTGAAAAATAATGCATGAAGTTTGATCATTTTTTTATTTTCTACAAACCTTTAGCTGAAAGGAGACAATGTACCCACCAGGTAAGTCTTACTATCTGGATTGTGAAATACTTCAAAGATTTGTAATAAAGAAATTATTACCCCTCATTCAATTCCTGTTTGGGCTTGGATCCTCTGAAAGCTATCAAGCACTGAATTACATTTTCTAGCCACATCCCAAGCCTGTGGTTTCAAAAAAGTTGTTTCTATAAAGAAGACCAACTCTAGGCTCAGTTGTGCATGTTTAACACCTGCAATGGAAGCCCAGCTGATGAGACAAATGTGCTACAGGAGCTTCCACTCAAGAACATGTAGAACTGCAGAGTAGCAGAGCTAAAATGGATCTCGGAGAGTTCAAGAGGGGCAGAGCGGGCAGCACCACCCAGGACCTTCCTGCTAGGCTACGTTCCTCAGCCTGGCCCTCAGTTGGGGCTCCATACTGCAGGTCTGGGGGAGCAGCGGCAGGACACAGTGTGTAATCTTCCAAGACCTCTACAAGACTGACTCCTAAATGACCAGCACAATTTGCCAGCAACAGAATCTAGACCTCAGTTCAAACTTAGGTATCCCAGCCACAAAAGCATCCTTTCTTCTTGCTTTAAAACACCTAGGCCACATCTTGAAAAGTAAGATAAATGTTTTTGTTACAGGAGGACAGGACAATTGTTCTGGGCACCGCCCAACTTACCTACTTCCTATCATGAAGCTTTTTTCTCTTATAAAGGAAAACTCACATTTCCAGTTTAACAATTTATGTCATCATAGGGCAGTAGGGTGTGAAGACAGCAATACTTTTATTAATGGTTACGTCCCTGTTTCAAGTCAAAACTGCATGAACGTAACCTACAAAGACAAGAAGCATATTATTTTGGTGAAAGAAGTAGTAGAAGAAATATTTAACTAGAAAGCTCCAGTGCTCCAGAACTATAATTCGAACTTTGCCAGATATCCATCTGAGGTTAAGATGGGTATCTTAACTTCCCTAATAGCATTCAGTTTCAAAAAACTCCAATGTCTGCTGCAATCCAGGAGTGCTGAGGACAGATGTGTAGGCAGGAAGAAATACGGAAGAATAAACCCCAAGTATCAGTGAGAGAGAAATCATGGGGAAATTAGACACGGTGAAAAAGAAGCAGCAGGAATGGAACAGTACACAGCACATCCTAGGGAGGGCATTACAAACCAGAACATAAACTGATGAATGTTTTTTTACTGGAAAAAATTGGAGTTTAAGTTCTAACACGTCCAACCATGCTGAAAGATGCTGCTGACCCCATCTGCCTTACTGACAGAATCAACCATGGCTATGCCAGGGCCAGCAGCCAAGGGCGAGTCACATCAGCCACCTCAACGCAGAGCCTCACCTTAACAGCACCAACAGCTCTGTGGGCAGGAGGTGAGCAGAGGCCACTGCTGGGAGGCACGAGTGATGCAGGCCCGGCAGTGGGCTGGGGCCACAAGGAGCAGAGCCGCAGTGCTGGTGCAAGAGGAACCTGCAGCCCGAGACGGTGATAATGCTGGTGGCAGAATGAGACAAGAGGCAGTGCTTCCTCTTTCTGCTGAACTTTTATTCAACAACAACTATATTACAGATTAAAAAACCGCTCTACCCAAGGCTCTCACAAATGCAGAACGGCCGCTGGTCTTGAATGTGCACTCGTGATTTTAGCACAACGAGGCAGAGCTGACCGCATTCTTTTCTAGGAACCAGCACTCTTGAGTCAGCAGCACAAAAACGCACAGAAAGCATTGCCATCTTCACGACAAGCCTTTCAGGTGCAAAGAACTGACAAAAACCACACAGGACGTTCCCATACCCTCAGCACAGCTGCTTTAACCTGAGGACCGCCAAAGCCCCGAAGCTCGGTGTAATGACCGCCGAGGAGCCACGCGCGACCCGCAACCTCCTGCGGCGGCCCCGAGGCCGTTACAAACCCCGCCCGCTGCCACGCGACGTCAGAGCCCCCTACACCGCACCCCGCCCTCCTCCCCCAGTGGCGGAAGGAGCCGCTGCCGCGCATGCGCCGGGCCGTCCCTTTCCGGCCGGCACGCGACCTTCTTTGCCCTCCCGCGCGCGCGCGCCCTCCCTCGCCTTCTCCCCGCGCGGACGGCCCCAGGCACGCGCGGGGCGGGGCGGGGCGCGACGCGGCGCACGCGCCCCACCGCTAAACCCCTCCTGCTCGACCCTCGCGCGTGCGCGTGGCGCTCGGCCGGCTCCCACCGCCCCACCCCCGCTGCGCACATGTGCTCCGCCGTCGGCGCGTGCGCTCTGCCGCTGAGCCCCCACCGCCCCCGGTGACGTCGCGAGGCGCAGGCGCCTTCCCTCTCGGCCTCTTCCCCCGCGGCCGCTGCGCGTGCGCGTGGGCCGGCGCCCCCCGCGGCCGCCCGCCTCCCCCCGCGGCGGCGCATGCGTCGTGCGCGCCGTCGGTGCGTGGCGTGCGGAGCGGTGGGGGCGGGTGGGGGCGGGGCGGGTATATATAGTGCGCGGCCGGGGCGGCGGCCTCCCCCTTGTCCCCCGGCCGCCGTCGGAGCTGTGTGCGCAGTGCGTGTGCTCCGGACACCCGGACACGCCGGCCCGGCCCCGCCGCACCATTTATTACTAAAAATACTAAAAAAGCCAAAAAAAATCAAAAAATCTTAAAAAAACCTTTTTAAAAAAAAATAAGCCTCCCTTCTTTCCACCTCCCGACGACCTCCTGCAACCGGCCGGTTTGATATAAAAGAACCCGGTGAAGCGAAGTCCCGGACCCGGCGCAGCCGAGAGGAGACACCGAGCAGCCCGCCCGACCCCGCCGCACCGCATCGCACCGCCAGGCCCGGCTCGGAGCGCCCGCCCCGCCGCTCCGCCGCCGCCCGCAGCCGTTAAGTTTCGAATCCGCCTCCGGAGATCCCCCGGCGCCGCCGTCGCCTCCCGCCGGCCGCTGCCCCGACGGAGCGCCCATCCGCCGCGGCCCCCTCGCCTCGCCAGCGCCTCCCCCTTGCCCTCCCGCGTCGGGAGACGGCGGCAGGATGAACCCCAGCGCCCCGAGCTACCCCATGGCCTCCCTCTACGTGGGGGACCTGCACCCCGACGTGACCGAGGCCATGCTCTACGAGAAGTTCAGCCCCGCCGGGCCCATCCTCTCCATCCGCGTCTGCAGGGACATGATCACCCGGCGCTCCCTCGGCTACGCCTACGTCAACTTCCAGCAGCCCGCCGACGGTGAGCGAGCGCCCGGCCCGGCCGCGGAGCCATGTTACCCCGCCCCCCACTTCCCTCCCCCCTCTCGCCCGGCCCGGCCGCCGCGTCCATTTTCCCCGGGCGCGGGGTGGGGCTCCGCCGGGCGGGGAGCGAGGCCGGGAAGTTGGTGCCGCCGCGCGGCCTGGGGCCGTCCGCGCCTCGTGGCGGGCGGGGGGGCGGCGCTGCCGGGAAGCGAAAGGGGAACGCGCGGGGCCCGGCGCGGCGGCCTCGGGGAGCGGCGGGGCCTCGAGGGGCGGGGTGCGGGGAGCGCCGCCGCGCCGGCCGCCCGTAACGGCCGTGGCTGCGGCACGAACGGGGCTGGGGCGGGGGAGGCGGCGGGAAGCGGGCGGCCCATCGGGTGCCGCGCGGCCCGGCCCCGGCGCAGGCCGGAGCGATGCGTCGGCGCTGTGGCGGCCCGTCACGTGTGGGAGCGGGGAGCTGCTCGGCCTCCCGGCCCTGCCGCATCCCGGCCCGCCCCGCCGCACGCTGACAACTGCTTGGCGCCTTGCTGCCTCTCCTGAACTCGCTCGTCGTGCGGTGCTCCCGTTTCTCTGAAGTTATATCAGTAAGGAAAGTTCCCGTCTCGCTCTGGACGTGTCTCTGCCAAGTTCAGCGTGCCAGGGCGTTCCTATAAAGGGCCACATCTGATCCATGTAAAGTTCTATGGAATCCAATTACAAGAGAGAATTTGGCCAGCTAGAGCACGCTCGCTTTCAAATACTGTCAACTAAACAGCTTTCCATTATTTGTGATTTTATTTTCAAGCATAATAGAGTGAGAGGTCTGAGTTACAAACTTTTCAGGCACTTGAATTGTCTGCCCGTCGGAATTGGCTTCAGCACGCAGCTGCCATCAGGGGTGGGACCTCTGATGCCCTGATGATATTGGGGTGGGAGGAGTGGAGTAAAAGTTACCCCCTTCCATGAAAGATTTCAGTTGTTTTCAGCTCTCTGACTTCATAGAGCTTTTCATCTGCCCAGACAGTGCTCAGAATCATGGAATCCGAATGCTTGCCCTGCTGCACGTTGCTTTTAGTCATTAGAAAGTTACGATGCAGGTCACTCAAAAAGAAAATGAGGGGTCAGCACAGTTCAGCACTGTGGTATGATAATGTCAGGGCAGAAGCTGAGGGTGTTCCACATGCTTTTCCTCCTCAGTAATGACAGCTCTGTAAAACAGGCCTCACCTTTGTGGTTAGCTGAACAGCCCCAAGCTTTGTGACTTATTTTATCATTTGTCGCATGTGGGAGTCAATGGAGCTTTTCACCTGAGCAGTGCTTGCAGACAGAATATGAGAGCAGACCTCTTATGAAAAGGCTGTTACTTCACATTTTTAGGTGATTTTCTAGCTTTGTGGTGGAGGTGTCCAAATCTTGCCCTCCATGTACCCCAACTACCTGGAGGCTCTTACTTAAGGTGCGCTGCAGTGATACCGTGATTATAGTTTTGCAGTGAGTTTAGAATTTGATGTTCTTGACAAATATCTAGAAAATGTCTGCTGGGCACACAACCCACTTTCTGAAGCCTTGAAATAGCAACTCTGAGGAGAAAAGGTTACTCCTGTCATCATACTGTTTTCCTTTTAATTCCATGCTTGCTGCCTTCTCCTGGTTTAGCCTAATTTTTAGCTACACTCCAGACTGTGCTCATTAAGCAGCTGGTAACTACTAGCTGGGGCTTAGGAAGGTGTTGGAAGGCGCATTTGAGTTAGCAGCTGTCTGAACTAGGGATCTCACAGCTCTTCCCCAAGCTCCTTAGGCTGATGACACACTTGTGAGGTATGCACGCATTTCACAGTTGTGACTTCTCTGAATTTGAGTCATTGTCCAGAGTAAAGCCCAGGAAACGTCATTTCATCACTGAACTATACCTATTTTTGAGCAGTTTCCCTTCAGTTTGTCAGTGGCTGCATTTCCAGAGCTTTATTATATTATTTTATAGCTATACTTGAGTAGATACAGTGCAGCTCAGTGCTGAGCATGTTTTCTGTGTGTTCGTGAAGTTACTCTGAAGTTGACCAGCCAGTTGCTGTGACTGAAGTGAGCCCTGACTCATTGCATAAAGCTGGGCAGCATCAGCAGAAGCGTAGTGTAGGTAGGTGTGTCTCATGTCACGAGTGAACTGCTGAATGGGATTGTCCCCTGCAAACCAGCACAGACTTCTGTGGCAGCCAGCTGAAATGCAAAGAAGCAAGCCAATTTTACTGCTTACAGATTTTGATGAGAGTAATTTATACCTGGTAAGTTGTGCAAAATATTCAAGTGATGTTTTAAAGTATGTGTTGGTGTGGCAGTGTGGTGCTGGTTAAGCAGAAGTCTTGACGTTCCTTGGCCATGTGCTCCAGAGAAAAGGAGGAGTGGAGTTGCCATGATGTCCTTGTTCTGGATAACTTGTATCAGGCTAAGATACAGCTTGCTGTTAGCGCAGAGCAGGCTGTTACAGGCGGGGAAGGACTCCCTTGCTTGGAATCAGATGTCTGGGTCTTTGGGAAATGTGTCTGGGAACGCACATTCTTGAGAAGTGTCAGGATTATTCTAGAAGCAATTAGCACAAATTGGAAAAGCCTATTTTCTAGTAAAAGCAAGTCCTGTTGCTACTTCTGGAAATAATGAGCTGTTTATTACTGGCACTTTTGCTGGTGTCGGCAGTAATAGTTCTAATGACTTCCAGGGCAAGGCCGGTGTTAGATGGTTCTTCTGCAGCATGTCCTGATGTCCACAGTTGATTTTGTTTATCGGGTTTTTTAGTAATTTAAAGTGCTCTGGTGCATTCCATTTCCCAAAATCAGTGACTTAGGCTGGCTTTTCCCTCCTGCTTTACTTGTAGTATCTTCATTGGTGTATAAAGATTGATGATGCTTACATTTCTGTCATTTTGGCTCTAAATCAATTATCTTGCTACAGTCATGTGAATATGGTAACAGTATCAATTGGCGTTTTTAACAATAAAACAGCTGTTTACCTGGTTATCCTTTACAGATGTCTTTCAGGAAATATAATCTTAAAATTCACTTGTAATCTGAAACATGGCAAGAAAGGCGATAACACAGTGTACCAGCTAACCAGAGGCTGATTGCAAGTTTTCTTGGCCATGGTGTTCAGTAACAAAGCCAGATACGTGAGCAGCACTTCATGGAAAAGAGAGATTGACAGTGTGGCTGGCCTTTGGTGCTTCTAAGAAAAGCAAATAACTGACACGGTTACAGTCTTTCTTTAAATTGATACAAGTTTATTCCAGTCTCGTTGACATCTCAGTGCTCTCCTATACGCAGATGGCAGTGAAATGAGTTGGTACAGATGGATATGACTTCAGGTGTATCTCAGAACTTTTTCCCATGTTCTTCCAGACAAGAACAAAAATTAAAAAGAGCTTGCGTAGGAGATGAGCTCTGCCGTAAATTAGAGCTGTTTCTTTCTTGCATAAATACCTTGTTGACTTAAATGATCACAGACGTGTGTCGTTGCTTTGAAAGGACGTAAGAAAACTGAGAATGTCTTGACAAGTTCCCTGCCTAAGTATACTGAGGCCTTAAATTCAGACTTTGAAAAGTTAGTTAAGGAGTTCCACTGGAAAAGCTGCTCCATTGGAGTAACAAAAGCTGGTTTATGCTACTGCATTGTGCTGTTTCAATGCTCGCTCCTTCTTTGACCTTGTGTGTATTTAATTGTGAGCTTTTAATGTATGTTTTTTGAGACTTTTCTAAGTTAAATACTGGTTTTACATCTCTCTGAACTGTCCCTGGCCTGGAAGTCCATCACAGATATTTTTGTTACTGAAATGCTGTGTGAAACAGTTGCTTGAACTGCACCTGGCAATGCAATTCTGTCAGTTTATGGGGATGTTGGTGACTTAGGCATTGCTGTGTTAATGCTGGCAAAAGGCCCAGTGTGGGCATATGTTGTACCCCCAGAAACATTTTTATTGGTATGATATACACGTGGTCTAGGGATGGTCAGCTGAATTTCACAGATGTTAAAACCTTTCCTCCTTTGGAAATGGGTCAGAATTGCCATTTGATTCATTTTCCTCCACGAAGGTCCCTCCTTTGCATAGCCGGGTACAGTCACTACTGCTACTGGGATTTCTTCTGTTTACCCAGCTGAACTGCGTGCCTTCCTTTTTCTTCAGTGCAGCCTTAGCAGAGGAGATACTTGCCAATTTTTACTTGCCTAAAAGAGAGGATTTTGTTTGCATTGAAAGTTTGGGTATGCATCTTGATGGCTGTGGTCCAGCTGAAGTTTTCTGAAGGATTGTATTCAAAATGCTTTTTTTGTGCTTATTTCAGTAACTTTAGTATTTCCCACTAATTCCATGGTTCTTTTCCAGCTGAACGAGCTTTGGATACTATGAATTTTGATGTCATTAAAGGCAAACCGGTGCGCATTATGTGGTCCCAGCGTGATCCATCTCTACGCAAAAGTGGCGTTGGAAACATCTTCATCAAAAACTTGGACAAATCAATTGATAACAAAGCTTTGTATGACACTTTTTCTGCTTTTGGAAACATCCTTTCTTGTAAGGTTAGTGACAAGTTATGGGTGCATTTAACGATTTGACATTAAAAAAAAGAATTCAAATTACGTGGGAAGCATTCCATGGTTATTACAACAAAGTTTTTCTTTAATAGGTGGTATGTGATGAAAATGGATCCAAGGGTTATGGATTTGTACATTTTGAGACACAGGAAGCTGCAGAAAGAGCTATTGAGAAAATGAATGGTATGCTGCTTAATGACCGCAAAGTGTAAGTACATAAATACGTTGTTGGAGATCAACAGACTGAATTCAAGTTACAGTAGGCACATATCTCAAAGCTTACTTAGAAAAGGCGAGTTGTTCTAAACACTTCTGTTCTAAAGAGGATTTAGAATTTGAGCACTAGGAATAGTAGGAGCTGCATTACCTACTTTAAGGCAGACTAAGTTCAGAAAACTCTTCCTAAAGAAGAAAAAAAGTTCTGTCAGTTCTCTTATGAGCCGATGCTCTGATGAAGATTTGGGAAATTTTTTTTATGACGCTACTGATCCCAGATGAAGTGTAGCCCATGGGGTATTCTGAACAATGATTTCTTTATAAATGTTTTGTGATAGGTGTGTTCTCCTTTTTTGAGTGAAGCTTGGAGCTCCCAAGCTACTCAATCTTGAACAGTAGTCTGATTATACAAAATGTTTTTATGAGTGTGTGTTAATAAATGCCTAGGGAACAGGAATAGGAAACAAAATTTAAGGAAGCAATATTTTGAAAACCATAGCTACTCTTATACTGTAGTGAAAAAACAGATTATTAGGTTATTGATCAGTGATAACTAGGTCGGACTTGCGGATGGCTGCCTTGCAGCTGAGTGATCATTATGGCATTTGGAATAATAATCAGAAATCAGCATTAGCCTTGTAATTTCTGTGTTAGAGGAGTTCTTTGTAGTGCAGAGTGTTCAGTCTCTGTTACGTTTTTGACCTTTAGTGTTCTCAGCCAATTCACAATGGTATTTGACTGCAGAGCAAGTTGCACTATTTATTTCTCCATGCCCTTTGAGTGAAGGAAAAAAAAAAAAAAACAACAAAACTTTGCTTTGACATAGGTTAGAAAGGTACATAAGGGTGTGAGGGAAGCTAGTTTGTATCCCCTGCTTAAAAGCTAGGTTGGCAAACAGTGAGTGGTTTTAAGGCTGCCACGTTTTCCGTGTGGCAGAGAGATTATGCTGGTATCTAGAATTTCAGTTTACCTAGCACTCTCTCCCATTGTCCACATCTCCTGATGTCAAAGGCTGTACAAGAGCGAGCAGTGTTGCCAATAACTTGAAAGCATTTTTGTTCGTAATTGCGATAAGTGCACCGATATGAAACAGATAGGGAAATTGGTTTTGATAGCTTTATCTTGAATATTTTATCTCGAGAATTTCATGCCTATAATGAATAATGAGAATGAGTGAGAATAAAATATGATGCGAGAGGATTAAAGTAATTTTTTAAATCTTTGTCTAATATACCTTTTCTGTTCTCCTGGAATCAGATTTGTTGGAAGGTTTAAATCCCGCAAGGAACGTGAGGCAGAGCTTGGAGCCAGAGCAAAGGAATTCACCAATGTTTACATCAAGAATTTTGGAGAAGACATGGATGATGAGAGACTTAAGGAACTCTTTGGCAAGTTTGGTAATGTCTTATGCTTTGAGTTTATATAAACACCGCTGAACTTCTGCTTAGTTTGTGTCTGTACAGTGCTCTGTAATAGGAACAATCAGATGGCTCTCTGCAGCTTTATTTAATAATTTAGTCCTTATTACACTTTGAATTTGAGCTAGTAATTAATACTCACTACAGAATTTTAAATAACTGGAATAGAATACAGTCCTCCTATCAGAGCTTTCTGATGATCTGAAAATATTGTGTAGTCTCTTTAATGGATTTTGCAAATGTTGAAGTTGTGAATAGAAATGTTTTCTGTTGTACGCATTGATGCTATGAGTTCACTACAGGATACGTAACAAATGAGTTTCCTGTTGCTTTTTCACTGATGTGCAGACTAACCTTTATTCAGAGTATCTGTGCTTTCCTTATTTAGTTGCACTGTGGTGACTTAAGAAATTGCAAGTAACTTCACCGTGAGCAAGCCATTCAGTTCTGTCTTGACCCTTGGTTATGTGCAGGGCAGAATTATTGTGGGAGTATATCTAGTAATGTATCTGAGGTGTTATTGTTGAATTAGGAAGTGGCAAACTTCCTTTATCCAGTCACAGATCCTTATACTGGTCTGTAGACCACATCTATTGTATCGTTTTTTTTCCTCTGTCTTGCTGGATTCCTGTGGATGTCATGTAAACCGAGACAGAGCCTTGTATATGAGATCCTGTAGCAGCCTTAAGTCGCATTCACAGGAAATTACTTTTTACTACTGACATATCTGTGGATGAAATGGTAGCAAATTTAGCTAATAGCTCTTGCAACTGAATTTGGATGGCAGTTTTACAAAGGTTCAGAACTGCTGAGCTGAGGTCCTTTTGCCAAAGCACGTAGAGCTAATAGAAGAGTCTCCTTTCCAGCCTTTCATACCTTTTTCAGAGTGTGGAAGCACTAGCACTTCAAATGTTATTTTTTCCATTAAAAATTACTGGATTCACTTTGAAGTTAAATTCCTATCCCATTATGATTGAAAATGCAGTACAAAAGATACTCAGCGTGGCAGGCATCAGCCATAAAGGCTACAGTTCAGCATCTGGGCAGATCAGCAGTTTTATCCTAATGGGTGGCATTTCTTAGATGCTGTCGTTGATGCAGGAATCTTTTGTGGTAAAAATGAAGAAATGAAATATTGAAATTTCTAAACAGTGTTCAAGAGATGAAGAGAACATATGCAACATAAAATATTTCATTGACATTTTAGGTCCTGCCTTAAGTGTGAAAGTTATGACTGATGAGAGTGGAAAATCCAAGGGCTTTGGCTTCGTTAGTTTTGAAAGACATGAAGATGCCCAAAAAGTAAGTTTTTGTACTTCATTGTAGGAATTCCGACTGAAAACCAAATAAGAAGTTTCAGTGAGTACATAGGAAATTTGTGAATTGATCAAGAGTTCTTATTTGCTCACGGGCACTGCAAAACCAGATATTTGCTTCCTAAATAACTGAACATAGTTTCTATCACTTAAAATGCTTTCTTATGAGCAAAAGGACTTCATTTGTGCAGCCTATTAAGATACTCTGAGAAGGCTGGAACTGATGTAAGATGAGACATTTTGAATAATGTGAGAACCTGTTGTAGCTAGGCTTGAAGATTTCAGTGAAATTCGGATTTCTTCATTGGTGCAACACACAAGCATGGTAAATTATTACATCTCTGCAAAACACAAATGAATCATTGGATCTAATTTGGTTGCACAAAACATTTGTGCAAGTGCAAGGCAGAAAGGATTGCTTTTTCAGACTACAGTACTGCAAAGTCAGCAGGAAGGCTATTAGTTTTATGAGTACGTTTGGCACAGCTTTAAGAAAATAGTCAGCCCTGTGATGTTGCTTTTACCTTGAAGAGTAACTTTGGAACAAGGATCCTATTAATTTGTGTATGTGTCTATAGCATGCCAGTATGCTGTGTGATTTAATTCTTTGGCAGCTGGTTGCTTTCTGTCAGTTTACTATGACAGGAAGGACATAGAATCGGGAGGAAAAACTCAGCCCAGAAGAGATAAAGGCAACAAATCAAGCTTGCTTTTCAACAGACGGTTTTGTAATTTGTTTGATTTGTTCGTAGTGCAAGAATCCATGCATGAGATGGAATAAGTACTGTCTTAAAAGTACATTTTTTTCAGTCTTGCATACATTCATAAGTGAATTGCTTCTCTTACAGTAGTCAAATGTGCACGTATGATGTTTTAAATAACATGGAATACAAATATCTCGGTAAATACGAAGCACTGCTAACCTCTTGTTTATTACTGAAGGCTGTAGATGAGATGAATGGAAAAGAGCTCAATGGGAAACAAATCTATGTTGGACGGGCTCAGAAAAAAGTGGAAAGACAGACGGAGCTGAAGCGTAAATTTGAGCAAATGAAGCAGGACAGGATCACCAGATACCAGGTTCCCTTTTAATTCAAGAGAACTTCATTTTTGTATTTATGTAGGTCATGTGCTTTCAAAACTAACTTGACTTTTTATTTTCTTAGGGTGTAAACCTTTATGTGAAAAATCTTGATGATGGAATTGATGATGAACGTCTTCGAAAAGAATTCTCCCCATTTGGTACAATCACTAGTGCAAAGGTAAAACTTACTGATTGGACTTGTGCTTTTATTGATGAGTGGAGAGGGAGAAATGAGAAATGTGACCCAGTCACCTGTTGTTCTTACTATTGTTATATAGTCATGAACACCTGTTGTCTTGATTTTTACGTATTTCAGGTTAAATACATGATGCCTTTCTTGACATAAACTGTGTACTCACGTTACTGAAGAAAAATTTTGTATTTTAGTGCATTTGTGTGCTCAGTTTTACCTCACTGAGGTTTTTATCTGTATTCACTAAAGAATTAGCTTGTCGTTAAATCACATTTCTTTTTAAAAATCCATTCAGTAAAACAAACCTGTGGTCTCACTTGCATAATAAGCTGAAAAAAGGAGCTTGTGTAAGTTGAATGGGGCCAGATGTAACTTTTTTTTTTTTGTCTTACTGACAGGTCATGATGGAAGGTGGACGCAGCAAAGGATTTGGGTTTGTCTGCTTTTCATCACCAGAAGAAGCCACCAAAGCTGTCACAGAGATGAATGGTAGAATTGTGGCTACTAAACCATTATACGTAGCTCTAGCCCAGCGTAAAGAAGAGCGCCAAGCTCATCTCACCAACCAGTATATGCAGAGAATGGCAAGTGTAAGAGCAGTCCCTAACCCAGTAATCAACCCCTACCAACCAGCACCTCCTTCAGGTTACTTCATGGCAGCTATCCCACAGGTATGTATAAAGCTGAGTAACCAAATGCTTAGTACTATATACGTAATTTGTTTAGATTTAAAAGTAAATAAAACAATTAGCATTGATTCATAATTTCAGCATTGTAATTTTGTAGCAGAAAGATGAGTCACTGCTCAGCACGCCCTCTGAAGATAACAGGGTAACATAATGTTTTTGCATCTGACAGACTCAGAACCGTGCTGCATACTATCCTACTAATCAACTTGCTCAACTTGCTAGACCTAGTCCTCGCTGGACTGCTCAGGGTGCCAGACCTCATCGTAAGTCTCTTCTTTGCTTTTCCAACAATGGTGATCAACTCGATAAGCCTTTACCTTTGAAATTTTAGATATGCTTTCCCCCATTCACTGTCTCAGTGTGTAACACAATACATCTTTCCTAAAACACAGCATTCCAAAACATGCCTGGTGCTATCCGCCCGGCAGCTCCCAGACCGCCATTTAGTACCATGAGACCGGCTTCTTCACAAGTACCACGAGTCATGTCAACGCAGCGTGTTGGTGAGTTTCACTTCTAATAACGTCTAAGAATAAAACCTCTTTTTAGTTTTGCTGATTCAGAATCTCTCCAACATTCAAAAGTTCTTCTCTAGCTCCTACTAGATTGGTAAGCTGGTCTCTCCTTTTGGTAGTTGTGTAGAGTACTATCCCAGCAAAGACTGAAAATCAGTTTTCTGCTGTGGTCCCCATCTCTTACTTCCTTTAGTGTGCGTTTCGATGGTGCTGTATGTCAGCTTCTGCCATTTCTTACAGTTGTCACCCTGGTGTTTAGAAGAAGCTGCATGTGAAAATTCTGAGATGATACAGTTTTAGCTCTTACTGTTGAGTAGCAGAACTATCATGTGTCCAGAACCTGCATGTCACTGAACGAAGCAGATCTAATTGTGTTGGAGTCTTAACTCCCTGATAACATCCAAAGCAGTGGGTTTTTTTTAGCCATGTGCTTCATGAAAGTGTCTTTTTTAGGATTGCTATTGACAGCAGGCACTCAGGAAATGAAACGTCCTTTGAGGTTAGAATGAAATTAAATCAATACTTAACCAAAAGTGAATGTTTTCTTGCATGTCTTTAAATAGCACGTAGGAAAAAGCAACTCATTAGTGGTTATGGCTATAAAGCGACAACCAGTGAACTTCTAGCTTTGAAGCTTCAATGTGACAATTGTGCTGAGATGAATCTGTAACGCAGTACCTGAATTAGGTGTTCCATTTTTTGATTGGTTAACTTTTGTACAGTGCATGCTAAATTAAAGATTGAATTGTTCACCGACTGAATTGTTATCTTTTCAGCTAATACATCAACACAAACAATGGGTCCACGTCCTGCAGCAGCAGCTACTGCAGCTACTCCTGCTGTACGCACAGTACCACAGTACAAATATGCTGCAGGTGTTCGCAATCCTCAGCAGCATCTTAATACACAGCCACAGGTTGCTATGCAGCAGGTATGTGATTTTAGGAACTGATCATGCTTTTGCTGGGTTTTCTGCAGATTAAGGGTGGAGGTGTGTATGATTAAGAGTTTCCTTTGTTTATCTAGAATTCAGGCTTTGCATTATGGCACCAGTAGAGTTTGGGGTTTTAAGTATGTTTCAAATTCACCTGGGATGGGATGCGATCCTGTGTTACTTTATATTTTCCAGTTTGATACCTTAACCTGAATTTTCCTTGTGATTGCTCCACAATGGAACGGTTGATGCTTATCTCCAGCATCGCTCAGTCTGAACCAGCTCTGTTTGATTAAATTGACTTGGATGTAATGTATTCCAGGTTTCTGACTGTGTAGGCATTGTTTATGCTGAGTTGTGTAACACAGGATATTTGAAGCTGCAACTAATTATAAGCTAGAATTTAATCTCTAAAGGGTGTAAAATTAATTTGCAGCCTGCTGTCCATGTGCAAGGTCAGGAACCCTTGACTGCTTCCATGTTGGCTTCTGCCCCTCCACAAGAACAAAAGCAGATGTTAGGTATGTACATGGTATCTTTATGACTTGTAGCAGAAGTATGCTGAGTACTCTATTACTAATCTTAACATACAGAATAAATGGTTTTTAGGGTGGAACAAGGAGACTTGCGTTGCTGTTTTTCCTTCAATCTAGGCTGTGCTCATCATCTGAGATTTCTCACTCCAGATGACGTTTTTTCTTTCTAGGTGAACGTCTATTTCCTCTTATTCAAAGCATGCACCCTACTCTGGCGGGTAAGATCACTGGTATGTTGTTGGAGATTGACAACTCTGAACTCCTTCACATGCTCGAGTCTCCTGAGTCTCTTCGTTCGAAGGTAGGTGGACTTCTGCCTCGTCATTTTCACACTGATTTAACAGGTGCTCTTGCTGGCACAGTGGAGTGGGCAAAGTGCAACAGAATGTGGCCCAGAATGTGAACTTCTAGTATCTTCTTTTGGTGGGTAGCAGTCATTTAACCTAGCATGAACTGAGACTGTGATGTTCTTTCCTTCTTGATGATGCAGGAATTGTTTGTATGTATACTTCAAACCAGTTTAACTTAAACAGAAATAAGCTTCCCTTTATTAATTTTTGATATTTTTTTTACTTACCAGGTTGATGAAGCTGTAGCCGTACTACAAGCCCACCAAGCTAAAGAAGCTGCTCAAAAGGCAGTTAATAACCCTACTGGGGTTCCAAGTGTTTAATAAGTAAGTTTTCTGAGTAATGAAGTATTGCAGGTTAATGAGGGCAGTAGTACCTTGTCCATGGCAGTGAGCTTCCAGGCAGTCTGTCACTTACAGCCACAGAAAGCAGCAGCAGCTGTGGTTGCAGTTGTAGAATAGTTTTGTGCTCCATTCTGTTCAGTTCAGCAGCTCTTGTTTAGCAAATGCTGCTGGCACTTCATCTCGTGTATTTAGCAAGAAAGGGAGCATTGTTTCTAACAGAAATTTAGCTGGTGCATGCCTGCAAAAATGAGCAGTTCTGTCAGACACTACTATTCGTACTGTTGTTCAGGAAGAACTTGAGTAAATTGTGAGAGTAAGCTTAAAATGATGCTTAACCCTATTTTTTTATGTATGAAATAGTCTATTTACACGATAATTTATTTACATGTACCAAAATTTAAAATCACAGTAATTAAAACTAAATTACAGATTTTCTCAATTTTATGTTTTAGTCGGTTTAGCTTTAATGTTAGTTAAAATGTTCTCTTGGTTATCTTCTGAGAGGTTAGTATCTGAATCTTGCATGACAGGAAGAAGCAAAAGGTGCTATTCTGCAGTTTCAAAAGGTAAAAAATGCTGTGGAGTTGAGGATGACGTAGGAGTGTATGCCCCATCTAGTCTGGTTGGGCTTTGTGTGCATGTGAGCTTCTCATGTTTACATCTAGTGGTAGAAGAGGACTGCTATTAAATTTGATTACTTAGCCTCCATTTTTCTTGGTGGTCTCCTTTCTACAGACATGAGATGCCCTTCTGGAGACAAAACAAGTCATGCTTTTCCCATGTTTGGTTTTTTTTTTTTTTTTTTGCTAGTGATACTTTCACACTGGAGATAACAAGTGCTGAATAGTTGTCTATGCTGAACTAAGAATGTTACTCCTTGTGCTCTATGATGCTTTATGGAATTTGAAAGTACTGTTACTAATTGTTAGAGCTTTTGATGTGCTGGCCTTGGAGATGACCTGCAATCAAGTTGTTACAGTAAGAACGGATTGTGCCTAGTCCAAGGCCAGGCTGTGCAGTGTGCTGCTCAGTTGTAGGCTGTTTTATCTTAACCAAGCATCACAGACTTGAGACGCTCTATTTCAGTATCTCTAAAAAGTGGGACACCTACCTCTCTGCAGTGCTTGTAAAGAATATTGGTGTGACTTATAGTCTGAAAGCCCATAGTGTTTTCAGGTACACAGTTGCAGAAAGCATGTCAGAAAGGAAGGGGCTGCTTTGATTTCAAATCCTCCTAACAGCACTGTTTTTGTTTTCAGGAAGATCCGGGAACTACAATCTAGAACTTCGCTTCACCGAAGAAAAAAAAAAAAAATTTAAACATGGAAAAACTATTAAATATTGAGAAAAACATTGCAAAATATAAAATGAATAAAAAAAGGAAAGGAAACTTTGAAGTCAATGTACAGAGCAATGCCGGGGCTAGTAAAACAAATGCTAGCCCTAGATTACTTATCGATTTAAAATTAAAAAAAAATAGTAAAATAAAAAATACAAATTAATGTTTTATAAACCCGGGGGAAAAGAATTTTCAGCACAGTACAAAAATTTAAAGCATTCCTTTCTTTAATTTTGTAATTCTTTACTGTGGAAAAGCTCAGAATATCACCACTGTTTTAGTTGACAGTGGGAATTGATAGCTGAGCAAAGAAACGTAATTTGGATTATAAAATTCTTCGTTTAATAAAAATTCCTTAAACACTGATTTAATTGTCATGGTTTTTTGTACGTTGTACTTCTGATGAGACCTGTCAGAATACCAAGTTAGAATCCAGCTTTTTTGTAGCATTATCTTATACCTGTTAAGCTTAGGCATTAAACAAAAAGAATAGTTAGACCACATCTAGGGTTTTAAAATCCCTAACCACACGGTGTCTGGGCTCTTGTCAGTGTCTGATTAGAAACAGCCCTTTAAATACTATACCTTTGTAGGTGTGAAATGTCATTATGAAAGGCTTGTGATGGGATTCTGTAGCACACCACAGCCCCATGTGGCACTTGCACACTCTGCTCTTACAGTGCTTGAAGGAAGGAGCAGTCTCCATATAGGTCAGCTGCTGTTCCTTTGGAGTTGACCCCAAACCTGCAAATAAACTTCACTGTGTCTGAGGTAGAGGTAGACTAGTATGGATAGATGTGAATGAGCGAGAATTGTCTGCAACAGTGTTGTATTTAAGGGATACAATTTCTGCAGAATTGCAGGCAGGGAGGTTAATGAGCTGTTGATAGAAGGCTATCTGAAATCTGTGTTTTCTGGAGGAGGATGTCAGTGTTTTCTGGACCTATTGCTGCAATCAGAGGACTGTAGTATGCTTTCTGAAATGCCCTCCTCACCCCAAAAAATAATTAGCAAGAGTTGGACTTCATTTTTTTTCCCTTCTGCAGAGAACTTCAGAATGGATTTTTCTTTTCACTGAATCAATTTGAGAAGTAAGCCAGCATAGAGAGGTTGTCTGACACAAATGAATCCTCTATCCCACGCATCACAAAAAGTGCAGTAGGGTGAGCTTGTACAGTTCTGATATTTAGCCCCCTCCTAATGGAGGCAGATTGATCACCCTTTAGTTTCCAGTCTTGCTGAGTTGTGTGACTGCATTTAAGGATTTCTGAAAGTTGATGGTAAATTCCAAAATACCCCAATGGAGGCAGTTTAAGCAAGATGTATCAATGGGTAAGGGGTTGAATGTGCCAACCTTATTTTAGTGTTCTTATTACTGACATTATGTAAAAGCTTTGGAGAGAGTTTTAAAAGCTAAAATTTTTTAGCACCGTAGTAAAAATGTGAAAGAAGATGGACCTAGAGACCAGTCTATGTCAGGAGTATTGGGGCCTTAGGAGGAGACTTGAGAGCCTGCCTCTTACCTAGGGAAATAAGAACTGAAGTCACAGGCTTTCACTGAATCTGCTGGAGTTGAACTGTTTTTTGCATTTTAAAGAATGTGTGAGCTATTTAAACTCATGGGGAGGCAGAGAAAGGAGGGAAGAAGTTGTTCCAGCTTTGTACAAGACTTTCGTGAGTGTGTCAAGCAGTTGCATCTGCACCAGCCTGAAATATCAGGTAATGTTTGTGATAGAAGGAAATAGCAAATGAGGCAGTTCTGCAGGGTTATTGTGAAGGCTTAAGGAAATGAAACTTTTGTATTTTGTTCTACTATAGGTTATTTATTTCCTATTTCTGATTACTTTCTCACTGTATATCAGACATTTAATCAGTCTTCTATTTGATAATATTTTTTTTGTTTTAGAGATGGCATTAGTATCTCTATCAGTGAATCTTTTGAGTATCACTACTACATTTGAACAATTCACCTTACAGAAAAATCAATTTATTTAAGGCAGTAGAGCCTTGTTGCTTTGGGTTAAAGACAATGTAATTGGCAGTCACTTATGCTACAGTCTCTCATAGCATGCGTCAGAGGCTTACACTGATCCTTTACAGCCATGCAACTGCTCAGTGCTAAGCTGATTTTCTGAATCCTCCAGTATTTTGGGGGTATTCCTTCCCCACCTTCCATTCTCTAACCAAAGTGAACACTTCAGAATTGAACAGTGGCCAAAAGCCTGCTCTTAAAATGAATGATGATTTGAATGAATGAATGGTACCATATTCCACTGTCAGCTTTCCAGTGCAGGATGGGTTTTTATGTGTAACTCAAGGTTTGGTGCAGAGGTAATTTGGATGTGTGCATTATGCCCTACAGAAGTCTAGGAACTGGGATTTTCATTCCACTAATGCTAGGAACGTTTTTACTCCCCGCTGCAGTAGTTCAAACCTTGTTACTGAATGAGTGAACTGTGGCAGCTCCCCATGTCTAGAATGGGCCCTTGAAAGGCAGTTTGAGGTTAGAAATGCCACATCAGTGGGCAGCACTGGGCTGAATTTACTGGAACTGAAGGCTGCTCTCAAAAAGGTCTCTGTTCTTATCTTGGTTTCCTTTTTATGATACCGGTGGACACTGAACTAAACTGGCCAGTTTCCCTTTTCCCATTTTCTTTTTAATTAGCTTGTCCTTTCTTTTCAAAGGGAGATGCCGTACCTTGAGTACTGTTATATCAATCAGTTAGCATCATGGCAAGTGATACACATCACACCTTTGCATTGAAAAGCCATAGGAAAGCTATGAATTTTGGCTCAGAAATGCTGCAGTTGTTTGATCAATCTCAAGACCATCAAGCCAACTTGGAAAGAATCTGCAACTCTAGTGCTAGCAAAAGGGGTCTGTATACTGGGCCCATGTTCATGTCAGGACTTGAAACCTAGGGGAATCCTTATGCATTACTCCCATGGGAACCAATTTGCATGTAGGAGCCTGTTTCTTCTGAGCCATGACTGTATCTCACTTGCTGCCTTGCTTCTTTACAGGTTTTTCTCAGTGTAACAGAAAGAGCATATAAAAAATAGAAATAGACAACCAAGGTATGACTTCTCAATGAGGCAGGCAGAGACTTCAGCATGGCAGCAGTGTCACTGCCATCACTTAGGCAACTGTGGGTCTATACAGGACTATTTCTATGAAGGAGGGCTTTTAGTCCCCCTTGGATGTGCTTAATAATGGCAGATATTAGCTGTCTCCAAATGAAAATGTAGCTGGCAGCATTACAAATCCTTAGGATACAACAGTTGAATACAAATTTGAAATAAATGTTTTTGGCTACGCCAAGACCACAAGGTGTGAATGTAGTTGTGGTGCCCTTTGAAGTAGCTGGGCAGCAAGAACAAAAAAAAAGAATATTTTCCAAAAATAAAATAATTTGAAACGTTTCTTAGCTTTCTCACATGTTGAATTAAGATTTAATGTAATTATTAAGGGGAAAAAAAACCCAAACAACTCCAAGCTGAGCCAACATAATGGGCCTGTTGTACATTATGTACTAAGAGCAGAATGTCTCTGTGCCAGAGTCTCCTGCTCCCCACGTAATCTGCTAAAGAAACATCCCGAACCAAGTTGTGTTCCAGCTGGCTATTGCTGCCTGGAGATGCTCTTTTGATAGCCCTGAGCAACCTTGGAAATATTCCATGTGATATCTGAGCACTCTGAAATCAAAAATGCTGCCCTGGGCAGGTGAGTTGGTTGTGTCCCGCTGCATCAACAAGGACCTTGTGTTGTGCATGGACCAGGTTAAACCTGAAGTCAGTAGATGAGGTAAAATAGGCATTACATCAAGTGTGCTCCAAATGTGTTGCATTGACTGCTACAAGAAGCTTGCTTAATTCTGTTCCTTGCCTCTGTTAGGTTTGCCACTTTGGTTTCCCCTGCCATGGTTTTGCAGGTAAGAACCAGATGCATACAGATGGGAAGTGACCAGCAGCCTAGAATGACAGCCGAAGTGGAAAGTCCATGGCCTGGAGCATAGATCTTCCTCTGCCAATACTTAGCATATTTTCCACCAAACTCTTCACAAGAACCTTTCCTCACAGGTGCAGTTGTGGCTTTCTGAAGCAGCCTGTGAGCGAGGATGTATGCAGGGGCCTTGCCCAGGAGGGGATGGAAAGCTGTTCTGGAGCTCACAGGGTGTGGGTGCCCCACCTCCAGGCCCAGCAGCGCCTGTGGCACCAGGAGCTGGCTCGTCAGAGGGCTTTGCGTGGGCACTCCAGAAGTTGTCAGACCGGTTGTGTTTGGCTGTAGAGATGAAAGAGGAAAACAAGTAATCAAACACGTTGCACAAAATGTTATTTTATTTACTTTGTTGCTTTGTTTTGTTTTTCTAGAATTCCCGCATTTTGTCCTACTCTGAAAAATATGTACAAACCTTGTTCCACTGAGAATGGGTTTTCCTCAGGTCATGGTATGAGTCACAGCCTTTCCAAAAGATATTGTTCTCTCTTGCAAAGAGCCTTGTGGTGAGACCATCTCAGCAACAGTTTGTTTACAGGAATAAGATTTCATCTGTGTTATATCCATATCGATTAACTCATTGTGTCTCCAGAAGCACAACTTGGGTAAATCCACAGACAGCAACTGGTGAGTCCAGGAGTGGCCCCAGAAGGTTGGAGCTCAGCCTGGGAGCAGTTCCAGCATTGCCCGGGCCAAGGGGTGAGGCAGGTTAACCAAGCACAGCATTCAGAGTTGCACCAGCACGGCAGCAGGAACCGCCCCGTGGTTCCAGCTAGCTGAAGGCAATTGTTCCTGGGTGAATCTGCACATCTTTGTCTGGTTTGTTTCTAACCGACTAGCCTCTGTCCCATTCCCCTCCCTTCTCCCTCTGGCTTTGTCAAGACAGGGAAGGACAGCATGTGACACTGGGCTCTCCTGTGGGGGCCCAACTTCCCCAGCCTTTGCCAGATCTTGGCTCCAGGTGAGCCCCCACCAGCTCTCCTACCAGTCTGCTCCATGCTGCCATCCCCCCTGAACAGCCTTAACTCATCTCCATAACTCCATTTTAGGGTCCCGCTTGATAAACACTCACCACTGTGAGTGTTAAACAAAACCACTGGCACTGGGTTCAATGGATGCTCTTTTCTTTCTAGCCCCCTTCCCTCCCAAATGCATCCATGGGACCTCCTGGCAGCAGAGCAGGTTTTCCAGCAGTGGGGATCATTCTGTCTCCCCGAGACCTGTGTGCCTGTGAGTGGCTGTGTGGGCATGGCTGGAGGGCCATCAGGAAGGTGTGGGGCCAGTTGCAGGGCTGCCACTGGAAGCAGTGTGCACTGGAGCATACTTGCCTGACTCTGTTCCCCATGGGAGCTCTGACAGTGGTATTTTATTTTGGTTTACGGAGCATTTTGAATGTTTTTCAGTGCGCCAGTTTTTCCTTTGCTTCTTCTTTAAGGCTCACTGCTTTTTGCTTGAGGTTCTCACTTCATTGGTACTCCCAGCAAAATCTCCCCCTTCTTGCATCTCCTCTGCTGATGGTTTATCTTGTGATGCACTTCACAACTCATTGGCAGGTTTTCATTTTTAGTTTCTTCCATCCTGCTGCTGTGTCCTGTTCTGCTCATTTTGCTTGAGATGCTCAGTTAAGGTGGAACAATACACATGCCTTATACTCCAGGATATATGCTCCAGGCAATTCCTGCCACAAGGCTTCATGAATGCAACAGTTCTGTGATGGAAGCAGATAAGCTTTCCTTGTGGACAGATGTTTCCATACTTATACCCAACAGTATTTCCACAATGCTTCTCTGTAGGGTTTGCTTCTGTGTATACTGCTCTACTTACACCTCTCATCTTCAGCGTGGCGATTCCTAAAGCACCGTTATTCCACCTCCAGTAGTTCCTCTCCTCCACTGATGCTAACTCGTTATACACCCCTGGCAGCGGGGTTGAAGCTTGATGATCCTCGAGGTCCCTTCCAACCCAAGCCATTCTGTGATTCTGTGATTCTATGATTTTTTTTTCTCCCTGCTGCAGTGCCTTACCTGTCCCTTTTTTCTCACTATGCTTTCTCCTCTCTTGCAATGCATACTGTAAATGCTTCTGTTTAGCATTCCCATACTCTGCTCCTTGTTGTCTCCCACTGCAGGAAGGGAGCAACTGTTCAGTAGAGCACACGAGGCTTTGGATCTGGGCCATGCTCCCTTACCCCAGGTTCTTTTCTGCCAAAGGGCAGGCACAGCCCTAAGCTGAGTACCCAAGGCAGATAGGGAGGCGAGAATGAGCTGGGATGATATCCCGGAAGAGATCCAGCTTAGGAGGGCAGGTTTAGGCTATGCAGGCAGAAATACTGAGGAGTGCAGTGCATTGCAGTGGGTTGTCAGAAAGCTTCAGTTCTGTCTGATGATCATGTCCCTCACCTCACGTGGATCTGAAGCCTTGCCTTGTGCATGGATGGCTCTGCCATCCCCACTTTGGCCTCTTGTTTTAGGAGCTAGAGCATCTAGCTATGGGAGAACCAGGTTTCTTTCCCTCTGTCTGAAAGTTTATTAAATATTAGTGTTCATATTAAGTATTAGTGGTAGGAAGGCCAGGAGGAGAGCCAGGACGCCTTTGCCAGGACAGACGTCATCTCTGTCAGGTAGCCGACCGTGCTGAACCAAGGCCTACGCAGCCACCTTCTGCGAATGGCTGGGATGTGTTCAGCAGGACTGACAGTGTTGGGCAGATGTGTGGACCTTTGATTGCTTGGACAGCTTCTGCTTATGTACATCTACATTTTTTGATGAAATGCATTTAAACATGTTTGATTTTAGAATAGTATATATATTTTTATTTGTATTTTTATTATTATTAATAATAATTAATCTGATAACTGGACCATGTCCACAGCCCTGTTTGCTCTGTGTATAATCTACATGTCATAGTTCTAGCTTAAAACTTTACTCTGCCTTTTCAGCTTAGCAGTTTTCTTAAAGGTGCTCTGTCTGACACTGGCATCAGCACACCATGATGAAGTGTGGTCATGGGTGAAATAGCTCATCCAGACAGGATCCAACCAAAAAAGGAAACCTGTGGAATCAGGTTAAGTAGGAGGTGAATTAAGAATTTTAGATGTCAGAGTAGTTTGGATGTCAGAAGGAAGTTCCTTACAGAGGGAGTGGTAAGGTTTCTGGCACAGGCTGCCCAGAGAGGTTGTGGATGCTCCATTCCCAGGGATGTTCAAGACCAGGTTGAGTGGGACCCTGGGCAGCCTGGTCTAGTACCAGATTTGGAGGTTGGTGGCCCTGCCTGTGGTGGGGGTATTGGAACTTTGTGATCCTTGGGTTCCCTTCCAAACCAAGCCATTCTATTCTATGATTCATTCTAAATGAAAAATTGATGATGCTTCCTTCTGAGGAAGGGAATATTTATTGCAAAAAGGTGAAAGCGAAACAGCACCAACTACAGTGTGTGTGTTTTGGGGGAGATCAGCTCTGGAAGCTAATGAATGTTTCCAGCTGACTTCACTGCATTTGTTGTATTTTATAATGTGCATGCTGGGAAAATAAGCATAGCTCATCCTTGCCTTGAGATAATTTGCTTGACCAAACTATTAAAAGCTCAGAATAGGTTAGTCAACTACAGTATTGTCAGAGTAAAATCCAGCATCCTGGAGTGTTGTGTGTTTTGGTTTAAAAAATACAATAAACAGAATCATGCTTGATGCAAACTTGCTAGACCACTTAAACCCACAGACTGGGAAATATCATAGCAGACTTCATGCTTCCAAGTGACTGACTGCTGCCCAAACCTGTATGAGAACAGTCTCATGTTAGAGTAAGGTACTGTAATCGAGGTTTTGTAGTTCTTTCAGGCCTCTGTATAAATGAGGTAGGATTTGTGCAGAGACATTATACACTTCTTAGCTAGCTAACATAGCTGGAGGAAGAGTCAAACTTACCAAGTTCCTGAAAAATTCCATTTTTTTGTTTCTGTTTTGTTTTTGTTGTTTTTCTTTGACAATACTACATGATCTGATAAAACATACAACCTTTCATTAACAAAATAGTAAAAAACCTCTGAGATAGCACAGAAGTCTAGGCCAGAAGTCACCAACCTTTTAAGATTTTAATCTGCAGTTCTCTGCTAAAGAAATCCTCTATAAACTTACTGTGGAGAAAAGACATCTGTAACCACGTTGTCTTTGTCCATTAGACCTAGTGTATGAGGTTAGTACAATGCTAATTCTCTGACCTGAAGAGAGGAACTCCAAAGTGGTAAGACAAAAACTGAGAACCCATCAACAGAGGCTGCCTTGGGTTTGCCTTCTGGGGCACCCAGCAAAAGCCATAGCTTTGCCTTTGCTGTGGGCCCTGAGGGGCACCAGGGGGGTCCCATGTGGGTATCTGCACTGTCTTGGTGCATCTCTCTATCAGAACACCAAAAGTTTCATGGAAACTATGAGTGCTTCTTCACTGATGCAGAATGTCCCTTTGTCTATTTTGCAGCTGAGATGGCTTTTCAAGAGTGCTGTGTCTGCTTTTCCTACAAAGTTTTACCTGGCAATGACCAAGTCAATGGCGAATGAGAGACGGGCTCAGCTGGAGCAGCACTTGCAGAACAGTAAACCTGGCTGTAGCAATCTGACCAAGGCTTAAGCTATGGAGGATGTTTCTAGAGCTGGGGCTGTCAGCTGCTTTACCTCTTACCCTATAATAAGCAAGGATATGCTTAAAAGGCTTGAGATGAGCATTACAAGCCTGTCCTGCCTAGTGATTCACTGGCTCCAGATTAGCAGCACATTATATTTCTTTTATTTCTTAACTGACTGCCTTTACGCAGCTTTCCCAAATATAAGGGAGCAATTTTACACTTAGCTTAAGCCAACTTGTTCTGCCGGTGGCAGACCATGGTCTCTCTTTTCTTTTGGATTAGCGATGTGAGCCTGCTGCTTCACAGCCACCAGGGCTGGCATTGGCTCAGATGTGATAACTCATGGCTGCTGGCAGGAAAAAGGGAGAAGCAAAGAGAAGAGAGGCACTTGGCCTGGTAGAAATGTAATGTGGAACTGGGCTATGAGTAAACTTCTTCCCTTCAAGAGCTTCCAGACAGAGCTGCGAGAACTGAAAATTGCAAGATCAGAGTTTGCAGGTAAAATTAAATGTCAAGTGTAAGGAGTTGAGTTGCATCACAGGGATCCTGCAGGCCTGGCTTATACCTCATGAATTTTACAAAAGCCAATATATAAATAACCATTTTGACTTTCCCAAGCTCCCCAAAAACCTGTGGTGGTGGAGGGTGAGTTTAGAGAGGTTTTGTAGTCTCTGGCATCAAAGAGTTTGTGCCAAGATTCACAAAGCAAACTCAAGATTAATCTTTAAAATCTTACTATGAGAAGAATTCATTCTACCTTTTTTTTTCCTTCCCTTGAGTTTATCTTGCACTGTTCATTGCTTCACAGTGATTTGACAATGAACTAGTCAAGCTAGCTGTGCAGAAACTGAAGGGTGAATAAGGTAGTGCTGAAAGTTTAAGCAGTTGCCATATCATTCACATCTCATCTTTTCAGACACTGATCATGTTTATCCTCTTTTGGTAAGGTATGGTTTCTTCTTTATCCCCTTTAAATCATGTTATTCAGTTACTTTGGATACAACCATTGTAACAGAGATATCTTCACAGAATTCTTCTGAAAGCTACAGCAGGTAAGTTTTGAGGTTTTCAACCAAATAATTTCTCACATGGAAGAGTGGAAAAGTTATCCTACCTCCTGAGTTAAAGGCTTCCTTTGCTATCTTCCTTTCCTTGTGTTCTTAGCATATCTGACTTACTTGTAAAGCAGCAACTTCTGATGGCAGGGTGCTCTCTGTGAAGCCTAGGTGACAATAAAAAAGGATCAGTTGTTTTGTCCATGTACAAACTTGTTTCTCACGTGGAAAAAAAAAAACCTGTTTGCTTTGTTTTCATGTCCTGTGGCATATCTGATAGATCTTTCGCCTCTAAACAGTTCCCAGAAAAGTCTTTGTGAGAGCTCAATAGAAGGATTACATCCACTCTTGGATTTTGCAACTGTAAATGCTTTTTCGTTGTGTCAGTACTTTATCCTGATAAGTGTATTGATGACTGCTGCAAAAATGTCAGCTTCTCTTATCTTGTAACTGTAGTGATGGGCACAGTCTGGCATGTATTTGGGTTGTTGCAGCCTGGATGGCTTTTGAAATCCACTTTAATTTGACCCATGACATGTACAATTCTTTGACGGGAATGGGGAGCTGGAAGAAAAGATCAGGAGAAAGGGAGAAGAGAGAATAACCACTAAATTCTGTGAGCATACGTAGTCCCTGCTGTAATCCCAACTTTGTTATAAATGTAAGATCTGAAGACAAAGTAGTGACTCCTGAATGACCTTTAGATGTATTTATCATTTTGCAAATGCTCGGGAACTCAATGTGGGCTACCTGGACTCAGACTTCAGTCAGATAGGTCATGAATTCAGCTAGCAAGGTGTGGAGCAGAAAGCAACGAGCCTATGAAGAAATAGGATATTTATCTTCTGCTCTGCCCTGGCCTAGCATGGCTCCTGGACTTTCTGTTGGCTTGGAGCCCAGCTAGCTCTTATCATGCCTGACCACTGCAAGGTGCCACGGCTGTTCCCTTCTCCCATCTCCGTGCACCATTGTAGTTTTTATGAGGTTGGCTTGGTGCTGGAGCGGATGCGCACTGCACGACTCCAGCAGTGCTTTCAGGAAAGGGATGCTGCTGAAGCTTTCTAGGAAGTGCCTGGTGTGCTGCTATACCTTCATTTTCAGTGAGTTACTCTGTAAGAGAGGAAGTTTTGAAGGACAAGGTAACAGTTTTGTGACTGAAGTCTTCTTCACTTGCTGTGAGTGAGGTGTGGAAGGAGACTTCAGGAAGATTGTAGAAAATGTTGTAAAGAAATAGTCCTAACAAATTCTAAGAAGGCTTTTCCCTTTATACCTGCTAAAGAAACTGCATCTTCTTATTTATGGTCCTTTAAATTCAGATGTACTAAAGTGCTCAAGACAGCAGATGAGAAGCCTCTCTCTAAGTGAGGATTTCTTTATTGAGGAGAGCTCTCTTCTGTTCCAATCCAATATCTGTTACTGCCTGAAAGGTAACTCCCAGCAATTCCGTTGAGTTTTAATTAGTCTTGATTAAACTGATAACAGGTCTGCTAAAGAAACTGCAGGAATGCTTGCAGTTTTCCCCCAAACACCACAAATTGACTTTTCTGGCAAAGATCTGGCAGGAAACAAGTTTTGAAAAAGTACATTTGCAGCATTTAAAGATGGTTTTTGGCATGACAGTATCATGGGTTTCTTTTAACGTACCATCAGAAATGAGGTTGTACATTTCAGTGTATTTCTTCACTGCAGACCCTTTTGGTAAACAGAGGTGACTCTTGATCAGTACAAGGGCAGTACCCACTTGATTTACAGTTAGGTAAGTGTACGTGTTCTTATTAAAGGAAGCGGTGACTGCAGTGCCAAAGCAGTCGGTTATTCAGCAGAGTTCAAGGCAGACACTGAATTATACCCTAAAGATCAATGTGAACTCAGCACGTTCTCAAGCTGTAAAATTAATTCAAGTTTCTGTCCCACTATACAGTGGATTTCCATACACATTTAAGCTTCCTGCTTGGCAAAGACAGTAGTTCTCCAGCTTTTTAGCTTACAACTTCAGCTTACAATGGTTGTGCATGCACAAATTTCTGCTTCATAACAAAAATAACAGAAGTGCCTTGTGTCTTTTTTCATTATGGCAAAGAATAAACTCCTGAGAGAGATCAAATAGCTGTGTGGAAGACCCGAGTGCATCCACTGCCATTAGCTGAGCACACTGCCTTTAATTGGTGCAGCAGATGATTGAATAAATATTCATTTTGGCTATTAAGGAATCTCACTCAATGAGCTGGCTTCATTGTGTGTGTAGCAGCATCCCCCAGTATATTAAGTGTCTTGTGAAATGTCTTATGGCAGAGTGACAAAATTAACAGGTTTGAAAGACACAGAGTGAAGTTCATCCTCAAAACACTTCTGTGCTGTTTCTTCTTTCTCTATTGCTGAGATATGTGGGCAGCACTTACTGTCCTACACATTCCTGAGGAGTGAAAGCATAATGACGGTTTCAGTGTTACAGCTACACAGCATTAAAGCCAGGTGTCTCCCTCACACTTGCTCTTTGCTACATAGCAAGAGGGTAATGAATGATTCAATAATAAAGCATCACTGACATGATGCAAGAGCACACTTTCTTCCCATCAGCAACGTAGGCTGGCTGTGATGCCACAGTCCTATTAGAAACGAGTCAGTGCACGCTCATATGAGCAGCTGCAAGGTGATGTGGGATGAGCAGCAGGGAGAGCCTGCTTCTGCCACCACAGCTCCTAATGTGTACCCATGGATACAGCTATTCAGATTTGTCACAAATCAAGTCAGCACAGACTTTATGACAAGAGGCTTTGGTTTTGATAGAATAAGATGGGAGACAAGAAGTGAATGAGAATGGCTAGACTACTTCTTATCTAAAAACTGTATTGCTGGCTTTTTTCACTTTCTCTGTTCTCTCCCATGGTGAGAGGCTGTGTTGTCTGCTAGGGCTTGCAGATTCTTTCATCTTTGCCCAGCACTGCCTTCACTTGTTGCATAGGTCCTTATGGTAGGTGTGCTCTGGCTGTCTTCCAGCAACCTGATCTCCCATAGGGCACCATCAGGGGACAGCAGGCTCCTGATGCTCATGGAAGCATCTTGGCACAGTGTATGCTTTGCTGGAAACAGACATGGCTGAAATATTTACCAACACTGTCCTGTAGCCCAGTTGAACAATCAGACTCATAACCTACCCTTCTTCCCCTCTCCCAAGCTCCACAAGCTTGGCCAGTGAATGGTAGGTTCACTAAGTACACCACAGCCTCCAGCTCCTAATGATGAATGGCACTAGTCTGACAGGCAGCCAGTAATGTTAACTGGATGAGGCCTTTGTGGCTGTGTTGTCTCCCGCTTTTTTTAACCAGGATAAAGATGGTATGAGCAGGTATGTATATCCCTATCAGTCTGATTGTAATACAGATCATCTGTATCCTTGAGTATTATTTGGGACCATGGTCTATCTCTCTACTGGGCAAACAAAGACTAATGTGACATATCTGTGATGTGGCTGTAAGGGCTGCCAGCTGTTACACATGTATAGATAAAATTGAGCCATCCTTTCTTGCAGCAGTGGAGTTTTGGAGCCAGTGGTCTAGGAGTCTGTCCTCTCCCAGTCTGTGTTGCTGGTAAGCAGCAGCTTGTATCAGGAACAAAAGTATTCAGGCGCTGCCAAAAAGACAGATGGAAAGTTTCTGAGTGCATGAGCAAATATGGCCAAGCAAAGCCTGATAACAGGCAAAGCAGCACTCCTATGCAGTCCTCTATCAGAGACTCAGACGTCAGGCATTTCTCCTTCCTGGTGAAAGCGTGGGGCCAGAGGTTATGCACCTGCGGGAGATAAAGCGTGTGTGGCTGAGAATGAAGGTAAAACGTAACACAGAATTCTGCAAGTGTTATCACGAGCCAAAGCTGTTTGGGTCACAGGCTGCTTTTTCTTGGACAGAGCCCCTGCCTCTGGCCATGCAGCTTCAGTTTCCCTGTGCAATTGCAACACTCTTATGTTTGTCCACTGCTGGAGGAATGCACAGGTGCAGGGTATTCCTTTGCAGTAACTCACACGTGTTTGAGTAAGTGCACAAATGGAAGGCAGGCTGAGTATCTTTGCTCTCAGCCTGCTCTAAAAAAAACATTTCTTACTTAGCAAACCAGGCTGCATTCTTACTTAGATTCTTCTATTTTTCAAACTTCTATTGCAAAAGTGCAGCTGGTCAGAAATCTGGATTCTGTGGGGGAACTTCCTGTCCTTTCCAGCTTCTGTTGTATGCTGGGACAGGGATGTTTCTAGCATCAAAAGTTCTAAAGAGTTTTAACTCAAAGGCATTTTTGTTTCAGTGTTAAGATTCAGTTCAGTTCCCTAACCAGCTGATATTTTCAAAGATATTGCAATAAGGAGCCTTCGTGCTGAGCAACAAACCCCCTGAGACCCTGCGGAGTGTTTGGCTTAGTGTTGACTTCTGTTAAAGAAAATCACCTCATGTTAAGCTTTCTAATGAGAAAACTAGGAGGAAAAATATTGGGTTTCATATGTTTGTTTGTTTTTTTCCTCTTGGGGAAATTATAAAACAGGCATTTTTTTTCCCCTCTAAGCCAGAGAAAGCCCCCAGCCAGCTTGTTCTTTATTACACCTGGGACAGAACTGTGCTCCAGCTGCTGGGGTTGGCAAGTGGGGGATAGGAAGCACCTCCAGATTTCTCAGGAGATTTTACCACAATGCTGGTAACAGTGAGGGATTCAAATAAGCAGCCTAAAGCAGTGCAAGAAGGTGTGCAATTCTCACTACGTGGCATGCTTCCTGAATTTCTGGACCCAAGTATAGCAAATATGAAGAGTACTCTTGGATATGTAGTGTTGCCAAAATACAATTTGTATTTTTGTAGATACTGCTACCTGGTTTAGGGAGGTAGGAACAGTAACTCTACTGCTTTTCCAAAAATAGGCTGCAAGGAGTTCTCAACCTTTTTGATTTGATGCTGCTGTTTCTTTCAGAAGTATTTTTCTGACTGGTTTGGAATGGCTTTAGTTGCCAAGTGCACTCACTAAGTGCATTGCCACTGTCACTGATCAGCACTCTGCCCTTTGTATGTGTGTTACGCTTATTCTGGATTCCAGTGTTGTTTTAGGGACGTGTCTATATTTGTCCATCTCCATCTAATACTAACTTCTCCTGCTTTGCAGATTGCACTGTTTCCTCCTTTTGTTTTTCTGGAAGGGATTTTTTTTTTTTTTTCCTTAACAATACTTTGCTGATAACGGGCTAAACACAAATATTTGTAACACCGAACAATGTGTGCAGTCACTGGCATGGCCAGTTTTGTCTTCTCTGATAAAGGCATTTGATACAGGGGGGAAGATCCCCAAACTTAACAGCTGAAGATAATTCTTATTTTTGGTTTGCTGTGCCATAGCTATGTTCAGAAAATATTATCTAAACTTAGAACAACTTCCCTGCTTTCTTATCTCTAAGACCATGAAATGAATGTGTCCATAGCTCAGTATGGAGTCAGATATAAGAATTTAAAGCAGTTTTAAAAGAAGACTGTGGAAACCACTAGTGTGTCAAACAGAGTGATACTTAATGAGACTGTTCTCTAACAAAACATTTATCATAGATCCTCATAACAATCTCCCTACTGATGTACTTCATGATGTTCTTGGAGAACTCCAGCTGCTCAGAAATAGCTGAAGGTTTGGATAGAGTCCTTCTCACTGCGGGGCAGTGAGGTGGCATGTGGGGTGGTGTAAGGTGGGAGTGGGAATAGCTGACGGGTAGAATCACTTCTGTGCCTGAGAACCAGAGCTGCCCCTGTGGACCTGGTGGCCTGTACCCAGGCTGTGAGAGCTGGAGGAATTTTGAAAAAGATCTTGAACAAGAGAAGGCTCTGGGGATACCATATAGCGGCCTTCCAGGACCTGAAGGGGGCCTACAGGAAAGCTGGGGAGGGGCTACTTGTAATGGCCTGTCTGAAGTCTTCCCAAGAGCCCACTCAGGTTTAATATATATCACCAAACTAATTTCATTCATACCCAGGAGACAGGCCTCTTCTTTTATCTTAAAGAAGGATTGCTTTGTTTTCATGGTGATACAAAAGGAGTAATCTCCTGTGCTCACCCACCAAATTAACTAGTCTTTAAACAGACACATGCCTTTGGTGCACGTATTTTGGTATGAAACATTTCACATGTGATACAAAAGTATATGAAACAAATACGGGATGCAGACATCAGAAGAAGGTTAAAACTGCAGCCTATCACTGGCTCCTCCAGTGGACGCAGTCAGCCTGGGGCAATGCTGTTCAAGCCTCAGCGTTCCATGGCCACGAAACAGAGGGAACCAGGTAGTGCAGAGACCGTGCAGTCTGATGATGACCTAAGAGATGCTGTAGGAAATGAAGAGCAGATGAATTAAGAAAAGAAGTTGGACTAGAAGGCCTTAGAATCATCATAGAATCATAGAATGGTTTGGGTTGGAAGGAACCTTTAAGATCATCTAGTTCCAACCCCCTGCAGGAACACCTCCTTCTAGACCAGGTTGGGGCTCACAGCCCCATCCAGCCTGGTCTTGAGTACTTCCAGGGAGGAGACATTCACAGCCTTGCTGGGCAACCTGTTCCAGTGTCTCACCACCCTCACAGTAAAGATTTTCTTCCTATTATCTCGTCTAAATCTGCCCTCTTCCAGTTTGAAACCATTTCCCCTTGTCCTGTTGCTACATATCCTTATACAGTCCCTGCCCAGATGTCCTGTAGGCCCCCTTCAGGTACTGGAAGGCAGCTATAAAGTCCCCACAGCCTCCTCCAGGCAGAAGAGCCCCAGCTCTCAGTCTGTCCTCATAGGAGAGGTTCTCCAGCCCTCTGATCATCTTCATGGCCCTTCTCTGGACCTCCTCCAATAGCTACTTCTTGTACAACATGTCCAACATGTACTTTTTGTGTTGTGGGCCCCAACATTGCTATTCTTTGTTTTCCTGTCATCTTCAAATTTTAACAGTAGTTTTAGTAATTGTTATTTAGTAAACGATTATTTTAATCATTTATTTTACTGGAATAATTAGGGAAATAGAGCATCATTATCTTATCTGGTAATATGGGAAGCAATGAAACAATGATCTGCTTCTACCTAGCAGGCAACGCTTAAGATCCCAACCCAGAGAGCTTTTTTGGTTAGTTGCCTTGCTGATGGCAGCAGTGTTTCACCTGATATCCAGACATTGGACTCCGCAGAAAGAATGTTACAAGTAAAGGGCTCCTAGAATTGCATTGAAGTTTTCCACTTGCGAGAATTTGGCAAAAGTGGGGATTGTTTCAGTTAGGAAAGAGTAAAACTCCCTATTGGAGGAAATGGAAGTATACACTCTGTTATTTGAGGGATTTGCTGTGCTGAGGGTGTTGATGATTTTGTAGGCGAGCATTGCTTCTTATGCTTGTTGATAATCATCTCTTCCTAACCTTATGTTCTCTCTACTTCTATGGCGCTGTCCAATTCAGATTTCCTTCATTTATGATAGAATCAGAAAATATATTTTTCCTTTTGGGATCACATTCTTAAAATAAAATCCATTTTGTTTTGGTATAGTTCATGTGAGTAGTAAAAAAATGATGGCTCAGGCTTGGCATAAATCTTAAGCAGCACACTGTTGTTGAAGGTTACTGTGCAACTACTAAGTCTTGTTTTATTGCTGCATGCTTCTTCTTTACTTGTTTTTTGTTCCTTGGTGCTTACTGTGAAACTGTGGGACTTTGCAATACTGGCACATCACTAGCACTGTGGCTCTGGGATATCAGCTGTTGTGATCCATAACATAAACAATTGCTAGTTAAATTTTGAAGCCAGTAGCAACCAGGTATTGTTGACACAACAGACTGGCTTGTGCTGGAAAACTTCAGCCGGGGTTTCTTCCCCATGCCTGTAGAGAAGGAGGAGCATGCAACATCTTTGCAGAGTCACAGTGAGTTGGACAAACTGTTGGTGGGAGCTGGGAATTCTAATGTGGGGAGGCAAAAAGTTGGTGTTAGGATGGAAGAAATAAGGAGACATTTCCTATCAGGAATTTGCATAGGGATGTTGAGTTACAAAATCATTTGATAGCATGAACTGAAAAGTACTGATAGCTCAGGCTTGATAACTTTGTTTGTTTTGCAGTGGATCAAGGAACATCAAAGCCAGGTGGTGGCACTGTATGTTGCTTTGTGTATCACCTTTATAGACATTTAACTTGTTTATGGCATTTTAAAAAAAACAATGATATTTGAAATACTGCTGACACCATTTATTTGTAGTCTTAAAAACAAATAGGGCTTTTTGAGTTACTGCAGGTTACCTCATTGTAGATGTGCAGAAATACATTTACTGTCTTTCTGAAGTGGAATTAGATTTTGCAGCTGAACTTCTTTGTGTTCAGGCCAACATAGGCCTGTGCCTTGAACAGGAATTAAAAAAGTCAGAGTCCTACTGAATCTGATATGCCTGACATTTCTGATAAATGCTACCTGGTTCATCTAAATGCAATTAAAGGTAGTATGTTGAAGCTTTGTGGCCATTTTCAAGTAATTTGTGGGTGCTTGTTAGCATGGACATAGACAGGATGGTGCAACTGACAATCCACTCTTGTTTTTGTGTTTGAACTTCTAAAACTTTCTTCCCTTTATACCTGATGAGTGTGAGGCAAGAGATTTCTGTGCTCTGCTGCCTTCTCCAGTACAGTCCTGATATTAACAAATATAAGGAAAATTTCAAGGATATGATTCTTAATTTCAACTTGAAGCAATTCTTCTCAACTTCTATTTATGTAATGTCTGCTTTTTGCTACAGACAGCAATGTGTCTGGTACAGATGGGGAAAACCCTTCTGAGCCATGGAGTGAATTTACAGTGCTTTCACTGTGACAAAGAGCTGGAAATACTTCAGGACTTCAGGTCCTTATGTAAGAAGTCTGAAAACTTGAATCTCCACCTTGTGTTCAGACAAAAGGGTGTCCAGCATCTTTTTGAGATCAGGAGATTATGGCCACTGCTTAATTGGGATGCTCTCATAGCGTCGTGATATTTTAGGGTATGTCTGCTTTAATTCACGCTTTGGTGGTTGTTTTTAGGTTTTTATATTTTTCCCAGAACCTTAAACAAAACAAGACAACTGCCTCAATCTGACCCAGCTCACCTCTGCTTGACCTTTCTGTCCATCATGCCACCATGCAGCTGGTCCTGCAGTTCACTTGTGCATTTTTGTTGGTGCCACTTTTGCTCTTTCAAAAGAGATGCAGAGAGGCCACGTCAAGCTCCGTACACCCACACCCATGACAGAATTGCAGAACCCTACAACAAGTCTGCTGCTTTCAGTAAAAGGGACAGGACTTTTAGATACTTCATAGAAGTGGATTAAGACTCAAACAGGTTAAGAAGTACACAAATATTCAGAAATATGTATTTGTGGTGCTCATGAGTAATGTTATTATCTTGAAGATTATAGTGCTTACTGTACAACAGGATTTGAGGATTTAATAGTAAAGATCCAGAGTAGTGTGGCAGATGTCTTGCATTAGAGTACACTTAAGTGTATATCAGAGTAGAAAATATTTTCTGTTTTGTTACATTATATAACATAAGGGAAAGGTTTGAAAACAAGTTATATTAGTAGATACTCTACATTTCTTTCTTATTTGTGCTGGTGGATAGCTGACTTTCTGACTTCCTTTGTTTTTGAAGGTTACACCATGCATGATGGGGTTACCTATAGAATTAATAAAATGCCTCAGCTTATTTTTCATTCAAGATCATGATGATGGAGCTCTGTCTGCTAAGCTGTTGGAGGTGCTTAACTTACCCCTCCCTTGTTTCTTTGTTGCTGTTTCTGAAGACTCCAAATAGAGCATGAGCTTGCTTTGGGTGAAAGACCCACCCCTCATAAAGCCCCTCATGGCTGTTCCCCATAAAGCTCAGCTGCTACTGGCTGGGAAGGGATGGAAGCAGAGATCAAAGTATAGCAGTACAGACAGCCAAGGGGCAAAACTTTCACATATGAATGTGCCCGTTTCCTTTTACAAGACACGTAGCAACCTTACCATGCAAGATCTGCTAGATATATCTCCTCCGTAGGCATTTAATCAGATGCTGTACCTATACAAAACACTTTGTAATTCACAGATCACATGCTGATTTTAATAATAGGACAAGAAACTTTTGTTATATTTATAGATAAATAAATAAGCCACTATCTGTGGCATATTTTCCTCTATACCATGACAGGCCTCGTTTCTTAACTGACAGAAAACTAAAATCAAACACAGCTCTGTTGAGCGAGCTGCAAATTGAGGCTGTGAGTTGCTTTAGTCATAAAATGTGAAGAGTCTTTTGTTCTCTCACTGGTCTCTGATATCCTTTTTCCCCATGTGCATGAGGCTGGATCCAGGTGTGGTATTTATACAGGCTGTGGCCAAACCAGGGAAGTGAACATTGTCTCTGCTATTGACTGGAGTGAAATTGGGAATTGCAGCCACTCTGCATCACCTTGACAGGCCACGTAGCTTTCTATTCGGTCTTCTCATCTACATAAAGTTGTTAATACTCCTCTGAACATTTTTGAGATGAGGTCCAGCATTAAACTCAGGCTTACTCAGTGGGGCAGGAAGATTACTGTCTGTGCTTGTGTTATTTATCATTCCCCCCTCTCTGCCTACAAAAGGTATTGCTGAGTGCACACAATCCCTGGCTGTCCCAGTCTCAAATGCATCCTGTAGAACACATTCTATATGCTGCTCTTGTGCAATCAGAGCTGGTTTTCTTTTTCCTTTGGATTCCGATATGATTAGATACACATGAAAATAGGAAGTACTTTAAATTATGTTTTTACACATCTATGATATTCTTCACAAACACATCAAGTCCAATTGAATGAACCCATGGTCCACTGCCAAGACATCACTTACTTGTTAGAAGTCATGTTTGTATTCTGCTGAACTGTGATATTTACATACGTTTACATTGTTGTATGTAACACAATGTTGTATTTCGACACAATGAGGGGAGAAAACTGCCCAGGAAAGAAGCAACCACTGAAAAGTTGCATGCTTTCCTTCCTATTTATCAGCTAGTGTACTGTTGTCTGGTCTTCCATTCAAGAGAAGTACTGGTCTTGGAAGTTTACATCCATAGACATTTTAAATACAGAACTATCTATTCTGCTTAGCTTTGTTTTGAGGAAAAGATGTTCTGTAAGAGCATAAGTGAAGGGATAGAGATATTCTGTTAGTAACAGAGCTACTTACATTTAGACTCAGAAGTGAGGAAATTTAGACTCAGAAGTGAGGAAATTTAGACTCAGAAGTGAGGAAAATAATTAACCCATCACCTTATTTTACTCCCAGAATTTGTCTGTGAAGTTCTTCTCCAAAAGCACAGTGCTAATCAGCACTTTATCTCTTGCTGATATATGAGAAGAGCTGGGATATTACTCTACATTTCACTGAATATCTTCTTTTTTCACCACTGGGAAAAGAAAAGGAAACAAAAATTGGCAAAACTCAACTTCCTTACGTGAGTCTTCAGGGCATGAAAGAGCTGCACTGTAAGCTTGGAATCAGAAAGTGGTGAGCAAGAAGCTTAGGAGAAACTAGCAAGATCCATGACAACAGTGTTGGAGGAAAAATCCTTTGAATTAACTTAGTTACAAAGTCTTTCAGTCTGAGCAACTTGTCGGCTTTGAGTCCTATTTTTTATTGCAATTCACTGCTGGCTGTGATTCTGCATGTTTTAAATTTTATCACTACAGTATTCCTGCAGTAAGCTATATATTCTCTCACTTTCAGACCATGAGAGATATTTTTGTGGCTGCTTCACTCCTAATTTTTATACCTGCATGATATGGTGACCACAAATGGGAATACACATACAAAACAATATAAAAAGAGAATTTTGAATTCCAAATTGCAAACTACAGCTCAGTTTGGGCAGATATTACTTATTTTCTAATATGATCTATATAGCAATGAGCAAAATACCTGAGGCAATAACTTGATCATCTTCCCCTCTCATTTCCTCACACCTTGGTCTCCTCCTCTGTTGTGCTGATGGAACTGTAAGGGCAGACACGATGAGCTGGACTGGGGAGGTAACTGAAGCTAAAAATAAGTTGTTGACCAACTTTTTTTGGATTTGCTGGGCTGACTTCATTCCGGGCTGGCTCCCCAGCCTCACTTGCTACGCAGCAAACAGTTGAGCTGACTTGTGGGTGAGGATAAACCCTGGGGACAGGGAGTCTGGTGCCAAAGTTCTGCTTATCAGGCAGTACCCTGAGGGTGCTGTTAGTTTAGCTGGGCCACTTCAATGGCTAATTGCTGTGGTTGTGGTTTTTCTACTCCTCTCTACAAAGAAAAAGAAAAAAACCTAACAGCTTTTAGCAGGCTAAAAGAGTTGAATTGTCTGCATCTGATGAATGTATAGAGCAAGGATTGAGGTTGGAAGTAGAGATGAAAAAACAGAACCATGCCTTTTGGTGGCGGCGAGCAAGGTTACTTGGTCTTAAGCTACGAAGAAACCTGCTTTTTCGTATTTATATCTTGTCTCATTTAAATCTACTGGTGAGAATTTGGCCTTCCTGAAGTCTTCTGTTTCCCTATCATCTGTTTCTTTTTCCTTACAATCCAGAGAACTAGCAAACTGGTGAAAACGTTATGTGATTCTTAGTTTTGGCAAGGTGAGTGAGTGGATACTTCTCCATCTAACACAGCTTCAAAGCACGAACAGAAAACAAAGCAATCCTGGGATGTCTGTGTGCTGTTGAAGCTGTATTGTCTGTCCAATGAAAGTACTACAGCAGTGCCAGCCATGGAGCCCACAATAATTTGTTTGTACTGACATTAGCTGCCTCTGCTAAGATGTCCCAAGTTAGATGTTGGTGCTCAGATAACTGACTATTTAACTTGCTTTGCTGTATTGCTGAGCTTGATCCTGCTGCACTTATGCTGTAGTTTATACCAGAGTTGGATCAAGGTTAGCTCTTGTATGCTATCATGACAGCAGTGGTAGTAGACGCTCTAAGAGTCTTAGAAACTTTTACATGGGTAAGTCCTGATTTAGAGTCATAGAATCATAGAACTCTTAGAGTTGGAAGGAATATTTAAAGGTCACCAAGTCCAACGCCCCTACAATGAACAGGGACATCACAGCTAGATCAGTTGCCCAGGGCCTGATCCAGCCTCACCTTGAAAGCCTGCAGGGATTGGGGCATCCACCACATCACAGGGCAACCTGCTGCAGTGCCTCACCACTCTCACTGTAAAAGACTTTTTCATTATATCCAAAGTGATGTGAAATGATCTGAAGTGACTTGTTTGAGCTAATGGAGGAGGAAAATTTTAAAAATCAAAGTGGAGAGGTTGGCTGCCTTGACTTCAGCTTTTCCATTCAACTACAACATGTAAAGAATGAATAAAGTGCACATTTCAAAGGCAGAACACTTTTGTTGTTGCTTTTTATGTTGTTTTGTTTTCTAATGATCTTAGTAAATAATAGGAACTTCCTGGGTTGTGCTCCCATCTTATTCAGCTGAAAAATCAAAGAGCTACATTTAGAAACCTATCTTCATATTTTAGCATTATTATCTTTTCCCCCTTGTCATGGAAAAAATATATGGATCCTACTCTCAATATGCTGCTGATAGATTGTAGACCTTCAGTGGATTTGCTATGCATGCAGATAAAACTGAAAGGCCTCCAGAATTTTGAAACCTAAATTCCGCACAAATCTCTTTAAAGTTCTTGAAATGTTTGGTGTGATTACATTAATATCAAATAAGTATATAAAGAGCTTTTTTTCACTTTTTGTGGCTGTTTTCTAAGTGGAGGTATGGCTACTGATTTATTTTTATTTTATTTATTTTTTTTAGAAAACTCATGCTGTATCTCACTTCTTTTCTGTGCAGGGAAAAAATAATGTGCAAAAAGGATATACTTTGGCATCCAATTTATTTTCAAGTCTCTGTATATAAGCAGTCTTCTGTTATATTACAACACTTGAATTCTGAGCTGTAGGTACGTGAGGTTGCAGTAGCTTTGGGAACTATTAACGCAGGAGGAAAGAACAGCGTAGAGCAAACTAGTCCCAGAATCAAAGCAGGGGCTTGGGGGAAAAAGCTGTTTTCATAGATCTTTTCTTGTGCATGTGAAAAGGAATATGTTTGCTAGTACACTGACTATTTCTGTGATTTATACGTATATATATATATAAATCTTTCCAGGCAGTGCAGGATATAAAAAGTAATTAGATTAAACCAGCAGAAGGGCAGATGCAAGACCTTGAATTTCTACAAAAAACATACAAACAAAGCAAGGGTAAAATGGTATATTAAAAAGGTAATATGGTATCTTATAAACAATGTAAACAAATTGAAAGAGTGTTTTTTAAAGCAATTATGACAGTGGTTGTGACTGAAGACACAGCACAGTTTTGTGGACTGGTTTGAGCTGCAGGCCCAGGTCTCCCATTTCCTGGTTGATCTACCAAATAGGAAAGGAGATTCCTATCTCTACTATCATTTTAAAATATCCCAAAGGAATAACTTGGATCCCAAAGGTTGGCAAGAGTTTTGTCTGTGAAGCATAGCCTTCCTCTTGCCAGAACTAGATGTTCTGGTTTGGCATAATTTTAAGAAATGAAAATGAAATTCAGACTGCTGGGATAGCTATTCACAGTATTATCTACTGGCTAGTTTTATTTCTTCCTCTCACCATGGCTGATAAGCATTCAAAAGACCCAGCTCAACATACCCAGGTCCAAAGAAATAAATAAAAAAAAACCACCTTTCCAAGCCAAGACTGGTTGCTCTATGGTCTGAATCAAGCATGGCCATATTGAAGGGAATATGTACGGCTCTATTCTTGTGTTTGTGACCATCTAGAAGTAGGCTGCTCAGCTGACATCCATGTTGGAATAATGAGATTAACCACTGCATAAAATTGCCTACTAACCAAACCACAGAGGTCAGCTTTGAAATTAACACCTTGAGGAGCTGGCAGGTTCTTCTCTTCACTGAGTTCGCTTCTGAAATTGCTCTTTCTGAAGGAAACTAAGGCTGTCAGGCAATGGCAGGTCTGGGGAAAGGGGGGATTACATTTTAGTCCACTTCCGTCTGCCCATAATTCCCTCCAGATCTATCTTGGAACAAATTTCTTTGGTGACCTTTATAGCAATTAAAAAAAGAAAAAGAAAAAGGTAAAATCAGGAAATCTAGAAACTTATTTTGTCTTTTTCCTTCATTGGTGTTCCATATCACCCTTTTCCTACCCCTGTCCATTCCTGCTGAAGTAGGAGTTGGCAAAACTTTTTCTGTGGCAGCAAAAGAACTGCTCTAGCCAATTTTACACTTGGGTAAAGGGGCCTCCCCTTCCTCCTTCTCTTCACCAGGAGAATTTTTCTGATACTGATCTTCAACTGTTTTACTTATATACTGTATAAAATAAACCTGATGAGCTAATTCTGATTTGGCTGATTGCCTTTATGCTGTTTCTTCTCTTCAGTGTTTTTTCAGGGTGGTGGTGAAGACAGCGCTCCAGAGTTCAGATTTGATTACAATGATTCAGGCACATGGGAGTGGATAGTTTTGCACACAAAATGGGTTAGTTCTTTGTGCTTTCAAGAAAGAATCAGAGTAAAATGTAATTTATAGCCATAGGGGATCTTTAAAAGTGATTAGTCCATCTCCAGCCAAGTGCAACAGATACGCTTTCAAGCAGGTTAGCCTAGGGACTGTTACCTAAGGAAACATATTTGAGTTTCTTTATTTTCTATGGCAAGAGAAATGACTAACACTCAACAGTGAGCTCGGGAAGGAGCATGGATTTAGTTACTGGACTCAGTATCCAGCAGATTCATTAGCTGGTCGGGCATGTCTGAGGCCAAAGGCTCTTATCCTCCACAACAAATCCCATCGTTCAAATCTGATTTATAGCTAAAATATTTCTGTAGTCTTTTGAGTAGGCTATGTGTGGGCTAAGAATCCAAATATATATAGATAGTTGCTATTTTTTTAAATCTCTAGCAATAATAAGGTCTTTCTTTAAGCCTGTGACATCCAAAGACTTTGAATGTCTGCTCTCTGAAAATATGTGAGAGAAAAAAAGGAAAGAAAACTGTGATCTCCTAGAACCATGCTGATCAGTGAGCAATGAGGCAAAGAACAACATGTTATTTCATAGCTTTAAACTATAAGCAAAGTAGAAGAAAAGAACAATCACTTTTGGAAAAGTATTGATCTTCTCTGTTCTATGCTTATTTGTAATGAAAGTTCAGTAAATCTTTAATTAGAAAGGTGAATGTTCATTTAATATTCAGATGCTGATACTACTTGGATAGCTGTAATTATCAACAAAATTATGAGAAAAGGCTAAATACATCATTTCTAAATACATCATTGTTTCTATTGGATTTAACTGAATGCTGATTTGCTCAGCATATTTTGAGTACCTGGGGAGCATTTAAGTTTATTGTAAGTTAAAGTTCTGAATCTATTTAGGAGGCTGAGATGCCTGAATCCGTGAAAACACAAAAAATCCAGCATCCAACAGAAACAGGTTAGTAAGAAATTGTCTCTACATTGTACGTCTTGCTAGAGGTGTTTATCTGTTTGCATTTCTCTAAGGGAAAGAAAGACTCCAAATGAGTGTAATGGGAAAGTCTTTGGATAGGAAAAGGAGATCAATTTGAATTTTGGGCGAAGAGAAAGGCAAAAAACATCGGAAAAAAAATTTTCTTTTAGTTTCAATTTAGTGATAACTTCCTTCATTTTACTTGCTTTTTGCAAAAGTTTCTGAATGAGACCTTTGTTTGTAGAAAGCCAAAGTACATGGACTGATCATGTGTGTATATCCACATGCAGCCGTTGTAGTTTACAGTGCTTGGATTCAGTATTAGATTTGTCTACATGTTCACTTTTTCCATTAGTTTGGGACTTGTATCTATTTGCAAAATTTGTTACATATCTATACATAGAAAAGATGTAATATCAAGTTGCACTGGTTGTAATCTTTAATGCAATCTTTCAATCAATCAAATCAAGAACTTTGTAATTGGTTGCAGGTCCAAAGAAGGGCAAGAAGGCTCGTGAAGGCTTGCAGAATATGCCTTACGAGGAGAGACCGAAGGAAATGGGGCTGTTCAGTTTGGAGAAAATGAGTCTGAGGGGAGACCTTACTGCTCTCTCCCAATACCTGAAAGGTGCTTACAGTGAGAGCGGGGTTGGTCTCTTCTCACTGGTGACAGGATGAGGGAAAATGGCCTCAAGTTGTGCCAGGGTAACTTTAGGTTGGATATCAGAAAACACCTCTTTACAGAAGGGTTGTTAAGCACTGCAATAGGCTCCCCAGGGAGGTGGTTGAGTCACCATCCCCAGATGTGTTTAAAAACCTTTTGGATGTGGTGCTCAGGGACATGATTTAGCAGAGGGCTGTTAGTTAGGGTAGTATGGTTAGGTTGTGGTTGGACTCGATGGTCTTTAAGGTCTTTTCCAACCTGAACTATGGGCTTCTATGATTCTAATCAGTATCCATAGCTAATAGTTCCTGAATAGCTAAATAGATCTAAAAAAATGTTGATTTTTCTAATTCATGCATGGAAAGGGAACAGTGTAAAGCAAATAAATGAAATACCTCTCTTACAGAATATAATCGGCCAAGGAGGAAATAATTCTAAAAGAGAAAACCAAAATTTAATCCACATGGAAGTAAAGTACGTCTTAATACATATTTAGAAAATGTACAGTAAACAGCACAAAGCTCATCTCTAACAACTCTTTCATAAGCTAGCGAATTAATGTGTGTGGTGGGCTTTCTTGCCCTTTTCTCGGAAGTGCTCTTTGCTCTTAGAGCTGGAAACTATTTTGTGGGTTAGGTGTGGCCTTCAGTATTCACAAACAAGTGAATACAAGTTTGAAACAATAAGGGAGACTTCCCAATTAGTCTTGTTGAGCATCTGAGAAAGACCGAGGGATGTGCCTCGGTAGCCTCATTGCAGGACAAGTTGAGATGCTGCAAATGAAGCAAAAAGTAAGTTGTGCAGCACTGGGTTTGAGGCAATTGTTCTGTCTTAGACATACAGTAAAATGCCTCCTTGACTGTTAGCTTTTGGAGCAAGATGGACTGTGAGTACTCCTGCTGCATTTTTGTGAGGAAAGCAGCCTTGGAAAGGGCAACAAAAAACTGCCGAGCTCATCAGCTTTGTCTTACCAGAGCAGTGTCTGGCTATTAAATAAAACTAAGCAAAGTAAGAAATTAACAGTTGATGATTAGAATGTAGTTGTTTGTTAAAGCAAGTGAAGGTGTAGTGTTGTGTGAAGCAGTGATGGTACGTTATGCTATGCTTCATTTTGTACAGCAGGTTTAAACAGATTTAGGTTTTCATGCACCAGGTTGCTTTATTAGACCATGCCTACTAAATCTTAAACCATACTTAGTTAAATTAGCAATATTAAGGTTCTTAAGACTTCCCATTCCTATTCCTCTGTCTCTGCAATGTGCTTGAAAAATGTATCCTCGCACATTTTCATTTGAAGGAAAAAAAATTGTTTGAGTCTTTGTAATTTTTCCATTAGTATCCCTGAGAGTCTCTTTACAAGTCTTTCTTTTGAAGTAGTTGAAATTAACTGAGTGCTGTCCAAAGACTGTGAAAACATGCAAAATATTTTCTGCTGACTCATAAGAAATGCTGTGAATTCTTGTTCAATTAGGTAATCTAATGCAGCCATAGGATTTACCAGGAAAACCAAGAACAATCTGTTGAATCAAGATACAAATGATCCAACTTGTATGCAACGGGCAGACCACGCAAACAGTGTAGGATGTGCTATGGAATGTCTGCATCTGGGCAATTCTGCTGTTACACCTTTTGGAAGCCTTGAAAAAGAAAGGTAGGAAGTAAAAAAAAACCTCTAAGGTATTAGGGAAGTGAAACCAAATATTGAATGAATGCTCTGAACTTACTGCAGCCTTGTGATGGATGCTTTTTAGCAGGGTGCTTCAGGATATTTGTTTTACATTCTCCCAGAACAACAGTAAGCTGCAGATGCACTCAGCACGAGGATAGTTAGCCTGCTTACTAATAATATGAAGACTCCAGTGCAAGGGCTTTTGCAGTGCTTTTTATTTAGAGACTTTACAACTTCAGCGAACTTCTAAGTTAGCTGGGTGCTGTCATTCCGGAGATACTTTGTTACACACCCTTTAGGGCGAGCACGCAGCTCGCCCCGCCGCCCACCCCGAGGGTCCATTTTCCGCCGCAGCCCCGGCGGCCTTTGCCGCGCGGCCTCCGCCCGCCAGGGGGCGCACGCGGCCTCTCCGCCGCCTCTCTGCTCCTCCGTGCGCGTCGAGGAGCGAGCGGCCGCAGCCGGGCGGGTGGCGCGGCGCTGGGCTGTGGGGTCGGAGGCCGCGTTCGTCGGGCTGAAGGAGGAGCGGCGGCCGTCGGTGTGTCCGCGTGAGGGCAGCGGTAGCGGTAGGCCTAGCGAGGGCAAGGCGGGAATGGCGGCCGGTCAGCGGGCCGCAGGGCAGCGCTGAGGGGCGGCGGTGGCACCGCGGGGGAACGCAGCGGAGCTCGGCTGAGGTGGGCTCTGCCGGGCGCGACCGGGTGCGGCTGCCCCGGCAGGAGTCGGCGGAACGGCCCTGCCCGCTTTCCCTTCCCGGCTGTCCCACCCTGCCGTCCGACAGTGGTGCGGGAGGGAAAGCCGGAGGTGTGAGGTAAATGGAGCTCCAAGGTAGTGCGTGTTTCTGCCAAAAGTGTTTTTTTTAGCTGTCTTTAGAAGTATCTTTGATGAAGGAATTATTGTTTTTAAGGGAAATCAGGTAGGTTTTTTTTTGTTTTGTTTTGTTTTTTTTCTCTAGACAACAGCAAAGCAGCAGAGCTGTACCTGTGCTGAGAAGGTAGGGATAGCATTGGAATGAAGGAGAGTAAGGACAGAGAGTAACTAGAGACAAACTGTGGGAAAGATCATCGAGCCTGGGTATAAAGGGAGAGCATAACATGAGTTACTTAAAGATTCGTCTTGAAAACAGACTTACGACCTACTTAATAAAGATGTTGATGTGAAAAAAACAGCACTAGGTAGTTTCAAGATATTTCATTGTGAAAAAAGCAAAAAAAGGCTGACCAATGATGATCTGTAAAAAGAAGTTACTCTTACCTACGAACAAACCTGTAGGATACTTGGCATTGTGGTAGCTGTTCCTAAGTGACTGAGTGGAAGGGAATGGATGCACCAAGGGGAGCACAGGGTGAGTAGGGAGGTGAAGGGTCTGTGCTGACATTTGGCCTCTTGAATATTGCAGAACAGACACCTCTTCTGCTGTCTGTTGAAACATTGAGCTGAACACTATGAAGGGAATAAATTCAGCTTAAGAGTGCAGTTGATACATGAATAGTTTAATATAGATGTTAAGGTTAATAGCATGTGAATGTAATATTTCTAGCCACCAGAGCACTGATGTTCAGAAGCGGCCTTCCCAAAGGTCAAGGAGGAGCAAGAACTCAAAATATGTTTTTAAGTGGAAAGTGGCTTGTTTGTTAGAGTAATTGCTTTTGCTCACTGCAGCAGGGAACTAAGCTTGGTGTTAACTGTAAAACTTAGGTCTTTTTTCCCTTTCCTGTTTAATTTGTAAAATAGTTGATTAACAAGAAAGCCATTTCACACCCTTCCAACCATTGTTAATTTTTTTAAAATAAATGTATTTATAGCAATGGTTGCACTCTGCCTTGTAGAATTGTTGACAGACAGAAAATTACACTGACTAATTGTTTTGTTTTTGAGTTGAAAAGAAGGTACTAGACAGTAAACTGAGATGAATTGACTGAAGCAAGGCATTTGCTTCTTATGCTTTCTTTCCAGAGGACCTCTAGCTTGCCTTTGCAGGAGGGAACTATAAAAGTCAGTTCAGACCTGCACTTAGGGGGAGGTTTCTTCTTAGCAGGTTTTGGTATCCCACATTTAGAGCTTCCTTATCAGACAGAGTGGGAGATCTCAAGAGGTGCCTAAAGTTGTATGCATTCATGTATGCATTCATCTGTCCCAATTTCTGTTCTTGTGCAGTTCATTTCTGAATACATGTAGCCTTGAAGTCCTCATCTGCAGCCTGGGGACCTGTGACAGAGTGAACTGCTAGTGGCTCTGCTAAGGATTCAGGTATGTTGGGATTCTGAGGGTTCTTTTCTCTTTCACTGTCTGTTGGTTGCCTCCTTCATGATATCGCTTGTGCTCTAATGCACCAATTAATGTGGGCATAGTGTATTTTGGAGAGCATCTGTTTATACACGTGTTATGAAATACAAGATCCCTCACGTGTTCAGCTTTCTCTGAAGACCGTCCATAGTCACGCTGTCAGTGTAGATGGCAGGCTGACAGGCATGCTTGAGTGCATGCATCTATTGCACCAAACTTCACTCGTTGGTAATTATTTTTTATTGAGGTGCTGCCATGGCATAAGTCAAAAAGGCAGATATGGAAACACTCAGGTTTGTTGTGGTTTGCTTTGCTGTTTAATGATGATACTAAGTATGTGGAGTACTGAAGAGTTCAAGTTCACTTCACCATTTAAAGGAGATGTCCACTGACTATGATGGACCAAAGTTTCTCTCTGATCTCCTGCAGTACCTCACAGAAGCCGTATCTGTGCTGTAGGACTTGGTCAATTGAGATTTTATCTGTAGAGTACAGGAAGGAAAGGCTGCTTGGAAGAGTACTGTGGAGATACAAACTAAAACCTGCATCTAAGTGGACCAGAGTTATAGAAACACCAACTTTGCCAGCAGGCAACATTTCACATCCAGGTAGCACGGATACATCAGCAGAATTTCATATCGTAAACTCAAAAGATAAATTTTGTTAGCATGTGTAGATGGCACGTTGTTCAGCGTGCTCATGACCTCTTACAGTATCAGATCAGCATAACAGGTTGGGGATAGAGAAATGGCAGCGTGTTTCAGGAAAGGCTTCTGATTTATTGTTTTCCTGTGGGTTGTCCTGAACCTTTGGCCTCTTTGCCAGAGCAGTGCAGAGAGAGGTGTACACCTGTGCTTTTTGTGCCTGCATTTGTTTAGGACTGGTTCTATCTGAAACTGGGTACCTTTGTAGAGGTATGCAATCTTTTAAGCCTCGTCAGCTTCCACTGAGGATTGCTAAGAAGCATTGTAGATTTAGGTGACTTATAAGGCTTACTTGGATTTTCAGGATGCATTTAAAAAAAAAAGAGTTTCCTGCTAGAAACTTTTACAGATCCCAGTCACAGCACAAAGAAGGTTTCTCACATGAAGAAATAATTGAGTTGAAAAATTAAAAAGAGGACAAAAATAAATTGCCAAACTGAGGAAGGGAACTGGGTAACAAAACATAATATAATGGCACGGGAAATTCAGTGTAGCTGAATAATGCAGTGTCATTATATAGGGTAAAAAGAATCCTGAGCCCCTGGAATCTTGGGCTCAGTTATCTTGAGGCAGAAGTTTTACCAGTACCAGTGGTCTTTTGTTTCTAGGTTCAGAATTAACAGCAGTTGATTAACAGCGGTTGAGCTGTCTCTCTCCCAGATTTTGTAGCTACAGTTTCAAAGCCATTTCACACCCTTCCAACCATTGTGAAGTTCTTGGTGGGTTCCAGCCTCCATGCAGATCAGGAGCCAGAGGGTGGCCTCCCTGCTGTTCCCCAGGCTTGCCAGTTATCCTTGAGCTTGGAACCTGCTGTTTTGCCCACCTCCAAGCCCTTCAGACACAGAGTTGTGCAGATACTGGCGCTACAGGTTTGTCTATATGGAGAAAATGTTGTACTCTAAGCATTCTGAAGTAGCTATGTCTGAAAAACAACATCAGCAGATATTCATTAGAGATGCAGCCTGAATAGTGTTACTGTTCCATCTTACCATAACGTATAACATGGTCCAGTATGGCTCAATTAATTCTTTAAAATCATGATGTCCTGACAGAGATTTCAAATCTTTGGAATGTGTGTGTGTATCATTTATCCATGCAGCTTTGATAAACTGATTGCCTGCGTGAAAATGAAAATTCAGAGCACAGATGTCTGTATCTGGAGCCATAGCAAGAGTTCTGCAGCTGACGTCATTGCTTGGCTTATCAGCCTCTGATTTCTGTGATTTTCTTCTAAGGAAATAAGGAAACACCATAAAATCTACAAAAAAACCCAGTGTGTGGATCCGGGGTTATCCATCACGCTGCTTACTTCAGTCAGTCCACGTGGTGGCAGCATTCTTCTAGAGACAAACGGTGCTCATGCTGTGAACGGTGTCTTGTTGCTCAGTTAGAGTTGTCTTTTCCAAAAGACTGCTGCAGGATCTGCAGCAAATTTAAAGACAGACCCTTTGGTAGGATGGAACTGATTCACAGGTTTGTTTAAAAAAGCAAACAAAAAAACAACCTGTAATGAACTTTTGGGTTTATATGTTAGCACCCAGCACTTTTGCAGCAGAACCAAAGAACTTGAATAAGGGTTTGTGAAGAAGGTGATGATGAAGTTGATGAATCATTCACATTGGTCATAATGAATAGCTTTCTATAAAAGCGAGTGCACCCAAACTGATATCAGCGATCAAGGAACTACTGAAGTTACTTTACTGGTTCACATGTGCCAGTTGTGGGGCTTAAATCACAGAGTAACAGAATGGCCAGGGTTGGATGGGGACCTCAAGGATCACAAATCTCCAACCCCCCTGCCACATGCAGGGCCACCAACCTCCCCATTAATACTAGACCAGGCTGCCCAGGGCTCCATCCAGTCTGGCCTTGAACACCTCCAGGGATGGGACATCCACAACTCCTCTGGGCAGCCTGTTCAAAGAGTTGGCTCCCCTCCCGTTTGTAGGCTCCCTTTAGGTACTGAAAGGCTGCAATGAGGTCACCATGCAGCCTTCTTTTCTCCAAGCTGAACAAGCCCAGCTCCCTCAGCCTGCCTTCATAGAGGGAGGTGCTCCAGCCCCCTGATCATCTTTGTGGTTCTCCTCTGCACCCTCTCCAACAGCTCCCTGTCTTTCTTGTACTGGGGGCTCCAGACCTGGACGCAGTACTCCATATAGAGCCTCACAAGGGCAGAGTAAGAGGGACAATCACCTCCCCGTTCCTGCTGGCCACCCCTCTTCTGATGAAGCCAAGGATACTATTTGCTTTTTAAAGTTACAGCCCATCTGTTTCTAACTGCTGTAAATTGCCTTTCTACCTGAATAGGTCTTTTGCAGAAGATAAACCGTTCAGACGTACTTGCATGTTTGGTAGAAGTGCACTGAAACATGTAGTGCCACTGAATTGCCACTTAAGAAGGGATAAAATGTCTGTGAATCTGCTTATCAACAAAGGTATTGAAAAAGAATGATCTCTTTCCTGTTGTTCCCTTAATTTGTGTACATAAATGCACAGCAAATGCACCATATCATGTAGGGAAGCATTCTAAAGCCATGGATTGACGTTTCAGGTCTTGTTTATTTTCTATCTTTTCACAGTGACATACAGCGGTGAGCAAAGCTCTCGCTATTGCCATCATCTGCTAATCCATAAAAAAAAGCAGAAATAATCCTTTTCATAAAGCACTCTGTAGGCTGTGTGTGCCTGAGCTCAGTGTGTGTGCAGCACACAAAATGCCACTGTGTAAAGCAGGCATAATGCTCTACTGAATCAGGTATGCTACTTTTTGCAGCAGTATTGGTAGAGAAATAAAACTCTCATCCAGTTGGACTGAAGAGCGAAGGGTAGCTAGTACAAGAGATACAGAGTCTCTCAGTGGAAATCGTAATAGGTAATGGTGGTCTTTCCTAAGCAGAGACTGCAACTGAACATACAGTTGAAGCAAAACACTCAAGCTGGAACAGTTTCCATTCATTTAAAAGCTGCAGAGGAAGAGCTTAGCAAGCCACTGCCTCTGAAGTCCTCTAAAAAGATGTTTGAGGAAGTTGTTTGCCGTGAGCAAGTTGGCAAATGTCGTGTAATGTAAGACGTGATGTGTTTGCTGAGGCTGGGTGTGGAAGATGTTATTTGTCCTTGATGTTACATTTCCATTTACTGTCAGTGGCAGTTTCTCTGCTGATCACTTTACTGACACGTAGATTCTAGATGTGTTTGTCTTAATACTGAGCAACATCAACTGTTGTGCCATTTGACATTGTGCCATTGTTCTGAAGTGACAATTACTTCGGATTTTCTGAATGTTCTTGGAGACAGTGTTGTTTTGCAGAACTGGTAATCATGTAGCAGTGGCTGGGTGATTAATTACAGCTCGTCAAGTCCATTCATATTTTTGTGGTGGAGAGGCTGTCTCAAACAACATACCTCCTTCTTCTGGAGCTGTTTGGTAACTGTTGAACCAAACGAGAAAGCAGAGGCCAAACCATACGCTTACTGTAAAAATAAAGCCATCCACAGTTAGTGCAAATTGAGTAGTTTCAGCAGTAATAAGACTTGCATTTGGCTCTGCCTTTGGAATTGCTCAGGTTAACCCCTGGCCACTGCCTCCATGGGTTGGAGTGTGCTGTGTGGGGGCTCGGTGTGTGACGCTGAGGTACGGCTGTGCACGGTGCAGCAGCAGGCTGCTAACAAGTGATGGTCAGTTATTCTGACATCATCACTAAGTATAAGCATTCCTTTGGGAAACAGAGCAATCCTCATCATGTGCTGAGCCATATGTGTCACTGAAAAGTGGCTAACGGCAAAATTGCAGGCATTATTATGAAAAGTATCCTGTGCTCAAACAATATCAATGTTGTATAAACTTAAGGAAAATGTGCTCTTATAGTATACTTTTCTAATAGAGAGTGCTTGCTTGAGAGGATGCCTTTGAGTTTACTTTTTTTTCCTCGGGGCTGATTTCCTATCTCAGGACTAAGTTTTTAACAGTGAACCTTTTCTCTTTTTATGGAAGGATGATAAAAAAGCTCGATTTTTCAGGAGATAGCAATGCGTTTTTAGAAGCAGTCATTTACTGAACCAAATTAATTGAACTCCCGCAGTGGTGATGTGTAGGGATATTCAGAATGGTCACTTTGCAGCACTTCAGTGTCTCGTTGCTCACTAATGCAAGTCCCTTTGTGACGTGAGTGCATAAAGGGAGGTGTCCCAGCTTCCACAGGTTCAGCCTTGTGTTCTGATTCATCTTCAGAAGCAGTATAAAGAGAATCACGCTTCGGATTTTTTTCTAAATCTACTTAATTAGATCTTCACAGCAGGATTTTTTTTATTATTACTATTCTTTCTGACTGTGAAATACTGAGATTTCATTTCAGTCTTCTGCTCTTCAGTGATGAATTCTTAAATATCGTAGTAATAATAAAATCTGAATCGGAAATATTTTCAGTTGCACTTCCTGGTCCCTGTGAATCCTTCTGCTTCCTTTCCTGAGAAGTGGTGAGGGTATTTCTGGTGTTATTTTTAGCTTGTGTTTAATCAGCATTGTGTGAAGTGACAGGAAATTCTGCAGGGCTTTACCAGACCTACACATCTGGTATGAAAATATAAACATGAGCTTAATTTAGCAGAGTGTGCCATACTGTTTCTCAAATTGCATATTTTTCTTCCAGTATAATATTATGTTGTTGATATACGTTAGGCCTTTTTTTATTTAAGAAGTTTAAGCACTCAAATACTGTGTTATAAGCAAGCCATGATCTTCTTATCAAGTACAAGTAGAGATTTCTGCTGTTGATATGCTGTTAATGTGCTGATAATTTGAGGTTTCTGTGTTATTTATGGTCTTGCATTAGGGAAGATTTAGTGCAGAAAGTAAAGGTGTCAGCCACACCATGCAGAAACTGGGCCTGATGTTTTTGTGAGCAGGGATTGGGCTCGTAGAGGTGAAGAAGCATTCTGATCTCGTTTATGATTTGGGTGGAAAGTGGGCAAGAAAATTGAAATTGCTGTCAGCTGGCAGTCCTGGCTTTGCAGCCACCAAGGTTTTGTAACAGACTCACTGAAAATAAAAGCATCATGTCCTTACTTTCCATGTAGGGTTTTAAGAAGTCTGCTGGCACCCTAAGTGAGTGATGCTAGCCTTACATGAAATGTTTTATATTGTATCAAGGAACTTTTTGCTACTGGAAGTAATTGTGGGAAAGTGTGCACGAGTCAGTGATATACCATCACGTGCTTAAAAACATACTTGCAGCCCAGTGGAACGTCCTCTGCCTCAAATCATTCCTTATACAGATAGCAGTATTTAGCATTTATCCCCATCGCTTGGACTTCTGTGGCCAAGATAGGAAAAAAGTTGTGCATTCCTGCACAGGGAAACTGGGCATTGTTGGTACATGTGGCAGAGTTTGTTCAAATAGGAAATGCAAAGGAGGGAAGTTTAATCTAATAACCTCAGCAGTCCCAATACTATTAATCAAATCAGTGCATAAGCATTAGATATGGCCCTGTGGATACTTTGATCTTGAGTGTGATCAAAAACATGGGGGGAAAAGCTATAAAATACAGACTTTATCATTCTCTCATTTTCTTAAGAGTTTAAAATTGAATTTTTTGGCTACTGGCCACATTTCCATTCTCGTAGCTGAATGGGTGCACTAATGTAGAAGAATACCTTGTATAGATGAGAAAATTTAAATCTGCATATAGCAGTCATATAGGAGGTTTGTAGAGTTAATCAGGACACAGCTGCAGCCTTACCCCAAAATACAAGCCTACATCTAGAGAGAGATGCTATTTCACGTGAAATGTCAGTTTCCATTCAGACTTTATCTGCTTAAAATTCTTTTTCTTCCTGTCACTTGAACCATGTTGTGGTTGTATGGAATCTTCTAAGAGTTGTCCTGATTTATATGATCTTTTATTGCCTTCTTTCTGAGGCAGTGCAGATCTTTGCTGTCCAGTCCCTGCACGCACAGTGGTATCATCCTCTTGCGTAGTCCTTCTGTTGTCTTCCTTCTTGTTCTCAAGTAATCTTCTTTGTATTCCATAAGTCTGCTGTGTCATCATACCCTCATTATTTGAATTATCCTTAAAATAGCTTTTTGCAAAATTTCAATCATGCTTTGTGAAGTGCTTCTCCATAGTGCACTTCTGGCTGTACACACAACAGTTCCACTCCATTTTATTATTGTCCTCCTCGTACCCGTTTTCAGTTTTCACTTCCTTTGCTCAGTAGTTTGTGTATCTATGGCACTATGAAAACAATTTGCTGCAAAGTGCTGAAAATTGTATTTCTTGCACAATAAAGGGGTTAGTATTTGTAGTAGCCAAGTGTTTTCAGCAACTGACTGTGCATCAAAGTTCATATGGAGATGGCGGAAGCACCCCTGGAGAGGCTCTGCTTACATGCAGCTGGTAAGAATTGCACTTACTATCACTGTATCTGTTAGCTGAACTGCTTGTAGGCACCCAGTTTATGAAAAGTACTTCTCCCTTCTTTCAGTCTTGACCTGTGGTGTAGTATAGTTCAATATCAATTCAGCTACATGTGATCTTTTCCTAGGGAAGAGGTAGTCACCTGCCTTGTATTGCTGGCATTGATTTTATTAGTTCTCTGTAATAACAAGGCTGTGCTACACTTCCCAGACATGAGTAGAAGAGCTCTTTCCATATTAACAGGAGGGAATGCAGCGCATGAAGTTACTGTGTAGGACAGGAAGATTTCAGAGTTGGTTCCTGAGCTGGGTTGCATTTTGGTTCAGGAACCAGCACGGTCTGACAGATGCCTGCATTGTACTTATTTGCCTGGCTTCAACGGCACTTTTCCCACCTTTTCTTGCAGGTTTGTCATCTATTGCAGAGACAGTCAGAACCATGTCCTACGTTTTTGTAAATGATTCTTCCCAGACAAACGTGCCACTGCTGCAGGCTTGCATTGATGGAGATTTTAACTATTCCAAACGCCTGTTAGAGAGTGGTTTTGACCCAAATATTCGTGACAGCCGGGGCCGAACCGGCCTCCATCTTGCTGCAGCCAGAGGAAATGTAGACATCTGTCAACTCTTGCACAAATTTGGTGCTGACCTACTAGCCACTGATTATCAAGGTAATACAGCCCTTCACCTGTGTGGGCATGTGGATACCATCCAGTTCCTAGTTTCTAATGGACTTAAAATTGATATCTGGTAAGTTGCTTTTTCTTGGTTGGCTTTTTTTTTTTTTTTTTAAATAGCACGTGTTTTATAATGTATTAGCATTCATCTCTAGAACATTGTATACAGATCTGCTGTTGCTGAGATACTGTATTTAGTGCAGTTTGACTTTGTATGATATCACTTAATAAAAGAAGAAAAAGGCAGGAAAACAGTAAGAGGCCACTTCTGCTGATCAAATGCAGCAAGCAAAGCAAATAAAAATAGCAGCTGCTGGTGTGGGCTGTTGTATCTAATTCTGCCTCTACGATGACACTGCTATCCTGGTTTGGCCAGACAGCTAGGTGTGGGTGGTTGGCACCAAAAAAGAAAATCACATCGACTACTTTAAAAGGATTTTCTCCACCACAGTGCTTTTGTGTTAATTGTTGCACTGTATAAGACAAAGGAGATACAGTATATGTGTGTGTCAGTTCATTCCCGTACTCCTTTGGTGACAATGCTTCTTTTCAGTGTTTTCCCACTCCCTCAAAGTCTGTGACTCACTCCTTCTTTTAAATATTGTATATTCTTTCCTTCTGGCTTCCAGCAGCTGTCAGATGCCAATGCTCAGATGCGGGCTCTCAAGCTACAAATAACTAGCTATTTCATTGCAGTAACTGACTTATTTTGTTTGTGAAACTTTCTGCACTGTCAACAATGCATGCAAAATATTTGGAACTTCAGAATGTTTTCTTTTTTTCTTTCTTTCTTTTTTTTTTTTTTTTTAATCTGTTCCCTTTTCACTTCTCCCTCATTGATGCTTTCATCCCAGCAAAGGAGTTAATGGCAGACCAGATTCTTCAAGGGTTGTGTTCTCTTTTTATTACTTCAAGCAACTCTGGTGAAAATCTGTAATCTGAAGGCAGCTCCAGTCCTATTCAGTATTATTTTAAAAGTAGCAGAGGGACCATCTGTATTTTATTTCATTTTTGCCCAATGTCCTCATACCCACATGGAAAAAGGAGCTATGAAGAAGCAGATTGCACAACTTCGTGAAATCATGCTGAATCTCAAACAGTGCTGTAAATCTACTCTTTTTTATTATAGCACCCAGAGATTCCAATTAAATTAGAACACTAGGAATTTTTATTTTGTTTGTAGGAAGAGGAGTTGTGCTATTTCAAGCCCAAGTATACTGGTATTCTTCTGTAATCATTTACGGTATTATTTTTATAGACAGGAATTGTTTACAATCTTGTCTAACAAAATGGTTCTGAGCACTAAATTTTACATTGTGTGTTATGCTAAGTTGTCTTGTATCAAATTTCTACTTCAAGAGTTTCTTTTCTTCGTGTGTCATTTTGTGGCATTATTTTAGCAATCACCAAGGTGCAACACCACTTGTTCTTGCAAAACGAAGGGGTGTAAATAAAGATGTGATCAGACTGCTGGAATCTTTGGAGGAGCAAGAGGTGAAAGGATTTAACAGAGGAGCCCACTCAAAGCTGGAAACAATGCAAACTGCTGAAAGCGAAAGGTATTCACAAAACAAAAAAGAGATACTGGGAGAAATAACTTTGTGTATGTAAAATATGTCTTTATTAGTACCTGTTTACTGCCTTTAGATTGTTACGATTTGGCTTGCTTCTTTGTTCCTCAAAATGGAAAGTATCAGGTTTGGCCTGATACTATCTGACCAAATCCAAGTTAAGTTTTAGAATTTGGAAAAGTCTCTCAATAGGTCAAATGTAAGGGAAAGGAAGAACTGTGATTGAGATTCTCATTTTAAAGTTGTAACTTTTAAAAAATTTAAATAATAACTCATTTTCTGTTATAACCTCAAGCAATAAACATTGCACTGTTTCTCACGAAGCCAAAGAGAATATGGGGGGAAGTGAGAAATGCCAGTGGCCCGCGCTGACCTACCACACTTTCATTAACATGGGTTGTCTATATAAGGAAAGGGTAGCAGGCTTTTCATCTTCTGAACTTGAATAAAGGCTTTGATACAGTGCTGTTTATGAAATATCTATTGGTAGTAGTTCTGGAAAAAATAAATGAGTTGTGTGGTGGACAAACAAGTGTTTAAAAGAGAGCTGGTGATTTCAGGAAAACAGCTCACCATTTCAGGGTACGTGCTGCGTGAGGGGGAAGACAGCAGTGAGTTCCTAAAGGTTTAGTTCTGGGACTGGGCAAAGTTACCACTTTCATCAATGATTCTGACACAGAAAATGGATCTTACTGATGCTGAGAAGTGGGACGCAGGCAGCTCAGAGGATAGTTAGGATGCCATAGGAAAAAAGCTTGATAAGGGAAAAGAAATTGGAGCCCAGTGATCAGAGAAACCTTGGAAGCCCTGAGATACAAAATTGAATATTACTGTCAAAATTGCTTTAGTATAAAATATTGGATTTTCTGCCTGGTATCTTTCTGACTTTGTAAATTTTAGTGGAAGTTGTTCAGTCCATATATCATTTCTGTCTTACTTTGTGTCAAAAGCTCAGTCACATCTAAATGACGATTTTTGATTTGATGGTGTCTCTTTAATAAGCATAGCTTCCTTTCTGTTATTTGACCTTCGTAAATGTTACATTGTTTAGTTTGGCAAGGAAGTAAGCAGTTCTCCTTGGGGAGAGGCACAGACATATAAACAGTGCGTTACCCAGCTTGTTTGTGAACGCATTTAACGTGTCTGAAATATATTATATTTAAGGTAACAAATAACAGATGCCTGCAGCAGTTAAAGCGAGTGAGCTTGTATGCTGTTTGCTTTGTAAATAAATAATGTCTTTATAACAGTTGGCTTTTCAGACTGCCACAGTTTCACTCCTCCCCCTTTCTGTTTTTTCACACAATTTAGATGAATTTTGCTCAGATGAATGGCTTCTGTCCTCCTCGCTCCCTCCTCCTTACATTATCTACCAACCTACTGAAAAATAATGGTTGCTTTTTCTGTAAACCGTGAGCTTCACTTTTGAGCAACAATCTCTGATTTCAAATTTGTCCGGTTGTTTTGCAAACGGTTGCTGCTGGTCTGGAAGCAGAGGCCAGAACTGAGTTCCCGGATCAAATTTCTGTTCTCTTGCTTTGCCTCCTGACAGCACAGGGGGAGGGCAGAGCTCACCTCAGTCTGTCAGCGCAGGTGACCTGTCCCTCCGCACTGCCCGACGTGACTGACAGTCGTGCCCACAAGTACAGCCAGAGGTGAACTTCCGTAGTATGCTGAAATAGAAAAGACTGTCCACCTGGGCTGTGTGGCACGGACTCTTCTGTGGGATGCTTTGCTGCTATACTATTGCTTAAGCAGATGTAATTTGTCAGAAGAAAAAAATGTCTTGAGTACCATTACTTTTTATTGGGTTGCTGTATAAAATATCGAAAATGTTTTCTATGTCCCTTTTTCTATTTAATGACCAAGCATGTGATCTTTTCACTTGAATCACATTGCAGCTTTATTTAAACTCTGTGTGGTTATATATTAACTAGTTCATACTGAGTGAGTGAGTAGTTGTGTCTTAGCCAGTGGCTGTCTTCTAATAAAGTCTTTGTTTTGCTTAGGAAATCATGAGCAAGGAAGATGGCTAAATCCTGTAGCTATGGGCAAGCTACAATAGCTTTACAGCAAACTAAATACTTTAGAAGCAAAAAAGGCAAGCTGTTTAATAGGCAATTTCTGAAATTTTCTGCACATCACACTGCGATGCTTCAGTGAGCTATGGGAGTTGAAGTTAATTATTCTTCTGAGGCTGTACTTCCTAAGAAAAACATATGAATAGTGTGAAACTTTTCCATGGCGTAATCTTGAAAGGGCGATTCGTAAACGACAGTCTCCAGTATCTTTATTTCCAGTAGCACAACTGGTGAACAGTAGCATTTATACAATTAGTTTTGATTTGGAAATTACTTTTCCATGTAAGGTTTTCGGTTATTATCGGTGTAAGAGAGACGTGGGAACATGGTAAGTAAAAGCAATTAGAGGAAAGGAAGAAGTGTTTTTCTTTTCTGCTTCCCTTCTGCTTTGATTTCACTGTGTGCGCAGTTTCACCATTGGCTTTCTGTGATTGTCAAAGCACGGTTCTCTGAACACCCGTGTGTGTCATTTCACTCAAGCAAGGAGCAGTAGGGCTGTACTGACAACTGGAATTATACATAAGTGTAATAAATTGATGAGAAATTTTTTATAGACCAATTGTGAAACCAGCAAACTGAGGAGGATGCAAGAAGCCAAGTGGTATTTGAAACAACTCTTGTTTTTTTCTAAAGATGATTCATGGCCAAGATGACTGTAGCATTCTAATTCTTCTCATTTAAAAGTGAGAGTTGCAGGCCCTAATTTGTAGTCTGACAATTTAAGGGAGCTTGATGAATTGGGGGTGGAATGTTAAAACCAAGATCAGAGTGACTGCTGAGAATCGTGTGGCAAAAAACACAGCAGTACTAACTTGTCTTGAAGATCAGGAAGTTTTGGGTTGGTTTATTTTTTTCCAAATGTATTATTTTCTGTGGTATTTTTAAGCTAGAAGAGAGGCCTCTCACAAAGAAACGCAGAGAGTAATAAAGATCACCTCATAGTTTGGAATCTAAATGATCTTGGTTAAAGTCGCCATTTCATTTGGCAGAGCGTACTTAAATTGTAATGTCTTGTTCTGTTAACAAGAGCTGTGCCCCTTGAGGTTTTATCTTATGCTCCATTAAATTCACAAAGCCATGCTTAGTGGGAATTACGAGCATTGACTTTCGAAGGCTTCTTAGGTGGCAAGCCTGCCAACTCAGCGCAGCCGTACAGATAGAGGTACTGCTCTCTTTACCCTGGTTAGAAAAACATCCTTTCACTTATCCTAAGTTTAGAGTCTGATCTGCTTTTCTTGATTTAGCAGGGGCAATGCTATAAATCTGCAGGTGGCTTTAGTTTTTCCTTTAGAACGTTTTGGTTGCTCTGAGTAGGATTACTGTCTTACTTAAAGGTGTGTTCTTTTCCTCTGATTTATTTTTAACTTTAATCCTTTGTAGTGCAATGGAAAGCCATTCTCTCCTTAATCCAAACCTACAGCAAGGGGAAGGAGTTTTTTCCAGTTTCCGCACGACGTGGCAAGAGTTTGTGGAAGACCTGGGCTTCTGGAGAGTGCTGCTCCTGATCATTGTCATTGCTCTTCTGTCTCTTGGAATAGCATACTATGTTAGTGGGGTGCTTCCTTTTGTAGAAAATCAGCCTGAGCTGGTGCACTGAAGCAAGTGAAAAGAAGAGCGCTGTTCTTTTCCATGTCGTAATCTTATTTTGAGCTGCTTGGAATTTTTCCCTCAGTGCAGACAGTGGCAGCTGTACATACTGTTTGCTCTTTTTACCTACTGTTAACCCCTCTGAAAGAGAGATTAATTCATTTCAAGTAAAACACTAAATTCTAAAGCATTCCAAAGCTACCTCTGTCATCTTGACGTGGAGGCAAGATGTGGAGATAATCCTCTCTGCTGATAAAATGTTATGATTAGAAAAGGTCTTTTATAATGAATATAACATTCTTGAGCATGAATTGTGTAACCTAGTACACAACCAAATTTGATACATATTCCATAAGAAGAGATGTAAATCTGTTGTTGCATAATATTGTTTCAGTTGAAAGAAAAAAACAGTTTTTAAGAAGTCGTCTACGAATCTGAATAACATGATAATACATTTTGATATATAGGCAGTACTGAGCTCTGTGTTCGTAGTTCTTTTAGTGCCTCCCCAGTTTCTCATCTGCTAGTTTATAAAAAGACTAGAAACAGTTCCAATCTTACTATGTCTTCACTGTATAGATCACTGCTTTATTTATTAGGTCAATATGATGTTTCCTTCCCAGATGAATTTTATGTTAATATCTGCTTGAAATAAATTGTGTAGAACAAAGCCTCTGTAGTGCTTTAGCAGTAAAATTGTTCGGCCTCTGGGATGAGGAATTTGCCTTTGTGCCGAAATGTTACTAAGCAAACCTTTCTTTGTAAGGATGGATCAAAAGTGATGTAGGTGTTCTGCTTTGTATGTACCAGCAGTTCTGTAAGGCCATTGTCTCTGTGAAACATATCATGAAGGATAACTTCTTTTCCTACTCAAGGACCTCATGGTCCCATACAGTTGTATCATTTTCATGATTGTGGAAAGGACTTGATTGATTAGAATTCCTTCCTAGGATTTCTTTCTGTCTCAGTTGTTTTCAGACTGCACTTGCAGGCTTATGAAGTATTTTCTGAGCATGTGGAATAAAAGTCGTTTAAAAGTTAATATTTAGGAATATGGTATGAAATGAAATCCTATCCCATTCTGTACATAAGCTGCGAAATCCTTTGTTTGTAGGTAACCCAAAGATATGAATCAATTACATGCTCTTTTCTGAAGGCTGGGATGATGCCACACTGTAGTTGTAGGTTTTCAAAGAAAGCAGATTTTCTCCTTCCAAGCTGATTAGATATACAACTCACTTAGTTGCATTCAAAACCTCCAAAAAATTGAATTCTCTAAACCTAATGGATTTTTTTTTTTTTTTTACTGTACCACTCCAGAATTGTTGCTAAAAGACATCAAACATTTGTAAGATTATAAATGGCAGTAAGTATTGGTAGAAGTACTTACATCCCTCTGTTCTGCTACTGTGTGTGTTCTCCCTTCTTGTTTATGGGTTTGAGCAAAGAGGGTTATTATCTTTGTTTTGCTGTGTGACGTGGGCTTCACTAAGTTGGGGCCCATTCTAAATTGCATCTTGATCTCATTTCTTAAGCCAGAGGTTAATGAAACAGTGCTTTCCTAGCAGTTGCAAAACCACAAGAAGGAAAACCTCTTAAAACAAAAGGAAAGCACCAACAACAAAACAGCATTCTCTGAATATTTCAATTACCGTAATCTGTTAATGAAGAGAGAAATGTAAAATCATATCTAAATCGCAGTTACTTTTCTGGATTACTCCATTTCTGTTAATGGTACAGTTTATCTTGAATAAAACTGTCTTTCAATATGTATTCCCTGCATAATTTGTAATTGTATTCTCAGTATGGGTGAATGCCACAAATAAATATACATTGTAAATATGTTTTGGTTTGTTATTGCATTAGTACAGTGGTAATGATGTGACCCTGTTTTACTGAGGGCTTTTTGTTTTGCATTCATAGCAAGCATTTCAGAAGCTGGGAGACTCTGCTCCTAAGAAATGGAAGCCATGCTGTTGGCTTAAATGAGGTTTTAAAACACAGATTGTTTAGATTTGCCTGCTTTATTTTCAGCGTTGTTTTTACATTGTGCTGTTTCTTGCCTAAGATTTCAGGTATTGTGTAAGCCATGTAAAGGCCCTTCGAGATGTAAGGCTACCTTAAGGGGTACAAAATGCAACCAAGAAAAGCAAGTTTGTAGTGACTGCTACTGTCTGAAATACCGACATGACAGACATCTGACTGAATGAGGTTTGCTCTGTGCACACTTCTGCTACTAAAAAAGGACAGCTGTACCTTTTATTATAACGTTAACAGCTTCCTGTTCAAAGACTGATTCTAAAGAATGAATTTGCTTTCTAAACACTGGGTTTCAAGGAATATAGTCCCTCTTTCTTGGAGGAACAGAAAGACGACTTTAGCCCACTTCCTCTTGAAGCTCTTGTCATAGTGTGTTTCACTATTGCAGCATAATGACATTAATCTGTTTAGGCTGTCTGTGGATCAGTAAGTTTTCTTTTATTATTTATTATTATATGGGCACTTTCCAGATCCAAGACAAGTTCTTGTCTTGAGCTTATTATGCCAGAAAAGAAGGAAGTGAGAGAGAAAACAAACGTGGAGTGAGGAGGTGGTTTTTTTCCAGTGCCGTAAGACGACTTGGTGAACAAGATAAAGCAGACTGGAGTGTAAAACAGAGACACACAGGCTACTCTCCTGAGGACCGTCCCTGTGCTTGCATTTGTTCCATGGCAAGATCATGTCTTGCCTCACCCCTCACCTACCATCGTGTCATTTTTATCCTCAGGGGCTTCTATTTGCACTCATATTGATACTTTGCTTCGTAGAAGGGGATGATCTGTTGTGTGACTATCTTGGGTGGGTCTTCTTGTCAGTTACTGCAATATAACACGTATTTCATTACTAGACATAGTCTGGCACTGTGAAGTGTATCATCACAAAAAACTGGGAAAGAAAGAACATGGTTTCCTGTAGGAATATTGATACAGAAGACCTAGGCACTATGATTGATCTGGAGACTGATTTTTTGCATGGGTCAACTAATCACTCCGGCTGGTTTTCGTCTCTTGGAGAAGTAAAAAATAACAAATTCATCTGGTGGCCTAGTTAGCTACATAGCTGCTGTCCTCACCAAAAGTATTTTAGTCATAAGATGTTAGAGAAATGCAAATTAAGTAATTTGTTAAATTCTACAATGTAACTTTAATGTAGAGATTGCAAGTGAAAACTCTCCTTCAAACTTAAAATAAAAATAAGGAGGTGATATTGTTTCTTGTATTCAAAATTCAGAAGTCTGGCATGTATTTAAAATTAACATCTGTTTTAACATTAAGCTTGAAATTAAGTACAGTCAAACGTCTTAAAGGCTGTGATTGGATTTCCTCAGGTGGAATTGTCTTATGCTACCTGAAGTGGACTTCTTTGTCAGATGACATGAGTTAACTTGTTTCTGCAGTTGTTACTGAAGCTAAACTTGATTCATATTTGAATTGGTGATTAAAATCAGTCTTAAACAATCTGAGAATTATGTCAGAACGCTTTTCCGTCACTTTGTGTTCTTCCATTTCAACATTAATCCTGAGTGATTGATCACTTGGGATATGCTTTGTGACATTTCATAAGCGATCCACAGCATAACAGAACTTGTTGTCAGTTGTTACTGCATTTCTCATCTCCGACATTGGGGCCTTCTAGAAGAATTCAGACGTCATTGCAGATTTTCCTAACTCGCAGTTCTCTGTAAACATGGTAAGTGCTGAAATACTTGTGAATTATAAATCTCAAATCTCTATTCATATAAAATTCATTTCTGGAGACAGTAGAGATAATTCTGCGTGTGCACTTGCAGATGGTAGGATTCATGTGTTGTCTTAAGCATATCTAAGTATTTCAGCTGAATTAGTGTTGTCTGGCATCTTTCATAGTGCTATTTCAAGTACTTCAAAGGAGGGACACTTCTGAAATACAGAGTATTAGGAAATAAATGCAAGTAGTTGGTAGTTGTTCACTGTTTGTTACAGGGGAGTGCAGTGTTCCCAGGGTCATGCTGCCACGGGAATCTGAGATGAAAACTGGAAATCTCAGATTTACTGAGATTGACTGGCATAGTCTGTGCTCTTAGCAAGGCACAGTTTGTGCTCTGATGCAGCTGAAGCAGCTTGCCTGCAGAACCATGAAAAAGTCTCTCTGCCATTAGTATTTGTTGTTTGTAGGTCATTAAACAACCGCTATTTCCCAATGACTATGGTGAGGCAAAATTGCTAGTTTTCATTACAGACAAGTAATGGGAAATCCACTGGAAACTGCTGTAACTGAAAAGCAATAAATGAGAATTTCTGCTGAAGTCAATGTATGAAGAAAGAAGTCACTGCTGTGACTTGCAGTGACATATTCTTTCTGTTTGAGATTTTAAGCTGCCTTCTGGAAAAGAAATAACGAGGAGACACTTGGAACAGAATTTGTTGGTGGCGTGGTTTGCAGAAAATAGGAGCAAAATGAATGCAGTGAGCCAAGGCAGCAGCGGGGAGGCAGAGCAGTGTGATGCCTTTATGAATCACTGCTCAGAGGCCAATCCCACTGTCTGTAAGAAGTGTGAGTAGCGAGCAGTAGCAACCTCTGAGCAGGGAGAAGGATTTCACCCACTTGCAATTGCACCGCTTCATAGGGCTGCAACCTGAGCTGGCCCTTCTTGACTTTCAGTGTCTGTAACGCTGCTATTTCAGACAGCAGCATGTTTGAATGTGTGCCTGCATTAACAGCTGCTCATGTGCAAGCCATACTGGTTCCTCTTAACAGAAGAATCTTTCTGCACTTAAGTTATTAGAGGTAGTTTTACCCAATGTTAACAGAATCTCTTTGCAAAATGTGAAATATTTCTGCTGTATTAAATTATATTTAGCTAAATATCAGAAGGCAGGAATGAGATGAAGGATCAAATATATGCAAAAATATCTAGTTTCTTTAAAAAAAAAAAATAGATAACATTATGCAGAGCAAGAAAAAAATCACAATTTATTCTGAACAGTAGAATTCCTCATTAAGCCACTTCCACAGTATGAGGATTTTTTTCAGGTAATGTTACATCCTCTGGCAGGCAGGTTTTCTAGTAGAAAAGATGATGCAGCCTTGCAGTGGTGTGAGGGCAGTGATGTTTGGAGGTTGTACTGGCTTAACAAAGTGTGCACATTGAAACGAAACCAATTAATAGAGATAGCTGATTTCTCTTAGGATTTGTGAAGTGCTGTGTGCTCTCCCCCTTGTTGTTTTAATTGTCTCTTTGCAGGTTGAATGCCTGGACTGGTTTGGTTTTGTAGACATATTTCCAGTCAGAGAATGAAGTGGATGCCCCATCCCTGGAGGCATTCAAGGCCAGGCTGGATGTGGCTCTGGGCAGCCTGGTCTGGTGGTTGGCGACCCTGCACACAGCAGGGGGTTGAAACCAGATGATCTTTGTGGTCCTTTTCAACCCAGGCCATTCTATGATTCTGTGATTCTATGAAGTAGATAGACGTCCATAGATTTAAGCTGGCAAGGACAGTTTCTGAAGTGGGCATAGAGGACAAAGGAGTATCTTACTAAAGGAGTATCTTACTAAAGGAATCTTACTAAAGGCTTTGTCAACTTGTTTGAGGACTGCTCAACCCTGCCAGACATGTTTGTACAGAACTGGTGGTTTTCCCATTTATGGTACTGGTTTCAAACCCTGTGTCAGTTGATGAACACCAATGGCTAACGTGGGGCTTGAACCGAAGGCTGTTTTCAAAATTGTTAATTACAGTAGAGGTCCAAGTTTTATTCTTTGTTTCAGAGTTCAAGGAACATTTTTTTTTTTAATCTAATGATTATTAGAATTACAGCCTGCAAATGTACTCAGATAATGAGCATGTGTGTGCCTATACTTCTGTATTCCTGCGCCAAAATTAGATTTAGGAACAGTAAGCAATGCCTCCAGTGAGATTAGTTCAGGGTAAGTCTAATTTAAGGAATTCTGTTTTTTGTCATTCCTCCTCAGATTGCTGTTTCATCTGCTGTCAGCTCTGTTTTTATTCATTGCACTGACTTACTGACCTATTTTCTTGGTCTCCATCTCCAGATTTGGGAAACGTTTTCGATCCCATTACCTGCCTCAAAAAGGGGTGCTTCTCATTGACCAAGCTCCTTTGTTTTGACACAAAACAAATCCACCAGTTTCACAATGTTAGTCAGTTCTCATTGGTTTTTAGAACCGTAGAGTTATAGAGTTTTAGATTTACAAAGTGATTGACTTGCTAGTGTGGCTCAATTGGTTGAGTTAAGGACTCTGTCACCTTGTCCAGTTTTTATATGAAATGCAGTAACAGTTAAGAGAACTATTGGTGCTGATTTTACCTGCTCCTCCAGAATGCCTTTCAGATGGAGCAAACAGTTTGAAGATTAAAGAAAATCTGGCAGTGAAGCTAGAGAAGTGTCTATTTCTTGTATTTTCAGGCATTCAGGACCCTAGGAATCACGTGTTCGGCACATGGAGGCACTCTGCCAAAAGGTTGAATATTTCCATAGAAGATCTTGATCTTTGTCTTTAATGTATATTCTGCAGCTTGGAAGTGTAAAGTTTTGAAAGCTCTTTTCTTCTTTCAAGCAACAAATCCGTTTCATTAGAGCAGCTAAGAACCCACTGCATTCTTCTCAATTCTGTTCCTCCCCATTGTTTCTTCAATACCACCCCATTTCTTATGTGCCAGGAATTCTGTTTATAAAGCACGTTTCTTCCATGTAACTTCTTTCCATCTTGTCATCTCCATTGCTTACTGCGCGCTATCTTATCTGAACTATTGTATGCTCCATCTGTCTTGTCCAGTCTGTGCTGGAAGGTCTATGGGATGGAACACATCATATTTTGAAGAGTGGCTTGTGAATTGGCTCCAGTTCACTGCTAGCAGCAGAACCCATCTTTTAAATCTGCACTCTTCTGTAATAATGACACAAGAAGCTAGCCTTGTTTTCAGTTTTATTTCCTTTCCCTAATCATGCACTTGATTCTTTTGGTACCTTCACCATATGAAACTAAGTTGTGTGTAGGCACTGGAACAGCTTCCTCAGGGCAGAGCTCATGGCTCCAAGCTGCCAGAGTTCAAGAAACATTTGGAGAGTGCTCTCAGACACAGGGTTTGAATTTTGGGTGGTCCTGTGTGGAACCAGAAGCTGGACTTCATGATCCACATTCCTTTAAAATCAAGATGTTCTGTGCTATTAAAAAACATGCTCCAAAAGTTTACAGAGTTGCTCATGATTTAATAATTTTAAGAGAGAGATCTATATGAAGATATTAATACATCTTATGAGTATAGGTACCAACAACTGACACAGAACGCCATTAAACTTTTTAGTAAGGTTAGGTTTACCACCCCTTTCCTGACTATGGCTCCACGTGGGCTTATGCTGGGCAGGTAGAGGACACTGCAATAGCCTTCCAGAGGGGACATACAGCATTGGAGATGTTTATCTTCCATTACAAGGAAGATAATTTTGATAGTGGATAGAAATAGTCTCCTGAGGCCAAAACAGATATTAAGAGATGAGACCCACACAGTTCCCAGTTACTGGCAAGTGTTGGTGAGCAGGTTGCTGTTTTACCATAGGTTATATTTTGTCCTTTTCAGCAGTGCCCTCACAAGGAGATAAGGATGCACACCCGGTGAAGCAGTAGAGATGAGAGGAGCTGAAGTCTATGCTGTGTGGTCTGTTATCTCTGCATGGCCAGCTTGTGATCACAAACCATGGTGCCATCAGTGCACAAAATAGAGCATATTTTCTTCATGAAAAATGTTATGAAAGTAAATTCCCTTATTTGGTGGGTTTTCTTGGTCAGTGCCTTGGCTTTAGATTTTTTTGTAGGCAAGGAAGAATTAGGACCTGAAGTTTGAGGCAACTTTGTGGCGTATGAAGGAAGAATGCTGAAAGTAAAAAAGAGCAAGAGGGAAGATTTACAGAGAGAACTTAGCTGCTTCCTTAGAAATTGCAGATGTTTCTGAGGAAAACTAGGCAGACATGGATGCACTCCAGGCAAGAACAGTTTCAGCGGAAAATGTTTTCATTTTCATTCTTCCAAACATAGATATCTGAGTGTCATCTTACTGGGGCTCTTGAAATGAGCAAAACATCCCCAGTTTTGTAACAAGAAGCACAGAAGAACTGGAGCTTTTCCTCTTGGCTAGAACAGTCAATGATAAGGACATTTTTAAAATAAAAACAACATTTTTATTTTGAAAGTTGTTTGTAACATCATTTAAGATGTTTATTTGTACTGAGGCTCAGAAGGCTGATTCTGAAATGCTAATGTGTGGCAGAAGTAGTGTCTGGTTCTGACTTGACACACAGAGTAAGTTTAGAATGTCAGGTTCTAAATTAAGTATCAGAATATGTGATTTCCCTGTCTATTTTTTACATTTGGGTATTGGATCGGGAGTCCTTTCAGCTGCTTTACTTTACCCAAAGACAAGTTCAAATAAGGGTCTTCAGTTATTTATTCTCTACTTTCTGGGTTTTGCTTGCTGGTAATCTTTGTCATTTGAATTTCAGTCTCTCTCAGTGCACAAAAGAGATTGCTGTCAGGACTTACATCTGAATCTGCCAGCAATCCCTGGTTGGGATTTATCCCATGGCTTAAGTTATGCAAGCGCAAATTAGACACAGCCAGAGCAGGGAATGTGGAACAGGCAGCTTGCAGCTTCAGCTTTTCTGTGTGTTACAGCCTCTGCACATCCATTCTAGTTACTGAGAGAGTTGTGTCAGGTCAGGCATTTCCTTTCTGCTTGCCTAGGAAAGGAAATGGACTTTTTATGGATGAAAAGTCTTTACAGAATGGAAATGAAGCCTTTATTCCTACTACAGAGCCAGATGCCAGGTTGTCTGGTTATAGTATTGTCACATTATCAGCATTTTCTCTCACACTCGTCCTGGTTAATGTCTAACTTAAAAGGTTTTTGAAACTGTTGTTCCACTCAATTTTCTTAGGTTTCCTAAAATATTTCATCTTTAGGACAAGTTAATTTTGTTCATCTGCCTAAAACAAATTTGTTACGTCTGATGTTTCAGCATGTACAAATAGGTCCATCACTGAGGAGCAGCCATGTGTGTTATGCAGCAGCAGTATAGAGATAGTCCTCAAGAAGTTGGAACAGCAGCATCACTGCTGCTTTCTTACAGTCCTGGGGATGCCAGAAACTGCATGAAAGGGAACAGTTCTGGATTCTCTGCATTTTTAACGATTTTCTTTGTTATGGAAATCTCATGCCATAAGGCTGTTTGTGTCTGGCTTGCAGTTTTGCTGAAAATGCTGTCAGAGCAATCTCCCTTGTGTTATTCTGGTGCTCCTATTTCTGGCCAACATGCTGATGAGTGTGACAAGTTAAACAGAAGATGGGTCATGTTTTTTGAGTGGCAGAAAACATTTATCTCTTAGAATTAGCTCTTTATCTGTACCTTTTGTTCTTTGGATTCCTCTTTCCCTTAAATGTTTGGTGGAAATATGCATTCCACAGTGAGTCAGCATGGCCTCTGGATGGAGCAGAAGGCAGATTTGGGAGTTATAAATCCAAGCACTTGCTGTGTGGCCTTAGAAAACTTATTTAACCTGTGTTTTCCCACTAGTAAAATCAGTATAATGAATAAATCTTGAGAGTGATATTGTCATTAATATGTGTAAAGTTGCAACCATTTACTCAGAGTAATTGTATTAATTGTACCAAACACATGCTAAGCATAATCTAATGACATAGGAGTATTTATTCCTTGATATGTCATTTATTAAGCTCATTGTTATTTCCAGCACTCTTAGGCATTGAGTGCAGACAAAGCTCTGATCTTCTGTCCTTGAGGGATACTCCCGCACCAGTGTGTGAAATGCCATTGGCTTTGGTGGCCGAGGGCAAGATCAGGTGATGTCCAGAGACGATTTAGATTCAGAATCGTGGCAAAGTACAGAAGAAGTCTGTTTTCAGGTAGGTGTAACGAAAATGAAGAAACTAAAATACGCAGGTTAACCAGGTGTCTGGAGTTTCCTGAAGTCTTTAAGAAGCCCATTCTTGATTTCAGTGCCTCTGGCTTGGCTTCAGAGTAGGCAGAGTAGGAGAGATTGTGACCAAGGCATTTCCCTTTTTTCTTTTTGGTGGGTGTAGGAGATCTCACTTCCCTGTTGAACAAGGAATCAGTTTTCATTCTGGAAACGAATCTGGCAGCAGCAGGATGTATGAGCTATGGGATCAGAGCTTTGGAAAGTCTTCAGTGACATTTCTCCATTCTTAGCACATCATTTAATGACAGCACTTGATGGTCCTAAATCCAGCACCAGGTCACTGTAGTATCTCACCCTGGTGAGATACTGCATGTGTGTGGGCATGAAGCTAGGAGGGTGCTCTCGAGCTGTGTCTTGGACTATTTGTGGAGCTGCTTTTCTCAGAGTGCTCCAGTCCCATGGTTATTCTAACTTCCCCAGAGTAACATTGATTTTTAAAAGGGAGCTTCTTTCCTTACCCTAGCATTTCCAAGTCTTACTTGTTCGGCTCCCAGGATGGCCAGTCCAGCCACTCACCCAGGATCATACCTTTAAGTTCTCATTCAGCTCCTTTGCCAGCATCTGGGCCTGTGCATTAGACTGCACCAAACATCCTCACCACCATGGGGGAGGCAGGTGATTTGTTCTCAGAGCCAGCATGTCTCCTGCTATCCAAAAGGGAGAGGGTAGGAATCTTCAAATACAACTTAAAAAAGAAGTAGGTGTAGAAGTAGAAGTAAAAGCAATCAAGAAACAACTCAGAGACAGTAGGGAGAAAAAGTGAAGGAAACAGAAGGTATTGATGGTAAGTAGGACTTCATGAAGCTTCATTTTAGCTGGGAAATTCCTCATTGTTTGGTAGTAGAATTATTGATATTTGTGATTTGAGATGACTGATGGAGTTTATCCTAACTGAAAGAACAATTCCTTTCAACTAAAAGCTAACAGTCTGTGATTGTTTGTACCACCAGTGTGCGTGGTGTTGGGCTGTGGGAACAAAATGCAGAGCTGCTCTGCAAAAAGCTGCCTAGAGACTTTGCCTTGGTTTTGGTGGGGCTTTTCATGCATCACTGGAGAAACATGCTTGCCATAGAATCAGCCAGGCTAAACAGTGTTTACATCAGTGTTCTCAGAGCTAGCAGAAGTGTAAGTCAGACAGTCTTAGAGGTCCTGTGAAAGCTTGGTTGTTTCTGTTTTCTTTTGTGTTGTGGTTAATAAAATGTCCTTTACCACAGATTTTATTGCACTGGCTCGCAGAAAGGTCAAATATGAACAACCTGGGCAACTCTCGTTGGGTGTTTGTATCTTAGCCCCCATTGGCCACATTGACATCTAAGTTATCTGTTGCTTCTTGATTGTTTACCTTAAGAATAAAAATCATTTGGATTTTAGAAAGCTTTCTCTCTCTGCACTCAGAGGTTTGTCTTCTTTTAGAGCAACTGTATACTTTGCATTCCCTTACTTGGCTGCTTGCTCATCTTTCATGAGGATAAACATAGAGTTTGAGGGAATTTCCCAGGTGGAAACTCCCTGTTCTTTATGTGAGCACTGTGTGATGTGTTAACAGTCTGCAACAGCCATTTCACTTTGCTTTCGGTCCAGTATCATTTTTGTTAGCTTCATTGTCTTCCTAGGAGACAAAAAAAAAAAAAAAAAAAGCTGAAAAGATGGTTTTGTGATCCCTTATTAGTTGTTCAGATTCCAACCTCACTCCACACTGTAAATCCAGAGTAACTCCACTGGAGCAATGCCATTGTCCAGCCTTCAACTATGGAATTGCCCATCCTCGTTGTGTTGAGGCCCACTAAACACAGATATCCATTACAGACTGACAATCCTGCCTAATGAACAAAACCATCTCTGTATGAACTGTGGGCAACTCGCCAACAATTTGCAATAAAAATACTTTTGGATATAAGCTGCTCATCAGTTCATCGGAGATATTTCCATGCTTTAGCTGGGCAGCTAACTTAGAACAAGTTACTTATTCAGCGGGTTTTGTGATAGCAGTTCTGAGAATTTAAATGTCTGGGTATAGTTTGTGACAGAAACATGGAAGTCCAGGAATCCTGAATGACAATTACTCTGGGAATGGGGAAGAGATGGATAAAATGAGTTCCATTACCTTAAATGCTGCCCTTTGCAGACTATAAGCTTCTTAAAACCCCATGAAAAGTGTAGGTTCCTCTTCTAAAGAGAAGATTACCTGGGTGTTTTTGGTTTTGTTTGTTTGTTTTGTCTCCAGATATTCGTTAAGGAGTTGTTACAAGTTGTAAACCAACAAATTTCTTTGCATGTTAAATCACCAGCTCAGGCAGATTTTGATCAGTGTCCCTTAGACTCCCCACTGCACCATCTGTATTGAAGACACAGCCCTTTAGTGTGCCCAGTCTGGGTTGCTGAGTTTGACATTTTTAATGAACCAGTTCTAAGATGAAATGTTTGCCTGCTTTTGCAAGCTCAGGTGATAGAGTTGTTACTTTGGTTGAACTGTACTGATGAATACACTGAAGCATTGCGAAAGCTCTTTCGCTTTAGGTTTGCTCAGGCTCTCTACAACATTGAAAGAAACTTAAATTTTGGAAGGGGTGATCTTACCACCAAATGATGTTGGTCCTTTCCTAAGGACTACAGTAAGTGCACACCACAAGTCTATACCTTATTATCTGAGTCCTTTCAGATGCAGGTACTGATGTACTGGAATTCAGAAGCAATGTTAGTGATTGAAAAGCTTGCTTGTCAAGATGAGCACTGCAAAAGATCATTCTTAATGCGTGGCTACTCCCTCTTAAGTGATGAGTCTAGCTAAATTAAATATTGATTAAAATGCTCTGCTTGCAACACCTCTAGTTTTAAACTCAGCATGTGTTTTCTTCGTCTTGCAAAAATAAAGTTGGAGTTTTAATAATGAAGTGATTTGAAGACCAAGTACTGAAAGCAGAAAAATTCTCCCAAGTGGTAAGTTGGAAAGCAAATGAAGGTAAAGCCAGCTCTCCGTAGGGATGGGAGAGTGAGTGAGCCACCTCGTCTGAGTAGAAAATGGAAAGTCTAAACACACTAAACTAGATGTGTCTTTCCGTATTTACACTAGGTAATGTGATTCAGGCAAGGAAAAGCACCTCACTGAGAAAAATGAATTTAGATTCTTTGGAAAGCAAAATTGGGTTCCGCTGTTCCCTCACTCCTTTCTAACGACGCTCTACCTCATGAGTTTTCAGTGACTTTGTCTTTACTTTCCAGATTCACATTTATGTTCTGTTTATATTGATCTGAGTGCCTTTTTGTGAGGAATTGTATTATTCTGCAATGTATACTTCACGGATATCAAAAACAAGAATCATAAATTCTGTACTGTTTGCTTGATTTACCGACCAGGTATCTTTTATCCTCTGTACCAGCAATGAAGAAGAAAGGCCTGCATGCAGTCTGCACGTCACAGGCTGTGTAGTTTCAGGAAGACTGATGTGCATGAGATTGTAATCACAGAGTCTTCCAGAGACCTTGCAAGTACTGGGTTAGAGAGAGGAAATGACTCCTGTTCTAGCTGATGGCAGTGCAGTTTTTATGGATTATCCCAAATGCCTCCGTCAGTGGATGTATGCAGTGTGTGCTTCTAGAGTTATGCAGCGTAAATGGCGTGGATGAAAGTAATTTTTGTTGAGCTTTTGGATCGTAAAATAAAGTGTAATAGTAAGAATTCCTGTGGCTCCATTGTAATATATCTCCTTAACTCCTGAGCAGCAGAACTGATTCCTACACTACAGAACTGGCTGAAGTATTCAAACCTTAACTGGACGAGGTCCTGAGGCACCTGATTTCAATTGGACTTGCTTAGAGTGGGAGGAGAGATGAGAATATTTCCAAGATCTCTTCCAAACTAAAAAATTCTGATTCTTAGGGGAAGGGCTGCAAAGGAAAAGTTCAGCCCTGCTGCAAGTTATTGTTGCTGATATGAAACCAACCTACCAGTTGAGAGGGATGTGAAATGCTTTTCATGCCATCCCAAGTAAATCGTAAGGATTTTACAATTTTTATATTGTTTTAGTAGGCCAACAACAAGGCATTTCTAGGTTTTGTCTGGCTTGGCTTCTGTTTTTCTGAACAGTCATGAAGAAAGATCAGCTATTTGTCTGGTTATCAAGTATTGAACCTGAACCTGGAATTATTCCATCTAAGAAGAGTGCCCTGATCTTCAGACCAGAACGAGCTAGCCTGTCCCCACTTTCCCTGGCATAGCATATACTTTATCAGGAAAAAGTAGCTCTAAAAAGGGAAAGTAAGACATTTCTGTGGGAAGATAATTTAGTTAGAATTGTCTGACCAAGTCTACATGGTCCCCACAGTGCAGAACCACATCACAATTTTAGAACAAAAAGTAAAGAAAAAACTCACTCAAATTGCAACTTCTGTATTTCTGAAAAAGAAGGAATTTCTGAAGACAGAGAACTAATTACTGGGGTCAGAAGTTGACCATTATCTTAGCACCTTTGAAATGGGAAATACGTCCCTCGACAGATTATGATCATAGATGGTAGAGCTTTGCTTTTGTGTCTCCTGCAGTAATGATGCATTTGATCCAGGAACCAGTGGCTTTCCACAGTAACAAGCAAGAATGAGACTTCAGGCTTTCAGCTTATGTGGTCTGTTGTCCTCAGGCATTTTTTGACTGTGGTGCTTTAATCTGAGGCAAGAGAGGCAGCGTGGAGTAGGCTCTGAGCAGCTAACAAGAACAACCTTATTTCACTGATATCATGACACTTACTTTCTTTGTATCACTCAAAGCACACAAAGAGATGTAAATCTGTCCTATATAATCCTGATGGTTCTTCAACATCCCTTTCACCAGAAACAGCTAAAAAATACTCTCAACTCTCAAAGCATAATACTGTCTAGGACTTCTTCCTGTAAGTCAAGCCTAAAGAAGCAAAAAGAGCTTCTTCAGAATAAAAAACTGGCTCTGCTCATTCTTACTGTTTCTCCTTCACTTGAATCTAGACTGCATTCAGCTGCAAATTTAATATTTTCTTTCCATTTTAATATTACATTGCAGTCATGAACTCTTCAGGGCAAGTGTTGCTTCTGCCTGAGAGATCAGCACCTACCATAGCAGGTTCCTGGCCATTGGGCACTACCACATACAGTAATATGTACCACCAGACATCCAGATGTGTGCACTGTGAATAATGGTGATAACAAAATGAGAACAGGAGGAAAAATTATTTTAATGCTGCAAGAAATCATAGTGCATGTAGAGATAATGTGTGGAACAGTAAAAGCCTTGATGTCTGTTAGCTGTCACTGTGAAGCCACGTTGTCTTGAATGTTACCAAAACTTTTTTTCCTGCTAGCAAATTGCTGGGTGAACACAGGTTATGCTGAAAGAACTTTGGCTGAAGCCACTCCTTTCTCTATCAACCAGCTGCAGAAAGAGCCAGCACAGATTGGCTAAGTGCCTTCTACACAATCTCTGCTGTTAAAATGTCACTGGAAGGACAAGTAGACTGACTTGTAGCTGGTTGCTATTTGGGTGAGGCCAGAAGCTGCCCTTTGTCATCAGAGGCACATTTGGGAGTTTCCAAAGAATTTAAGAACGCTTGGCTTCCCACAGCCGTCTTGGGAACCCCGGGAAATCTTTGCCTGCAACATATGTGAGGTTCTTCATTCTGGTCCTGTTCCAACATGGGCTTGAGAATGCAGGGTTGGAGCACAGAAGACCCTGAAGCTGTGGCTCTGTACGAGGTGGCAGGACTCCTTACAGCCTTCCACTTAACTCCACCAAAGCCCACAGAGAAATGATTGTTTGCTGAGCTTGTGAACTCTCAGACCGCGACAGGGAGCGGTCTTTTAAAATGTTCCCCATGCCTTTTTGTCTTCTCAGGCTCACCATGGCTCTACCCCAGCCACATGGCACAGGTAATGGGCAGGCTCCATCTTTCACCCCCTCTGCCTTTGCTGCTTGTTTAAAGAGACCAATGCCGGCAACCTGCAGCAATGCAGCCATTGGGTTTTGGAGCTGGTCTTCTCTGGTGCTTGTGTTCTGAGTGTACAGCCCATGATCTCAGGAGCCTGCTCCTGACCTGCCTGGTGACAGGACAGGCTCAGCCAAAGGGGTCTCACTGACAGCTTTCCATCCCCCCAGTATCTGTGTTTCCTCATTCTCATTTTATAAATCTTCAGACTTTGAAGGAGAGTTTATAGCAGGGTAGGGAGTGTCAGTTGTTACACTATAAGCCCTAATAAATAGTATTATCTCACGGTGATAAGACCAATGTTTTTGACAAGCCCATGGCAATGGACACAAGAAGTCTCATAAAACAGTTATACAGCAAGGCTGTCCTGGAGCTTCAAGCCAGAGGAACCTGCTCCCAAGGTGCCATACATTTGAACCACCAGTTATGCCACTGTGACACTTATCATCAGGGGCTTATTTTATACAGTTATTCTTTTCCGTGACCGAATTTCACATCTCTGCAACCCTGCAATTTTCACCTGAGAAGATGAAAAGGTCTATGTCACCTAAGAACTGTATCTCTGTATTATCAAGTGTTCAGTCCTGGAAGAGATAGTCCTATTTAAAGTGTTATATTTTCCAATTTCCACTCATTTGCAGGACAGCCCCATCACGTTACTTTACATTTTGTACCTCTAACTACTTTTAAACATGGGACAATGTGAGGTCCAGTTGCATGGGCTGTTCTTCTTCAGCTTGTGTGTGGAAGTCTTCTTGAGCTCTTTAAAATGTTGTTAATGAATAGCATATAACATTTTGATACGCAGTCTCACAGGTTGGAATGTTCTTAAGTTTGCAGTCTTTGTTACGGTGCCAATATTCCCAGAACAGGGGGCAGATTTAATCTTTGCAAAGAGGACTTTCAGGCTTCTAACGACCCATAGCTGTAACCTGTGTGGAGAGAGAGGCTTGATGGTGTCCTGGAGCACTTAACAGCAAACTTATCAAAACTCAACTATCGATCAGTCGATCAGTTCCAGTATGCAAGCCCAAATGCACCAGCATCCACCCAGCACAACTTCCTTCTTCATTTTTATTAATTATGGCTAATAAGGATGCACATACCACACTAGATTCACTCACAGGACTACTACTGCTTTCTGTCAAAGTGCTGGCCGCAGGGAGGGACCCTGCAGGCAGTTTCTGTTAAGAAGAAAAGCTAACAATAAACAGTTTTTTTTTTAATGCAATCCCTTTCATTTATGAAGAATGTGAAAAGTCTGTTTCTTTTAGAGGAGAAATAATGAAACAGGAGTGACAGCATCTTGGATCAGGGAACAAAGACATTATCCTTCAGCCAAAAGTCTGTACTGGGGTGGGGGAATTTTCCTCCCGTGAAGACGTCTATGTTTCTCTGCACTTACTTGCTATCTTTTTTCTCTGCTGTGTCTGCACATCTTTTACATTTGCACAAACAACCAGCGATAGCAGAGGAACCGCTCTGCCTTTGTTATGAGCTGCTCTCCTCCAGAAGGGAGCTTAAGCCTTGCTGTGACGATGAGAAAAAGAATATGTCTGATCACTTATTTATTCTTGTAATAGCTTTGAACGTCTAAGGGGATGAACAAGAAATGATTGTAGCCTTAATGTTTGTTTAGGCTCTCAAAAACTGTCTGTCAATCTCGGCCTGACAAGCTTTTTTTACCGGTTTGAGACAGAGGCTGCAAATGTCATGATGCTGGTTAGGAGCAATTGCTTTGAGTTCAGTTTATCTTAAGTAAAATCACTTTAAAAGAATAAGCAGGCTACATCTGTGGACCACAGAGGGTGGTGGGAAGGAGAAGGATGATGTGCCCAGCAGCAGCACCAGGCAGGGAGCACCTGAGGACAGTGGGACCAGCAGCTGCATGGTATGTGAAGCACTGCAGGACAGTGTGAGGTGCGTGGCTCTGCTGAGCTGCTGACTTCTAGTAACCAGCAGAGGTGAATATTATTCCCTAGGTCTTCCTCAAGAAATGACAGGTAGAGGTGGGGCAGTTGCTTTGTGAGATGTTCTCTCGCTGAAGATTTGTCTGGCAGAGGTCATCCTGCAGAGCACTGCTCTGGGTCTCTGCAGCACATCACAGCTAAAATCATCCACTCCAGTTCTGCAGTAATTGGTAAAAGAAGTCCCTAGTACAGCCATGTGAATTTTCTAGTGATTTTCCTTTCCTTGTTTTGTTTCAACTTGTCTGATAAACTTTTCCAGCCATCCCCAAGCCTTTCTGAATATGTTTTCTGACGAATGGAAAAACACACCACCAATTCCCTTCAGGTTAGTTCAGTTCTGGCGGGGTGTGAATGTGGTTATATGTGGGTGTGGCATTGTGTGTATATTTATCAAAATCAAATAACACCAGGAAACTATTTACAACTTTAAACTGCTCTTGCAATCTCTTCTGTGGAAGAAAAGTTTTCACATGAATATTTCTTGCATTAGAGGTGAAATCAGATCCCTGTCCCGCACTTGCTGTGTTTGGAGTGTGTCCAAGAGCTCTTAAAAAAGGCATTCCAGCTGGAATATGTCACAGTCTATTCTCGCTCCCAGCTCCGATGGGTTTCCAGTGGGGAGCTGGAATGCAGACCTCCCGGTCACACACAAGAGTGGCTGCATTTGGGGGGTTCACATTACAATGGAGAGAAAATAAATACCAAGGCAGGGCCAATATCACGTGAAGATGGCAGAGACAAACAAGCAAATGCCATGTGTTGTGCATAAAGAGCTCAGCAAATCTACATCTCTGCAAGTGTACGTTTAATGCAGGCCAGGGCTTAAGTCATTGCAATGATTAGCCAGGATTTACGCATCTGGACTTCTATTAAAAAGTGTTTTTTATTTCTTTAAAAGGCAAAATCCCCACAGCAGAACGGGCTGCCTGAAAAGTGCAGTGAAAAGCAAAGAGAAAAAGACGCATCTGAGCTCAGATGAGCATTAGATCATGGAAAACTCCCCAAGGCAGCACATTACAGGCAGAGTCCCCTCCATTCATCTTCTGGTCAGCCCACCTCCCTCAGATGGGACACCCCTGCTGTAAGGGAAAAGAAGTGCAAAAATACATTTTCTGAGCTAGGGATAATCACTTTTTAGGTTCTTTGTTTCGCAGCTCTGTTTTAAACAAGCAGAACTGCTCCCTCCTTGCAAATATTCTCCACTTCTGTTGGTCTTGTGTCAAACTAAACCTGGAATATGTTGGAGAGATCATGTTAAAATGGTTCTGTTTTTGCCTGGTAGCTGTCATGAATATTAACATACTAAATAGAACAGGCTGTGAGAATGTTGATCTCTCTGGTTGTGAAAAAAGCAACATTATGTGAATTTCACCGGTATTTAATCTGCAAACTGAATGGCACCTATTTAGGGAGGGAAAAAAACAGCAGTGCTCATATTGATGAGAAATTCTGCTTATTAATGATTCAAAACATACAGTTCCTAGGCGCTGTAAACAAGCTCAGTATTCTGTATACTAATCCATAACCATTATCATATGTAGGGAACAAGAAGTTACTCACAAACAGATGTTTCTTCTGCCAAACCCATTCATTTAATGCACATTTTACTTTCCAAGTCCTTGTTAGCAACTTTCGGTGGTAGGCGGATTACATGAAAGGATGGAAAAGCACGATTCCTGTGCCTGCAAAGGAGCAATGTCTTCATGTTTGTTCGGCAGTCTTTTCCATCTTGAATTGCAGTGGAAGAGTTATTCATCTTGCACACACTCTCACTGCCCTGGAGGGCACTCAGCTTTGTTTCCAGCTGCTGTGAGGCAGTAGGAGAAGCCAAACTTGTTCTGTTACCAGAGAGCTGCATCATTAAAGGTGCTCTGCGATCTGACCAGTCACAGAAACTGGCATTCAGATATGCTGTGCCCAGAGAAGGCAATTATCTTGCAATAAGTTATGGGTGAGCTTTCAGGGAATGATATGCCAAAAGGTAAGGGTGAAGGAAGAATTACTGCTCAGAACGTGACTAACTTCAAAGTTAATTTATGTTTCTCAGAGGCTGGTTCAGTTGCGTTTTTAGTATCCCCAAGTATGGAGATCCCACCAATTTATGGGCAACCTCTTCCACTGGTTGAATACTCTGGTGAATTTTTCCCTTGTGTCCAGATGGAATTTCTCTTGCAGCTTATAGCCACATCTACTGTTCTTTTGCTATATGCTTCCAAGCATGGAACTCTCTTCTCTGTAACTCCCTATGAGGTAGATAGCTAGGAGATCTTGCCTCAGCCTTATCTTCAAGGATTAAACAAATCCCCTCCTCTCAGCCCTTCCTCCTGCAGCACTTTTACCACCTTGGTGATCTTCTGCTGATCTCTTCACAATTTCTTAATGTCTTCTTTTACTAAGAGAACCAGACTGGATGTAGCAAGTAGTCCCAATGCAGTTTCATGTATACATTCATCTAATCAGAGGGGATCCAAAAATAGACCTTTACAAGGAAAACAACTGTTGTGAATTAAAAACCTGACAAGGCTGAGTTCCCTGAAAACTCCATTGCTGCAGTTAATATGTTCCTATACTACCCCTTACAGCTCACTGCCTTCTGAGCACACCAATGAAAAAAAGACAGAACCACTCTTCTCAGTGGGCACAATCTGAAATACAGGAAATTCCATTTAAACATAAGAAATAAGTGTCTTCACATGAGGATGATCTGATGCCATTACAGTCTGCCAGAGAGGTAGTGAAACCTCCATCCTTGGTGATACTCAAAACCCAACTGGACAAGGCCCTTGGCCATCTGCTTTGAGCATTGTTGGGCTGATGACAAAGACTCCAAAGGTGCCTTCAAGCCTCAACCATTCTGTGATTCTGTGAAGTGTTGTGTGTGATGAAAATAGTGACACGCTTCGAACCGGTCACGGGAGGAGGGAATTTCAGTTACCCACATTTGGATCAACAATTCATCAAGACGAGAGGCAGAGACACAATTATGGATGGGGAGAAAGGAGAAACTCTTTATCAGGGATTGTAGTGTGTAGAGACAGGACAAAGGGAAAGGCTTTTAAACTAAAACTAAAAAACTAAACTAAAAAAAAAAAAAAAAAAAAAAAAAAAAGGTAATGTAAAATTAAATATAAGGAAGAAATTATTCCTGTGAGGCTAGTTAGGAACCAGCACAGGTTGCCCAGAGAAGCTGTGGATGCACCATGCCCGGAGTTGTTCAAGGCCAGGTTGGATGGGGCTTGGAGCAACCTGAGAGGGGGTTGGAACAACATAATCTTTGTGGTCCTTCCAGCCCAAACTATTCTGATTGCATGACTGCTTCCTTAAAAAAAATTGCCACAAAAAATATGCTATTTTGCATTTGGTCTGGAGTGGTGCATGGTGACCAGTTCTGTGATAGTAATCACAGTACAGTCAGAATAGTGCTGCAGTGGAGAGAACAACCCAACTAAATTCAGTATGTGGATATTCAGTTTCAAGAGAGGCAGTTCAAAACAAAATTAAAACAAAACAAAACAAAAAAGAACTTAAAAGAAGTCCAAAAAACAAGAGGGAAAAGGCATTCTAGATGCCATCCAAAAAGTACTATATTAAAATTCCACATTAAATTTGCATAATTTGAAAAGAAATAAATGCGGTCCAAAAAGGTCCTCAGTAGGAATATTAAGGATGCTATCAGAGGTAATAAGTTAATGATTAAAATTTTGAGAAGCTTACACAACAAGAAAGCTCATAAAACATGGCAAGTCACCAAGATGAGAGAAATTAAAAGGGCTAAAATAGAATGTGCACTTAGTCATGCAAAGACTGATAGTAAGTAGTTCTGTACATAGCAAAGACAGGAAGCCAACTACTTTGATGGCAAATGTGTGAAAAGGCTCTCAGGAATGACAAAGAAACAGCAGAAATGCTCAGTTACTGGAGACATTATGGAGAGTCCCAAACCCAACACATTGTTTACAGCAGTAAGCCAGCAGCAGGCACCATTTACACGATAGTTCAAATGTGAAGCTGTTGAACTACTGGCCAAGGTGTGTGAGCTGTCATTACAAGCAGCCCTTGCTCTGGAGGAGGCAGAGATGCCAATCCAGCTGCTAGCTAGAAGGGAAACTGGGCAACAACAAACTGGTGAGTTTGACTTCCATCCTTCCTCTCACTGCAGATTCATAAGATTTCTATACACACAAATAAACATGATGTCAAGGAAAAGAGTCAACACTACGTCTTCAAGGAGCAATCCTGCTTATCAGATTGCTGTAGCTCCTTGGGGAGGTGGCTGGCTCATAGTCAAGACTTGTGAGATGAAGGCAGTGGGTAAGGAGAGTCAGGTGAGAGTTATGCACCCAATCTAAGGCATAGAAGAGGGGCAACTTGTAGGGACTGGCAAATAGGTACTTCCAGGTGGACACAGGAAAGGACTTCAGGGTGGCTGGGGAAATTGTGGAGACCAAGTGTGGGCAGGCTCAGGAGGGCTCAGGAAAACTCATGGATAAGTCATCTGCTAAGAGACTGCTAAAAGGACCAGTCAGGGGACCCCTTCATAACAGCTGGGGCTGCTGGTGGTGTGAGGGGAATGGGCTGCAGAAAGCAGCTGGGCTCTCCCCAAGCATCTCTAAATGCCACTGTTGAAAACAGAGTGCTGGGTGAGCAGGGTCATTGGTCAGATCCAGGAAGTCATTTTTTGTGATTTCCTATCAAAGAATAGAGGTGGGTGGTATATCTTGCAGCCTGGCAGTAAAGGAGTATCTTGCAAAAAGGAAAAGCAATTGTTTCCAGGAGGCCAAAGGCTTTGTGTATGCTGTTGGTAGACCTCTAGAGGAACTTGCTGCCACGGGGACCAGGATTGTTCCTGCAATCTTGTCACGTGACTGTGCCCAAGAGGCTCTGCAGATGGCTAAGCAACCTATATGGCTAAGCAACCTATATGGCTAAGCAGGAAGTTGAGGCTTTGCTCCATCAAGCCTGAGCCAAGACCTGGTCCAGTCCGTGGGTGTGCTGTATTGCTTGACCTTTCCTGAGAAGAAGCAGAGGTCCTGGGATCAACAGCAGGACTGATGCAATCCCATTAGAGCCAGACATTTGTTCTAGCCTTCTTGCCTACTTGCTTGAGTATCTTTTGCCATTATACAGTTTGCAGTTTTTTTCCCAAAGGAAAAGAAATTATCTGTTTGCCATTTATGATCTTTATTGTGTATTAAAAAAGAGGGGGGGAACCTTTGTTTTGAGTTTCCTTCCAAAAACAGGGTTTTTTCAGTTGTCTTTGGATATTTTTGCCTTGTTTTGTTTTCCTGGTTAATGTCATCATTCATCTTTCCTGTTTTCGCTCTAGGACTTCTTAGATGGTTCACAGATGTGCACTGGAAACATCCTCATTGGAAATTAAAAGGTAGCATGCTGAATCTTGAATGCAAACAGTCTTTATTGAGTTAGGTTATTGCTCACAAAAGCAGACCAAAAAGAGATTTCACTGGATCTTGCTGCTTTGGTTTCCCTTTTCCCTGGATTTTCTTAACACTGCCTCCCAATACTTGCGCAAATCCCAAATAGGACTTTTACAATAACATCACAGCTTAGCTGGCAACCTTCCCCAGAACAAGACTTTCCTCATCCCATGTTTTTTCAGCCTTTTGCTAAACTCAGTGGAACTTTCTAATCAACATAACCCTTTTTTTTTTTCCTTTAAGTTTTCCTATTTAGAGCTTGTTGCCCTGGTCAAGTTTCCTTTTGCTGGCCTTTTCTGCCAGCTGATCTGTAGAGGCATTTCCCTGGTTCTCCTGTCAGCTGCTCTTCTCAGGATTCTGTACCTCGGTACCCATGCACTCAAACATATAGACATGATCCCCTCTCAACTTTTCAGGTCTAAGCAGAGGAGTTTCTGCCACACCTGCTCCAGATACTGAGAATCGTTGGAAATGCTGAGCCTTTATCTTTCTTAATTTGTGTATTTCCTAATTTGTTTCACATAGAACATGCTCTACCAATGGAAAGTCATGACCCATTGGACCAAAAGTGGCAGCCCTGTGCCATTTGGCCCCGTCAAATGATATTCTAATCTATTTCTACAGGTGTGTAGCATGTCATACATTTTATAGAATCACAGAATGGTTTGGGTTGGAAGACATCTTAAAGATCATGTAGTTTCAACCCCTTAACACTGGTAAGGACACCACCCACCAGCTCAGGTTGCACAGCGCCCCATCCAACCTGGTCTTGAATGACTCCAAGGATGGGGCATCCACAGCTTCTCTGGGCAGCCTGTGCCGGGTCCTCAACACCTTCTCAGTGAATAATTTCTTCTTTATATATAATCTAAACCTAAACTGTTTTTTAGCTTCAAACCATGACTCCTTGTTTTATCACTACATTCTCTGAAAAAGAGACTTTCCCCATCTTTCCCACAGTGCTTTTTTAGGTACTGGAAGGCCACTGTAAAGTCTCTCCAGAGCTTTCTCTTCCCTAGTCTAAATAATCCTGACTCTCTCATCTTCTTTTTGTAAAGTGCCCCAAGCCCTCTGAGCATATTCATGGCCCTTTCCTGGATGTGCTCCAACAGCACTATGTCCTTCTTGTCCTGGGGGTCCCAGGCCCTGCTCCAGCTAGGGCCTCACCAGGGCAGAGTTGAGGGGGATAATCCCCTCTCTGATCCTGTTGCCACCCCTCTATTCAATTAGCCCAGGATACAGTTGGCCTTCTGGGCTGCAAGCACACATTGCAAGCTCATATTCAGTTTTCCATCTGCCATTTAATCATAGCATGCAGTAAAAAACACACAGCTGGAGCGTGAACTGTTCACTGGAAATGGTGGCAGACATCCCCATACTTGTTGTCCCACTAAGTACTAGGGAGTTAATCATGTTCCTGCAGAGAAGCTGCATGGCGATTCAGTAGAGAGAGGTGGCTGAGTATCAAGCATGTCTGGAAATTGTATCATGTTATTTCTACTAGTTTCCGACCTCGGTAAACTGGGATTGACTGAATGCTCTGAGGGAGTTCAGAATGAGAACGGCTGAATCACAGCAGCCTCACTGCAATGATCGAAGGCAACCACAAGCAGGAATCTGCATGAGTCATTCCAAAGAGAGAGGCCAGAGAAAAGGGTGGGCATGCTGTGTACTAAAGTACATAGCTCTTCTTGGGAATGTGAATTTCTCAGGAGCTTTTACTTTACTATTCTGGTGTAAATCTGAAGGGAATCTGCTGATCTATATGTCATTGTCATAGACACTGGGTTGGTTCTGCATCTGCCATGCCCTTAGACCTACATGTTAGCTACCTGCTGCTAACCCATACATGCAGGAAGGAACCAGTCTAAAATAAAGGTGCAGGGCTGAACGGTTACAAAACTGACCACAAAGAGAGATTATGGCACCATGGCCTCAGCTTCTCCTACTCTGATATCCCAAATGTTTGGAGGAAAAATCACTGTTCCTCCTGGACAAGGGCTGGCAGTACTGGTGCCTTATGCAGTGGGGCCATGCCTTGCACAACCCTCCTCATGTAGCCCGGGTGACTAGCTGTCTCCCATAGCACCAGCAGGAAAGAGGATTAATAAACTAGTTGGCTTCTCAGCAGATACCTCCCCTAATCAACAGGACACCCTCACCTACAGCCAGAGATACAAACTACTGAGGGCACCGAGCACACTATGGAATGGGTTCCCAGCCTGGCAGGAATAAAAAGCAAAAATGGCAAAAAAAACAGCCTACCTGTCAAAAGCATCCCACAGATTACAGGTTATACACCTCAAAGTGCCTGCTGCCAAACCTCAGCAGCCACAGGTACCTCTCATTCCAGTGACAGGGTCTGCATCACTCACCTGGCTGCTACAGGGAGTGTGCCTCCTCTCTGGTTTATTTTCCCTTCTGCTTTTGCTTCTTGTTTGGTTTGTCTCAGGGTGAGAGCCATGAATCCTGCATTCCCCTGCAGGTTCCTATGCATTCAAAGGAACAGTTTCTTTTACAAGAAACACTAATTCCAGAGTATAAAACCATTGTTCTGTCAATTTCTTTATGTGGCTAAGCATTAAAATGTTTATGCAGACTGGATCAATGCCAATTTCAAGTCAAAACCCCACAGTCAGGAGCTCCTGCAGCTTACGACAGCTTTCCCTCAAGCTGACACTGGCAGGACAGAGCTGACTGAAGCTGTCTTGGAGATAGAAAGGCCCACCACTGCCTGGGCACTGTCCCCTTGCTCCTGAAAAGGGATGTCCATCCACAGATGGGGTTTGGAGTCTCCATATTTAAACAGTGTTGCTGTTGTGAATGGGGATGAGTGCCCAGCATGTTTGGTACACCATGGAGATGGCAGCATCCCACCTCGCAGAATCACAGAATGTCGAGAGTTGGGAGGGACCTCAAGGACCATGAATCTCCAACCCCCCTGTCACACGCAGGGCCACCAACCTCCCCATTTAATACTAGACCAGGCTGCCCACTTTAAAGCCTTCTGATGACCAATGAACATACATACATACATGTGGCAAAACACATCAGCTAACTGCTTCCTTCTAAGCACTGGGTTACCTGCTGTTCCCATAGCAGAAAAATATCTCCATTCTTCATTTCTAGATTCTCTGTATCTTGATATGAAAACGCAGCATCTGACAAGATATGAGAACTGGACCTCTTTTAGTTTTATTACTTTTTAAAACCACGTAATTAAATGTCTCACAAAAATTCTCCTCATAATCCTATAGTATAAATCATAGAATCAAAATGGTTTGGGTTGGAAGGGACCTCAAGTATCATCAAGTTCCAACCTCTCTGTCAAAGGCAAGGTTGCCAGCTGCTAGGTTAAGTACTAGATCAGATTGCCCAGGGCCCCAACCAACCTGGCCTTAAACACCTCCAGGGATGGGGCATCAGCCAGCACCTCATCATTTTCAGTAAAAAACCTTCCTCTGGCATCTAATCTAAATCTCCCTTCCTTTAGTTTAAAACCACTCCCCCTTGTCCTATCACCATCTACCCATGTAAAAGTTGATTTCCCTTATGTTTATATCTTTAAATACTGGAATGCTCTTCAGGGTATCATGGCATACATTTTCCCAGACTACTCTGGAAATGTAGCCAGATTTACAAACAGAAGTCTTATTTACTTACATATTCCTACACCTGTATCTCTAGAAGGTATACAAAAATACAACGATTGAATACACTAATATGGTAAATGCAAAACCAAAGGATATTCTTTGCAAAATGAAACTGTGGAGGCAGATGAAATGACATAGAATGGCAGTATGTATATGTGCATATAAATATTATGTCTTTCCATTCCAGAGCATGGTGTTACCAAGCTGGAAAACTAAAAAACAGCAAGAAATAATCACGCTACCTTAAAGATTATGAGATTTTTAAAAAGTCACTATGTAGTGAATTCTTTGCCTTTCACTTTCTCAGTGTTCCAGTCCTGCTCTAGCATGTACTTCCAAGCTGGAAAACAAAAAACAACAAAGCAAAACAACAAAAAAAGCATTGTTGAGATTCCTGTATAATCAAAACAGGGCCTGCAAAGACACCGTTTATCGAGAGCCACACACCGAGGCTGTGAGAGCTGGCAGCAGTGACCGTATAACAATTAAGAAAAACATTTTTTCCAGATAGAATAAACACCATTTGTTACTTCGTAAGCTTTAGGATTTGAAAATGGAACTAAAAGTATTTCCTTTACTCCTCCCGATGCAGCTGATGTTGCTTCATCTTCTGACATTGCAAGTATTTGTTTTCATCACCAAACTAAATTAAAAGCCTCCTTCCTTTCTCCTCCTTTCCCTTATCCCCAGTTTTGAAACTTGTTGAGCACTGATGTAGCTGCTTGGTTCTACTGCTTAAATGTGATGAGGAGAAGCTTGGACATGAACAGCCAAGACCACCCAACTTCAGAGCAGGTTGGGGACCAGCCAGAAGGACAGGCCTTTCAGCTGGCTCTGTTTCCAAAATACACTACTTATGACCTTAAAACAGTATCAGCAAAGGCAGGTAAGGGTTTTACAAAGCACGCTCGCAACTAAAGCGCCCTAAAATGACAGCTTGGATAGCTTCACAGGCAACATGCTTGGTGTTGTGCCAGTCGTTTGGCATGATGACTTGCAAATCGAGCACGGTCAAAATGCCCTGCAGAGAAAGATGGCCGTCTGGTTCCCCCTGCCCCACCGTCCTGCCTTTAGGGAGCTCTCTTCACCCCACAGTTAAACAAGGGACAGCCCCGCAGCCCTCGGGGAGGAGGTGTTTTCGGCCGTGCCCTCCCCTTCTACCTGGAACCCTTCTGCTTTCCCTCCTGCAGGGAGAGGCCTGCGCGCCATTAGCACCCACCTCCCCCCAGCTGCTCAGCCAACAAAGTCTAGCAGAGCAGAAACTGCAGCGAAGGCTGTGACTAATTAAGATGTTATCTCGTGAGCAGATTGAAATGAAGGTGCCTGGAAAGAGAATGCAAAAATCCTAAGTAGCTGTAAAGTGGCTCTTTTTGCTAACCTTAAAGCAGGCCCCCCTTAATAACTCACAGCTGTGCATATTTGAACCTCATCTAGCACCAGCTCATGCATTATTGACGTTCTTATTACTGGCAGCAGAGCTGCAGAAACGACAGCGATATCTGCTTTAGTTGATGGGAGAGCCGGTTTTGAGTAGAACTCCTGCTTTTTGCAGAGCATATCCCCTGTACTGGGAGAGCTGTGGAGGAGGAGAAGGAGAAGGAGAAGGAGAAGGAGAAGGAGAAGGAGAAGGAG